>NC_047085.1:411455576-411758606 GCF_902459505.1 Geotrypetes seraphini
AAGAACAAGGAACACGAGTATAGAATGTCAGGAGCAACTCTGGGTAAGAGCGAACAAGAAAAGGAACTGGGCATACTGATAGATAGGACCTGAAGCCATCGGCACAATGCACGGCAGCGGCAAAGAAAGCAAACAGAATGTTAGGCATGATAAAGAAGGGAATAACGAGTAGATCGGAGAGGATTATAATGCCGCTTTATAGAGCAATGGTCAGACTACACTTGGAATACTGTGTCCAACATTGGTCTCCCAACCTAAAGAAGGATATAAAACTGCTGGAGAGAGTGCAGAGACGAGCAACGAAGCTAGTAAAAGGTATGGAGAAACTGGAATAAGAGGAACGACTCTAGAGACTGGATTGTTCTCCCTTGAGAAAAGGACACTACGAGGGGATATGATCGAGACTTTCAAAATACTGAAAGGAATCGACAATATAGAGCAGGAAAAAAATTATTTACAATGTCCAATTTGACACGAACAAGAGGACATGGAATGAAGCTAAAGGGGGACAAGTCCAGGACAAATATCAGGAAGTTCTGCTTCACACAAAGAGTGGTTGATACCTGGAATGCTCTCCCAGAGGAGGTTATAGCGAAAGCAACTGTCCTAGGATTTAAAAGCAAACTAGATGCACATCTCCTTACGAGAGGCATAGAGGGATTTGGGTGACTAATAATTACGCCAGGTGTACACCTGACTGGGCATCCGCGTGTGCGGATCGCTGGACTTGATGGACCGAAGGTCTGATCCGGAGATGGTGCTTCTTATGTTCTTATGTAATGCTACCACTAGGGATCAAGCTGCTAAATAAGGAACATGTGTCAAGGGGGGATTGAGGGCTCTGATTGTGTTGAGGGCCATCTAGAGCAGGGGTCTCAAAGTACCTCCTTGAGGGCCGCAATCCAGTCGGGTTTTCAGGATTTCCCCAATGAATATACATGAGATCTATGTGCATGCACTGCTTTCAATGCATATTCATTGGGGAAATCCTGAAAACCCGACTGGATTGCGGCCCTCGAGGACCGACATTGGACACCCCTGCCCTAACCACTAGGCCACTCCTCCACTTGTAAATGGTCCCATTTGCACATAGAGATGCTTCTAAGATAACTACCTTCATGTTGGATTTAGGTGGTGTTTTGTGTTTTTTTTTAATCAAATATTTTTGACTATTGGATACATGATGATGTATTTAATCAAATACTACTAATGTGTTACATTATGTTCTATTCTACAAGTGATAGTAAGAGAGATGACATATGGCAGATGATAAATTTTGTGATTTTTAAATTAAAGTCTATTAAACACTAACAGGAATGGGGAAAAGTGTTGTCTAACCTTACTACATTCTAGTTTAGCCCACAGGATAGTGGTTAGCTTCTAGTCACATTCCATATCATTTTCTGTTTTCCCACATTCTTTGTGACCCAGATCAGTGGATCATTTCCTACTTCTAATGAGCGCAAAACTGAACAAATCAATAAAAGTTAAAGGGTTTTTTTTTTTAAAATTTCTTTTGAGTTTTGTACAACAATATAACCTGTCTCTAGCAGAACTTTAAAGTGAAATGCTTTAAAAGCACACATAAAGACCTTTACTGACATAGCAAAAAAAAAAAAAAAAGGTGACCACAGGGGATTCATCTTTCATGAGCAGACTATTTCAACGTTGGTGAAAGTGCTTAGAAAGATTTAAAAATTTTCTAAGAAAGTTACAAAAGTTAAGATGCTTAACAAGAATTTATAAACCATAGTCCCCTATAAAGCCTATAATACCTAATAATTCCATAAAAATATGGTATGTGTGACCCTTTCATTAAATTCCTCTTTAATAATACTAGCTTTAAGAAATTGCTTAAAACTAATCCCCTCTTTTACAAAGGTGCGCTAAGCTTTTTAGCACACGCTAAGGGGCTCATAATCTATATTATAAAATCGGAGGTATGTGTGTGTGTATGTATGTATGTGTGTGTGTATGTGCCGCGATCACGCAAAAACGGCTTGACCGATTTGAACGAAACTTGGTATGCAGATCCCTCACTACCTGGGGTGATATGTTCTGGGGATCTCGCGGCCCACCTGCACACGTGGGCGGAGCTACAAACAGAAAATCAGATTTCACCCATTCATGTCAATGGAAAAAATGTAAAAAGCTGCCAACGCAAAAACGGCTTGCCCGATTTGAACGAAACTTGGTATGCAGATCCCTCACTACCTGGGGTGATATGTTCTGGGGGTCTCGCGGTCCACCTGCACACGTGGGCGGAGCTACAAACAGAAAATCAGATTTCACCCATTCATGTCAATGGAAAAAATGTAAAAAGCTGCCAACGCAAAAAACGGCTTGCCCGATTTGAACGAAACTTGGTATGCAGATCCCTCACTACCTGGGGTGATATGTTCTGGGGGTCTCGCTGCCCACCTGCACACGTGGGCGGAGCTACAAACAGAAAATCAGATTTCACCCATTCATGTCAATGGAAAAAATGTAAAAAGCTGCCATTCTCACAGTAATTCAAAAACGTCTTGACCGATTTGAACGAAACTTGGTATGCAGATCCCTCACTACCTGGGGTGATATGTTCTGGGGGTCTCGCGGTCCACCTGCACATGTGGGCGGAGCTACAAACAGAAAATCAGATTTCACCCATTCATGTCAATGGAAAAAATGTAAAAAGCTGCCAACGCAAAAACTGCTTGCCCGATTTGATCGAAACTTGGTATGCAGATCCCTCACTACCTGGGGTGATATGTTCTGGGGTTCTCGCGGCCCACCTGCACACGTGGGCGGAGCTACAAACAGAAAATCAGATTTCACCCATTCATGTCAAAGGAAAAAATGTAAAAAGCTGCCAACTCAAAAACGACTTGCCCTATTTGAACGAAACTTGCAACACATCTTCCTTTTCAGTTTAAGAGATTGCAAATTCCAGTGAGACTTGCATTCTCTATCACAATCAACAAATCACAGGGACAGACTATTACATACTGTGGAGTGGATTTAAGATCCCCCTGTTTTTCCCATGGACAACTCTATGTTGCTTGCTCAAGGGTGGGTTCACCCAAGAATTTATATGTTATTGCTCCTGGAGGTGAAACTAAAAATGTTGTTTATAATCAAGTTTTGTGTTAGTTGTATTGTATTCATTTTGTCAAATATTTCACATTATAATTTGAATATTGTACTTTTTATAAAGCTGTAAAAAAATAATTTCATTCACCACTATAAAATATCTTTATATGAATCCATTTACAGTGTTATTGCTATAATTAAATACCCGTGCAATGCCGGGGCATCAGCTAGTAATAATTTTAAAAATCTAAAAAGTAGCCTAAATGAGTACTTAGACAATCAAAAAGCCTGATCGCCCAAGTATCCATAATCAAAGCTGCCTTTCCCCTGCCTCTAAATACATAGAGTGAAAAGAGGCATTTTTAGAGGAGAGGAAAAGGCAGACGGTGGGCGGGAGGTGGGCTGACTTAGACCTAGGCGTACAGTAGGTATAACCAAACATTTTGACAGGTTGCCTAGTCGACACTTATACATTTTGACTTAGACCAAGTCAAAACAGGTATAAATGCCGAAAAAGGGGCCACTGAGCTGATGGCGGCTGGCGCGATCAGCTCAGAGGTCTGGCAACCTACCCATCCCCCACCGCAACCATCGGGGCAGGAGAGATGCCTCATCTTCCCTGCAGCAATAGCGATACCACCAAGTGCTGCCAAATGCGGCACTTGGGATCTCTAAAGTGGCAGGAGAGATGACCTGCAGTGATCCACCCCTCCCCCTGATCCGATCGGGCAAGGAGAAAGCCCAAGCCCTCCTGTCTCCGTCAACTGGTCACTAGTACCTGGCCAAAACCCAAGGAGTAGCAATATTCCATGCTACCGATCCAGGGCAAGCAGTGGCTTCCCTGATGTCTTTCTCAATAACAGACTATGGACTTTTCCTCCAGGAACTTGTCCAAACCTTTCTTAAAACTAGCTGCACTATCTGCACATACCACATCTAATGTGTTCCAGTGCTTAACTATTCTCGGAGTTTAAAAAAAAATTCCCCCTATTAGTTTTAAAAGTAACTTCATCGAGTGTCCCCTAGTCTTTGTAATTTTTGACAGAATGAAACATCGATCCATTTGTACCCGTTCTACTCCACTCAGGATTTTGTAGACTTCAATCATATCTCCCCTCAGCCATCTCTTTTCCAAGCTGAAGAGCCCTAACTGTTTTAGTCTTTCCTCATACGACAGGAGTTCCATCCCCTTTACCATCTTGGTAGCTCTTCTTTAAACCTTTTCTAGTGCCACTATATCTTTCTTGAGATAAGGAGACCAGAATTGGACGCAATACTCCAAATGAGGTTGCACCAAAAGATAGCATGTGAGCCTTTACTGTCAGTTATTTTGTAGGTGGTAAAGGCTCATGCAGAGCCAGCTAAACCTATGGACCAGGTGAGACTCTAGCCCAGGGCACCAGCATTAAATGGTGCGAAATGCTCATGGCTATGACATCTCTGACCCATAAATTAAGCTATGAGATAGCTTGAACACTCATGAGCTCCTCCCCTGTCACTGCTGTTCATTCCTTACAGGAAGGGGGGAAGGGTCAATGTCCACTTCAGCATCAGAGGAGGGAGGTCCCTCCTGCTTCCTGATGTTGCTGCTTGATACTGATGCTAATCCTCTCTTCGCATAGCAGCTGGTCTAGGATGCTGAACCTTGTTGGGAATGGCCAGTGGTATCAGAGGAGGGAGGAGGGTACTGTCTTGGGAATGAGGCATTGGGGTACAGAAACAGTAGATCCAGGGCTCAATAATCTTTTGAGCCATCCCTTTAAAATCATGTAGCTGTGCTAATTATCACAGACATACTCACTCTCTGCTCCAGATATGATCCCTCTGTGGTAAAAAAAAAAAAAAATTGTTTTATGCATGGTGTGCACACGCTAACTTGGAAGTTACCGTAGGATGCCTGAGTGTGCCCTGCTGTAAGCCCTTTAAGCTGCGATAAGTACTTGCTAGTGCTTACAGCAGCTTAGTCAAATGACCCCTACTTATGCTCACTGGGAAACTGTGATCCATTCGATCATACTTTGCCAAGCCCTGATCCTCAGCATGCTATACTACTGTAATCTCATCTACCTTCCATGCCCCCAGAAACTGCACAATAGACTCAGAATAATTCAGAACAGCTGTGCACCTGATCTTCAGACTAAGAAAAAACAACCATGTCACACCTTACTACAAGCAACTGCACTGGCTCCCCATTGAGGCCCCGTACTGTTCAAACTCTCTGTACGGCCTCCTACCAAACTTCCTGATGGAAGGATTTGAATTTACTTCTCCGTCCCACTTTCTACATTCCAACTCTATTTTCTCCTATCGCTCACTACAAGGAAGGCCTAAAAGAGCTTACACCACAAAACTGTTATTCTACCAGGCAGCTCACTTAAGCCCAAAAATGGGGGAAGGGGGGGTGTCCCGGTCTATATTCAAGCCTCATTTTGATGATGGTGTTTTTTTCCTCCCCTCCCCACCCAATGACCAATACTGCTATTTTCCACCTCTGCAGATGCCCGACACTCCTATCCTCCACCCCACTTTAATGGCCAGCACTGCTATCCCCCTGATGACTAACATTGCCAACTCCTCCCCCCCAATGACTGATATTGCTCTCTCCCACCCCTATGATGACTGGCACTCCTATCCTCCACTATCTGCTCCCCCCCAGTCCCAGATCGACATTGCACTACAAGCTCTGGAAGCTGACACCAGTGCTTAATGCTGGGCTGAAGGGCCTTGAGCATCTCCTGCCCTCTCCGGAATTCTCAAAGGGAGTCCAGCAAGCCTTGAGCATGTACAAATGTTCAAGGCCCTTCACCTGCGCAGAGTGTCAGCGATGGTTTCAAGAGCATTGGACCTGTAAGTGTGATGTTGGTCTGGGGCAGGGGGGAGCAGATAGTGGAGGATAGGAATGCCTAAGTCATTGTTCTTTGATTCTCCAGCACTGCCGGCGGCCTCCTCTGTGTTTTTCTTTTGCCCTAGTCCACCCCCTCCTCTGAAGCAACTTCCTGTTTCCGCTTCGGTGGACTGCAGCAAAGGAATGATGCAGAGGAGGCCACCAGCAGTGCAAGAGAATCATTCCCATGTCGGAGACCTCTTTGTAGCTTTTGTGATGAGGAAAACTTAAGAACCAGGTGGAAGAACATTTGGTGGAACCAGGAAGGGAGGGAGGAAGAAGAGAAAGATGCTGAATAGGAGAGACAGAGAGAAGAATGGGGGCACATGGATGGAGGGAAGAGAAAGGAGATGGTGTCATATGGATGGAGGAAAGGTGAAAAGATGGGACACATGGATGGAGGGAAGGGGAAAAGGTGGGGCACATGGAAGGAAGGAAGTAGAAGAGGAGAGAAGAGATAGTACACATGGATGGAGGGAAGAGGAAGAGTTGGAGGGATAGATTTGAGATGCAGGCAGAAAAATGGAAGAAAACTGAATATGAAAATCAGTGTCAAAAAAGGATGTAGCGTAAAAAGTGAAGAAGAGGAAAGAAACAGCAAATGCATACGGAGGCCTAAAAACAGAGTTAACAGCACAGATGAAACAAGATGTTCAGAAAAATAAAATTGCCAGATAGCAAAGGTAGGAAAAATGTTTTTTTTATTTTCAATTTAGTGATTGAAATATGTCAATTTTGAAAATTTGCATTTGTTGTTTTTTTATGTTTTGAAATGATCAGGAAGAAATGCATTTCTATTTCTCTTGTGGTGCACTGTGTGCAGAGTCTGGCGTATTAGGTTTTTTTTGTGTATAATAGCATTTTTAGTTTGTGGGTTTGTATTTGAAAAGGGGTTGTTTGTTTTATTGTTTTCTCTTATCTGCATGTGTGACTGAGTCCAGTTGTTCTGGTGGAGATAGAAGTTCAGAAACTTTGGTTGGTGTCATGGTCCCAAGTAGGAAAATATTTGTCGGCTGTCCTTCAGCTTTTTTGTACTCGAAACAGCCCCAACTGAAAAATGAGTGATTACTTATGGAATGATCCCTGATAAACAACACTCATATACCCAGATTTCTAACCTTGATTTATATGTGAGGCAGATTTGGGGAGTGGTTTGACTTAGGTGTACTCATTTAGGCCAAGAAAACCCTATACTAAATAGGAGTATGCCTGAAGTCTTAACACTACCAGCGACTAATACTGCTTAGGTGCCACTAGGCCCAATTCTATAAATGATACCTGTAAGGTTTGTTAGTGGCCCCCACAATATATAGTTGGTGGGGTCACTTGAGAGGCACCCTTACACACACCAGGTCCCAGGTTCAGTTCCCTCACTGAAGATTCACCAGGAAGTAGAATCAAAAAGGCACAGCCAGAGGTGATTGCATAAAGAATATATTATAGAAAAGAGAAAGAGAGAGCTCCAGAGAAACAAGAGAGGACCAGAGTGCCAAGAGCCAAGAGCCAAGAGAGGGGGGTGATGCTGCGAGGGGGCTTTTATAGTTTGGAAACTTATTCTAAAAACCAGAATCTATTGAGCTTCAATAGAAGTTAAATCTCCCCCCTCCTTCTTAGACAGGAGAAAAATAGGCTGTAAACATATATGTATTTCCAGTCTGTCTCTGACAATAGTTTCTGATTAACTTTAGTTATCTCTGCACCTGGACCCATTGTCCTAAGCACCCTCTTAATCAGACATTAACACATTAACACCTTTTAGCTAATCATGATTCAATCAGGGCTACTTAAAACCGTCTTTTTGGGTTATATGAAACAGTCTACCTACACTCAGGGTCCATCTGCATTCACATGCCAAAGTCAGATTGATATAATTTCCCATAGGCCTTTGCTGACATTAGCTATGCCAACTAAAATGCTGATTGCTAGCGATAGCTATGCTGACAGTACCTAGCAGATGATTGACAATAACGCTCAATGGTTGTTTGTGAGGGTGTTGTATCAGTTGTGGGTAAGATAGTTTTGGGACATTGGGTAGGTTTGCGGGATGATGGTGTAGTTCTAGGAGAGGTCTATTTTTGAAGGTGGGGCAGTTTTGGGTGTCATGGGTTAGTTATGATGAGGAAGTTTAAAGATAGTAGGACAATTGAAGAGTAGTTCTTTTTAGAGCTGAGAAATTTGCAGGGGATGATTTTTGGTGGTAGGGCAAATTAGATGGGGTGACAGTTGCAGGGGATATTTTTTGGGAAGAGATAGTATGTAGGATGGTAGGCAGTTATAGGGAGTAGGAGATTTGCTGGGGCTAGTTTTCAGGATAAGACAGTTTGTAGATTGTTGGGGAAGTTTTGGTAGGTAATTTGAGATGAGGTCGTTTGCAGGGAGGTATGGTATTTGGAAATATTTTTGGGTGTGAGCACAGCATACAGGGTAGTGAGTCAGTTTCAAGTGGCTATTGAGCAGTATGGAGAGTATTCTACTTTATGAACTGCCTTGCCAAGTCCTCTAACTGCTACATTTCACTCTATTCAGATTCCAGTGCTATAGAAACTGAAATCCTCCTCCAAGAAATGCATCAGGGGTCATTTTGGCTCAGATTTTGTAACTGGTACTGTTGTCAGCGTCGACCTTATAAGCAGCTGCCGATTGCCTGTGATGGTGCCTCCTTCAAAGGTAGGCGCCAGAAATATAGGCCAAGATATTCCAGGCCTACATTTCCGGCATGTACCTTTGATGTGAATCATGCTTTAAGCCGCCTAATGGCACTTCTGGCGTTAGCCATGCCCAGAGTTGCATTAGGTGACCTAAAGTGCCTATGGAGGCACAGTCCATATGCCACTTTTTAGGTACCAGCAGGCACCTTGAAACTCAGTTAAAATGTTGTTTAAACAGCAATTTTAATGAGCTTGGGCATCTACCAGCCCCTAAAAAGTCTTTACCAGTTAGAGAATCTAGGCTTTTGTGTTTCTTATTTTTTGGTTTTTTTTTGGGTGGGGGGGTGAGGGGGTGCTTATTTCTCTTGAACCACCAATCTGATTTGACCCATTTTTAAATTCATTGTATCTTTTACCATTTTTTCCTCTCATGCCATTCTGTTAAATTGTGGAGAGTTATTTTGCTAACAAATAGATGACAAAACAGATGACAGATGGGCATTCTTAACCCATTTTGTACAATTCTTTGCTACTTCCATTGAGTTGTAAAGAGTAACAAAAACAACCTCATTTAAGGTCCTGTTTATTAAGCCATAGTTAAGTTTTGTTTCAAGTTTATTAATTTTTGATATCCTGAAAATTGTATAACGGCTAAGCGGCTTACAAAAAAAAAATAGATACAAATAATTATAAAAATAATGTGTGACACAAGAGGATAGAGGAAGAATTACAATGTGTAATAGGAAAGCAAGGGGCAGAGTAACACATGAGGTCTGGGTATGGTCTATATGCTTCATCTGGTGTGATTGGTATTATAGATTATAGAAACCAATGCTTAAGAAAAAGCTTTGGAAAACAAAATAGTTTTGAGATCTTTCTTAAAAGTATCGAGAAAAGTCTGAGGTCTGAGATAACTTGGAAGAGTATTCCATGGTAAGTGCAAAGGCTGTGTACTGACTTTTTGGGATCCCAACATCCATAGAGGAATAATTTTAGGAATACAACCCCCTATGATATAATCCCTTCCCAGTCATAACTCCCCTCCATCAAAGCTCCTCAGAGCGTAACCCCCTCCACACAATTATAACCGACCCCAATAACTGACCTCCTCTCCATAGAACCTGAGGTGGTATTAATTGTTAATTGGGTGACTGCATGTGGTAATGTACTGTGCATTAACCACAAATGCTGTTCATACCCTGCTTCCATCTATAGTCCATTCTTGCTTCAAATCCTGCAAAGAAAGTATTGCAGGATATATATTGTTTTTACCACACTGGCTATTTTAGCACATGCTAAATCCAAAACTTTGTAACATACCTTACCTTAGTAAGTGGGCTTCTCAGTTGTTAATGTTTCTTATATAGTCAAGTTCAGTGATGAATGGTATTTTATATTTATGAAAATAGATATTCAGCACAATTTTCCTTTGCTATAATAAACAGATACTAGGAGTATTCATCTGAGCTCAGCCTTCAGTCTGAATAAGTTTAGTTATTGGTCATGAACTGAAAAAGCTGCTATTGGTCTTGTAAGAGGAGTAATATTCAATCATCACAAAGGTCCCTGTGAAACCATTTAAACAGCTTTATTGATTTTTCCCTGGTTGGCAGTATTTAATTCAAACAACTCCCAAGGAGTACAAGCATCTCTGCAGGCAAATTATCAAGTATTCTGGTCTCCCTCTTTCTTTGACCCTACTGATACTATTACCATAGTCAAAAAGTTATAATAATGGCAGCATTGATTGTTTGACAAAAGGGAAGAAAGAAAGCAACCCATCAGCAGTAGACCATAAGGACATTCATTTTAAACAAGGCAACTGCGTTATACTACAAAAAGGAGTTTTCTGATTTAGAAATATTTATGTAAGCCTCTCATTAAAAACAGCAGGGGGAAATTAATCATTGCCTAAATAAGTGTCACTCTGTTTTCTTCCAGTGTTTAAGACACAGGTGTCAAAGTCGGTCCTCGAGGGCCGCAATCCAGTCGGGTTTTCAGGATTTCCCCAATGAATATGCATGAGATCTATTAGCATACAATGAAAGCAGTGCATGCAAATAGATCTCATGCATATTCATTGAGGAAATCCTGAAAACCCAACTGGATTGCGGCCCTTGAGGACCGACTTTGACATTCCTGGTTTAAGATCTTGAATTTCAGAAGCACACTGATTTATTCCAGAATGGCTAATCTTATGTTCTTATCCATATTGGGGGGAGGGCATGGTCTGAGACAGTCCTGGTCTGAGAGTGTTTTAGGCAAGACTAAAAGGGGCCAAAATAGGGACATCCAACTACAATTAGAAGGGAGTGGGACATTTATGCATAGGCAGTAGAATGCTTTTGAGCTCTGCCCTAGCCCCAGCGGAACCCTACAGCACAGGCCCGTCACCAGTTCCCATCCCAACTCCACTCCTACCTCCTCCTGGCATTGTATTTTAAATCTTTGGGGCAACCACCATGCAGCATCAATGAGCAGGCCTGCTCCCGGAAGTAGAATGCAGGGTTATGGGGCAGGCCTGCTCATTGACGTTGTGCAGCAGCTGCCCCAAAGATTTAAAGTACAATGCCAGGAAACAGGTAGGAGGGTGGGCACCAACCAGCGACCACCAATTTTAGGGGAGGCCATGGCCCCTGTGGCCTCCCCTGTTTCGACGTCTATGAATCTATGTCTAAAAAGATTGATGACATTTAGACCTACTTCCTCGGCCTGTGTTTTAGAAAAGTGTTCTAATTGAGCAGCACTCCACTGGAGGGATTAAGGAACATCATTCCCTTAATCCCGCAGTGGTTGCTGCCTCCTCCCCACTGAGTTCTAAACTGGCAAAACATACCGAGTTCTGTGACAAGTTCAAGAAATATCCCCCTTTCACCACAAAAAGGGTTTCATCAGGAGATATGCCCAGTGGTTTCCTATAGCTTTGAGGGAACACTGCATGCTTTCCTAACTGAAGCAAAATGCAACACACCCACCGCCAAGCAAAGCACCTACCCGGAGGCAGGGTTTTTCAAAAATAGAACCCTCTGACGTCAGAGGGTTTCTATTTTTGAAAAACCCTGCCGCCAGGTGTGTGCCTTGTTTTGGTGTAAAATCAGTGAAGGTACAAGGAAGAATGACTCAAATGATAAAGGGGATGGAATGAACTTTTGAGGACATGCTAAAGAAGTTATAGGAGTAGTTCTTTACAGGTCACCTAAAGTAAGGCATCAGGATGCATATTGTTCATTATCTTGATACCTAACTTTAGGCATCCTGTAAAGAATTACCCCCATAATTTCTTTAGCCAAAAGATCATTGGTCATAACGTTACTAAGCAGCATATTTTAAAACAAATAAAAATATACTTTTTCCATTCAGTGTATAATTAAAATACGGAGTTCATTGCTGGATGATGTGATAAATGTGGATAGAGTAGCTTGGTTTATAGACCAGCACCTGGAGAAAATATCTATAGGGTTAATATTCAGCTCATAATGGTAAGCAGCTTGTTAAGTTGCTCATAGCCACAGGCTGAAGTCCAGAAATTCAATGGCAGGACATGTGCAGTTCACAGCAGTGAGGGCCTGATTCTCTAAAAGTGTGTCCCGATTTTAGGCAGCTGTAGGCGTCCTACAGCGGTCTTATCAGCCAATCGGGATGCATGTTTAAAAAAAAAATGCTCCCCAGGCAGGCCGCCTATATTGAAGGCGAGGCCCGCACGACACCTAGGCCCTGATTCTGTATAGGACGCTCGGGAGAGGCGTCCTATTCAGAATCGGCCTAAACTAAACCCCGATTCTGTAACCAGCGTCCATGTTACAGACGCGGGTTAGAGAATCGGGTTAGATTAGACACGGCCCGCTACACTTATCGCGGCAAGTGATCTCTCTGCCACTATAAGTATAGCGGGCCGTGGCCCCCTGACCGATTGCTGGCAGGAGGGTGCCCAAACCCTCCTGCCCGAAGACGCACCCCCCTCCCCGACCTACCGACCGCCCCCCCCCGACACTACCGACCGCCCCCCCCGACATTACCGATCTCCCCCCCCGACAATATCGATCGCTGGCAGGAGGGTGCCCAATCCCTCCTGCCCGAAGACGCACCCTCCCGACACTACCGACTGCCCCACCCCCGACACTACCGACCGCCCCCCCCGACATTACCGATCTCCCCCCCAACAATATCGGTCGCTGGCAGGAGGGTGCCCAATCCCTCCTGCCCGAAGACACCCCCCCCCCGGCGCTAACAACCCCCACTCCACCAAACCTGTTCTTACAGATGGGTCTTGCACGTCAAGCAAGCAGGCACGCCTTGTCGAAATGAGGCGGGCCCGCCCCTTCCTGGCCCATCCCGCCGAAGCCTAAGGCCTGATTGGCCCAGGCTCTAGAAGCCTGGACCAATCAGGCCTTAGGCATAGCGGGTCTGCCCATCCCTACTAAGTCTAAGGTCTGATTGGCCAATCAGGCTTTAGATTAAATGGGGATGAGCGGACCCGCTATGCCTAAGGCCTGATTGGTCCAGGCTTCTAGAGCCTAGGCCAATCAGGCCTTAGGCTTCGGCGGGATGGGCCGGGAAGGGGCGGCCCGCCTCATTTCAACGAGGCGTGCCTGCTTGCTCGACGTGCAAGACCCATCTGTAAGAACAGGTTTGGTGGAGTGGGGGTTGTTAGTGCCGGGGGGGTGCGTCTTCGGGCAGGAGGGATTGGGCACCCTCCTGCCAGCGACCGATATTGTCGGGGGGGGAGATCGGTAATGTCGGGGGGGGGGACGGTAGTGTCGGGGGGGGGGTGGTCAGTAGTGTCGGGAGGGTGCGTCTTCGGACAGGAGGGATTGGGCACCCTCCTCCCAGCGATTGGACAGGCGGCCCGCTATACTTATAGCGGCAGAGAGATCCCTTGTTGCGATAAGTATAGCGGCCGCGTCTACTTACAATGTAGACCAGCATTTTGCTGGCCTACATTTTAAGCTTCTCATCTACTAGGGAGACGCGTAGGGCCGCCTAGGTTCAGCCTAAGGCCCGCCTAAGGCCCTTAGATGAGCTTAGGCATCTTGCGGGGCTCCCGGAGGCGCCTTCAGGCCTGCCTGGGGAGCATTTTTTTTAAAAAAAACGTGCATCCCGATTGGCTGATTAGACAGCTGTAGGACGCCTACAGCTGCCTAAAATCGGGATGCACTTTGGAGAATCAGGGCCTGAGTATCTAGGTATGTGGGCTGTCCTAGGGTTACTGTATGGTTCCAGAAAAAGGAGGACAGACTGAAACATCTGGGTTTTACTTCCACTGAAAGCAAGGAGAACAGATTGAAACATTATTTATTTATTTATTTATTTTGTTTTCTATCCTGTTGTCCCCAAAGAGTTCAGAATGGGTACATACATAGCATACAGTCCGAGTTTTACTTCCACTGAAAGCAAGGAGGGCAGATTGAGACATCTATTGGAGTAAAACCCGGATGTCTCAATCTGACCTCTTTTTTTTCTGCAGCCATATGGTAACCCTAGGCTAATCCATGAAATTAACTTGGCATAAGCTGATAATCAGACCAGTACCTGGTTAGTTCAGCACATAAAGTTAGGACAGCCTCTTTGCTATCCTAATTTTATATGCTTACTTAGCTGGTGAGTGAACCAAATATCTCCACCAGCCAGCTAACTGATGGCTCCACCCAAACTATGCTGCCAGCCTGCTCCTAACCTAGTCAGAGAATGACTGGTTAATGTAGATCAGGGGTGGGGAATGAGGGCCACAGTCCAGTCAGGTTTTCAGAATTTCCTTAATGAATATGCATGAAATCTATTTGCACACAATGGAATCAGTGCATGCAAATAGATCTCATGCATATTAATTGGGAAAATCCTGAAAACTCAGCTGGATTGTGGCCCTTCTTCCCCACCCCTGATGTAGATATCCAATGGCACTGCCTGGTTAAATGCTGCTGAATAACTAAGGGTGAATAACTAAGGCTGCTGAATAACTAAGGTCAGCCAGCTCGGGGGGTATTAAGTGAGTAGAAGCCTTTATAATCATTATTAATATACAGTACAGTCGGGGGGGGGAGGGGGGGAGTCTAAATCTTATCCCTAGGAGTAAGTAGCATAGATTCTATCTACTTTTTGGGATCTGGATTGGTCACTGTTAGAAAAAAAGATTCTGAATTACATATGTGGACCCTTGGGGTGACCTTCTGTTGAAATTCATATGTTCTTATGTTTTAACACAGTCTTTTAACTGTTGAGTCAACACACTGGGAGCTGTGTAGCTGGCAGAAAATGAAAACATCACTTTAGACGGAATGAGATAACATTTTTTGGATACCCTTGAATGATCCTTGGATAAAAACATGACAAACTCTCTTCCTTGAGTCGGAACTTCTCGGTTGAATCTATTTGTGATAGTCCTAAAAAGAAAATAGATATTTTCTGCTTCAGTAAGGAAACAAAAAGCAGCAGGCTAGAAATTATCCCCCTTCACTGGAAGATAGGCCTTTCAAATATGTTTTCCTATATTTTGTCTAGCAAAGACCTTAATTAGAACATAAAAATTAAGTAAGTGCAGTAGAGAAGGATATTGAGAATATCAGTTTACTTATTTTTAAGTACAGTATATTATTTTTTATATAATTGATAGTCTGCAATGCATTTAGGAGACTGTTTTATAAGTGCTATTTGTGCTTTAAACTTCTCAATCCCAACACTTATGTTTTTGTGGCCCAAACATATAAATTGAAATTAAAATGTATAGGGGTGGTGGAGGTGTGTTGGGGTTTGTACAAGGGCAGCACTGTGTCAACAACTTCTATCCTCGACTTAGACCACCTTTAAGTCGCAAATAAATGTTGCCAAGGCGTGCCCTTAAGACTGTGTTGGTGCTAATTGCAAGAGAGATGAAAGAGAGTCTGGGAGCCTGATATAGATATCTGTCCTATTTCTATCCCATCCCCCCCCCTCCCGCCCCCCAGGTATATTGTCTGAACTCCCTCGTTTCAAAACCCTGCTACCTCTCCCACTTTCCAGTACCACGCCAAATATCTTTTGCCCTTTATCTATCTCTTCTGTGATCCTGTCTGGTTCTCTGCATGTTCTCGCCAACTCGCTGTCAGCATCAGCTCTACCTCTGATATCACTTCCTAGGCGTGGGACCTGGAAGTGACATCAGAGGGAGAGCCGATGCTGGCACAACAGCAGGATAGAGTTGTTGCTTGTGCCAGCGAAGAGATAGAGGTTCATGGGGGGATGGAGTGAAGCAACGCATGCAGCAGGGAGAGGAGGAGGAAGGAGCGTGGGGGAGGGGGCAGAGAGGTAGAGGGTTGCAGGTGCCCTCATCAAAATGACGCTCAGGGTGGACCACGCCCTTATTACACCATTGTTCCCATGTAGCCTCTGTCGAAGATTATAAAATGGTAAGCGTAACATTTACTTATGCCTTTTAAAAAATATTACCTTCCTCTGAACTGCTTCAAAATTGTGGCATGCAAAAGCTAGATTCTATGAGAAAGGAACCTTGAGACAAGCACTCAGAGTAATCTACATTGACTACTACCCTCTGTTGCATTCCACTCAACCAGTTTCTGACCCAATTCCATCACTTGGGGCCCATGCTGAGGGCACTCAGTTTATTTATTAGATGCCTGTGTGGACCACCTTCAAAACCACATCGGGCACACTCCCTCTGTCCAATATCACATTGTTTAGCAGCCTGATCTTCAGACACTATCACTCCAAGGTCCCTCTTGCAGACCATGCAAACCAGCTTCTCACCCCAAGCATATACTGTTTTACACGGGTTTAATTTTAAGGTGTTGTTTTTAACCGCAATTATTTTAATAAACTTTGCCTGTATCATTGTACATGTTACTGCAGTTCTCCTTGCTTTGTTTTGTCTTTGACCCTTTTACTGCAGATTTTGTTGGTTCTTCCTTTTTTTGTTTGTGATGCACAGGGGTAGAACATGAGCAGGATATGGGAAGGGCTCACACTTACATAAGTAACTTACAGAAAACTGTCAATTACACACGTTCTGGGGTAACTGTAGGAACCTAAATGTTATGTGAACCAATTAGGGCTGTATCAAATATTCATATTTAATTTGATTCGGCCCCAAATACATCTAATCCTATTCAGTTGAATAGTGATTTAAATGGACATCTATATGCATGAAACATCCACATTCCAATTTTGCAAAGACAGAAAAAGAGGTGCCCAATACTGCAGTATGTCCAGTTTTTTTCAGTGCACATTCCAATCTCATAAGAACATAAGCAATACCTCCTCTGGGTCAGACCTGAGGTCCATCATGCCCAGTAGTCCGCTCATGCGGCGGCCCAACAGGTCCAGGACCTGTGCAGTAATCCTCTATCTGTACCCCTCTATCCCCTTTTCCAGCAAGAAATTGTCCCAATTAAACATTGTTCTCCTTGAAAAGGAATAGGGTATGCTGATGAGTGGGAAAAACTCATCACTTAAATACACTCAAATTTAATACATTAACATCCCTTTTCTATAGTGGCTATATAGTTCTTTTCTAAATAGTATTTTTCATTTATTTTGTAGAGTTGCTGTTTCCTCATTTTTGCAATGATTAAACTTGAAACTTTTGTTGGGATTAATGATTAAAACTAGAAAGATCCTGGGGTATACTGTATATTCAGATGTTATGATAGCCCTCTTTTTATGAGGGTCTTTTTTTTTTTAATGTGCATCCTTTCCAATAGTTATTAACTTTTTGTTGGGATTACTGAATGTACTGTAGACTGTGGGCTCCTTTTACTAAGCTGCGTTAGGGTATTAACGCGTGGAATAGCGCGCTGAATTGCCCCGCACGCCAGACCTTAATGCCATCCCTTTAGCTGGCGTTAGTTCTAGCCGTGTAGTGCACGGTGTAGCGCACGGTAATATCCTGTGTGCGCTAAAAACGCTAGATCACCTTAATAAAAGGAGCCCTGTGTGTTGTTGTTATTTAAAAGTAAATAGATTCACCATTTAAAATGTTATTTAATACAATAAAGTGTGCTCTTTTTTTTTTTTCAGACAGTGATGCTGATAAGAAACTCTAATATCCGGATTGTTTTAGGTGACATTTTCTTTCATAAGCCATGCAGTTATCAGCAGCTAATCCTGAAGAGAAACTAATCAAGGAAGGCGTAAGAAAAATGCAAAGCATATGATTAAAGAGGGTAGGCAAATCTCATCCAAAGAAGTGACTATTATAATGAAATTACCATTGACTGGAGATGTAAGGGCTTCAAGCTCAGTTTAATTAGACTACTGAGTAGAAACCCCAAAGACCAACGAGAACCAAATAGCTAATAATCAGTTTGCCCCTGATTACTAACTAATCATGTCCATAATACAACCTTAGTCCCATCTCTAATTATGAATATGTTTCTCTTAATGCCTGTACTTCATGAGCACACAGTTCCCAATCATCTAATTTCAAGGGTCTCAACAACTGATATATTGGAGAATTTGCCCATTATTCACTATGCAAATGTTTTTGTCATTCCTTGTAAGTTTTATAAACACTTGCTGCACTGCACAGAGAGATTGGAAGCAAATTACCACGGAGAACTGGTTATTCAGTTTTCTCAGGCTAACTTTTACTTTCAAATTATTGTAGTTCTTCTCTATCCACAAAGTCCAATACTCTGTGCAAAATTCAGAAGGACTGCATTTTCATATACGAGAATATGCACGTGATCAGAAATGCTTTTGTGTTCAATAAATAGTAATTAGAAACATGATGACAGATCCACTATCGCCTCCTCTCCCTAAGAGATCCCATGTGCCTCTCTCGCATTTTCTTGAACTCAGACACACTCTTTGGGCTCCTTTTACAAAGGTGCGCTGGCGTTTTTAGCGCACGCACCGAATTAACGCACCCTACGTGAAAAACTACCACCTGCTCAAGAGGAGGCAGTGGCGTCTAGCGCGCACGGCATTTTAGCGCGCGCTATTCCCGCTCGTTAAGGCTCTAATGCACCTTTGTAAAAGGAGCCCTTTGTGTTCACCACCTCTACCAAGAGACTAGTCCATGCATCTACCACCTTTTTTGCAAAAAAATATTTCCTTAGATAATTCTTGAACCTATGTCCTCTCATTCTAGAGTTTCCTTTCAAATGAAAGAGATTCACCTTATGCACATTTATGCCACTTAGGTATTTAAACGCCTCCATCACATCTACCCTCTCCTTCCTTTTTTCAAAAGGATACATATTAGATCCTTTTTCCTACTACTCATACCTCTTCCTATGTACTCTAGGCATCCTTCTAGCTTTCGTTGTTGCCTTTTTATCCCCACATACTATCACACCCTATTGCTGCTCCTTTTTCATACACAAAAGTTCTTCACCCCCTAAAGTGTACCATTCCCTCAGATTTTTGCAGCCCAAATGCATGATATTGCATTCTTACTTCTTCCAAATGTTCCCATCCAGAGAGCAATTCCTTCACATAATCCCCCAAAGTTCGTTGTTCTATTGTTGTTGTTGTTGTTTTAGCTTAGAATCTTCACTTTTGAACGAGTCCTCTCTTTACCTGTCTTAATTTTAAACCACACCATGCGGTGATCACTGGATGCCAAATAATCACCTACTATAACATCAGAAGCACTTTCGCTATTTGTAAGCACTAAGTCCAGTATGGCTCCATCCTGCGTGGGTTCTATTACCAACTACTGGAACAGTTCTTGCAGAGAATCCAGGATCTCCTACTTCTAGAGAACCCCGCAATAGGGATACCCCAAACAACATCTGGTTTATTAAAAACAACAGTTAGGAATATTTTCCCCTTTACTATTAATTATTATTATTAAATCTCAGTCCATTTCTGCCTGTGAAGGAGGTCTACATTTATCATACCAATGTAAATACAATTGTTGCAAGAAGAAAATGCAATCTCAGTTTTACTTCTCATGAGAAATTGAGGGGTCGAATATGGTAAAAGACGGGTCTCTCTTACTTAAGTCTCTATTTCAGGAACTTAGCAATAATTTTCCCTTTTCCACAGATAAAGTGGACTAATTAGACGTGCAGAATTCTGGAATAAACAACTTTATGCTGTTTAGAAGCTTAAGTCTGCAATTTTTCACCTAAATGTACAGTGAAATGTCATGCATTATCCCCCAGATCCTATAAATGTCACCCAAATTTGGGTAATTTAATTACTGGAGCTAACAAACACTAAGCAAATTAGCGCATGCTAAACGCTAATGCGTCCATAGACTAACATGCACATGTTAGCGTTTAGCGCATGCTAATCGGTTAGCGCACCTTAGTAAAAGACAGCCTTAATTGACACTAATTATGAATTGGACATTGATCTGGGTATGTGCTATTCTGTAACAATGGGTGCCTAAATTGGATTATGCATAGCTCAAAAATGGGTGTGGCCATGGGAAGGTCAAGGGCATCTGTAAAAGATGTGTGTGGTGTTACATAATAGCAGGGATCCATGCCCAATTTGTGTGCCAGGATTTACACCACATTTCAGCTAGCATAGCTGCTCATGCCCAAAGTTGTGGCACTCAGCACTAAGGGGCTCATTTTCAAAAAATGAAAGACGTCCAAAAGATGGCATAGACTGGCACATGAATGTCCTAATTGCCAGGATATCCAAGTGTCGATTTTTGAATCCATCTTCCTAGACTTTTTACTCGCTGAGCATCCAAAGATCAAAAGGCTGTGTTAGAGGCTTGTTATGGGCAGACTTTGGACGTGGTTAACGCACATGTTGCAATAACCAAAACTTTGCAAGATGTCCTGGACAGAACTTAGATGTCCGGAACTAGACCTGTTTTAAAAGTGTCTAAGTGCCAAAAAAAGGGGAGGGGGCGTTGGGGCAGGAGGGGTTGGGCTCCCTTCTGCCTGGATCTTGTTGTGCAGTAGGGTGGTCGCCGTGGCAGGAGGGGTTGGGCTCCCTCCTGCCCATGTCCGATCGGGGCGGGAGGTGATGGATCGTGGCAGGAGAGATTGGCTATCTCTCCTGCCACGATAGCGATCCCAAATTCCGCGGTTGATGGCACTTTGAGATCGTTATCGCGGCAGGGGAGATGAGCCATCTCTCCTGCTGCAATCGTTGCTGGGGGGGGGATAGACAGGTTGCTGGGGCCGTTGAGCTGATTGCAGCAGCTGCGATCAGCTCAGCGGCCCCTTTTTTTAGCACTTATACCTGTTTTGACTTGGTCTAAGTCAAAACGTATAAGTGCTGACTTGGCAACCTGTCAAAGGTTTTGGTTATACCTGTTGTACGACTAAGGGCTCCTTTTACTAAGGTGTGCTAGCTGTTTTAGCATGTGTTGCATTGCTATGCGCGCTAACCCCACGCTCGCTACGTGCCAAGAACTAACGCCAGCTCAATGGTGGTGTTAGCGCGTAGCACGCGTGGCAATGCAGCGTGTGCTAGACGCTAACACCATCATTGAGCTGGCGTTAGTTCTTGGCATGTAGCGCAGGGTTAGCTCACGCAGCAATGCAGTGTGCGCTAAAACCGCTAGCGCAGCTTAGTAAAAGGAGCCCTAAGTGTAGGTCGGTCCACCTCCCGCCCTTTCCCTTCCTCTAAAAATGCCTCTTTTCGCTCTATGCGTTTAGAGGCAGGGGAAATGCCTAAGCTGGTTTTAGATACGTCTAAAACCAGCTTTGGTTATGGGTACTTGGACGATCACGCTTTTTGATCGTCCAAGTACTCATTTAGGCCACTTTTTAGACATTTTTTAAATTTTGATTATGAGCTCCATAGCATCTTGCATTAAAAACAAACAAACACTAACCACTATAGTTTAAAATATTAGGGGTGGGGGGGGCAGAGTTATTTTCTTTCTATGATCGAGACTTTCAAAATACTGAAAGGAATCGACAAAATAGAGCAGGAAAAAAAAATTATTTACAATGTCCAATGTGACACAGACAAGAGGACATGGACTGAAGCTAAGGGGGGACAAGTCCAGGACAAATATCAGGAAGTTCTGCTTCACGCAACGAGTGGTGGACACCTGGAATGCTCTCCCAGAGGAGTTTATTGCGGAATCCACCTTTCAAGGATTTAAAAGCAAACTGGATGCACATCTCCTTACGAGAGGCATAGAGGGATATGGGTGACTAAAATTACATCAGGTGTACACCTGGCTGGGCCTCCGTGTGTGCGGATCGCCGGACTTGATGGACCGAAGGTCTGATCCGGAGATGGCAGTTCTTATGTTTTTATATGCATTATGCATTTTAAACAAAGGTTATAGTGTGCTCTTCAATAAAAGAAAGTGTTCTCTCATAACTAGTACAAATTTGTGCCTTAAAATTAATTCTTGCAGGGCATCTTTCTCTTATCTACCATATATGCATAATGTGACTTGTGAGCTTTCCATAGTAATTGCTCAACATGTGCTTTTACAAAGCTATAAACTACAATATAGAGTTTGAGATTATTTTATTTAACGATAGGGATGTTAGTGACCAGTTTAGTCCACGCTAGAGGATTAATTCACCACACTTTAAAAGTTCACCCATCTAAATAAATATGGACAATAATTGATTCTGCTGTTTTTCTCATTTACATTTCAGAAACTTCAGCAATTTTTTTTTCTAATTTATTTGAGCCCATTAGAATCAGGCGGCAAGGGCAGGAAAAAGTTGTCTATTAAGCAAAAGTATAGCCCTCTGTCAGCTCCAGTACATTGATATATATATGCCACAAATGTTGTGTTAACAAGTTTCTCAATTTCTCAAATGCTACACAGAAGAATTGTTCTAAAATTCAATTAGGTCTTACAGTGATGCATACCCTATAGTCCAATATTCATTTAAAATGTTTATATGAAATGCATCTATCACACTTAAATAGTATTTTGTTTCTTCTGAATGATAACACACATGGTTTGCTTTATTTATTTATTTATTTCCCTTTAAGCTTGGAATAGAGGCTCTGATTAAAAGTACTATTAGTGCAGCTCTGTGACACTTTTAAAGCCTGTACAACCTAGCTTCCAGTGTGAAAAAAGTGGCAGTTCTATAAACTGGCACCCAAATGCCCTGCACTTAGGGGTCCTTTTATTAAGGTGCACTAACCGATTCAGCATGCGCTAAAGATTAGCACACGCTAAATGCTAAGGCGCCCATAGAATATAATAGATGCCTTAGCATTTAGCATACGCTAATCTTGAGTTTGTGCTAAATCAGTTAATGCACCTTAATAAAAGGACCCTTTAGTGTCATATTCTACATATGGCACCCAAATAATCAGTGTGCTAGCTACAGCTTGTATTGAACAGCTTACCATATATTTTCTTAGTTCTTGTACTGAAAAACAAGAACTCCTGTGAATGGCCAAGCACTATTGAACTCACTCTGACTTATATTGGCAATTGTATAAAGCTCTTATTCGGTTAACCCTTACTTCTGTAATCTTGGTGTTTATCAGACAGACTCTGTAGTTCTTGAACAACTTCCTTTAATAACTTGAAATAAAGAATAAACACTTGCAATTGATGACTTCAAGGCAGTGCATCTTTCACATAATCATCTCTCTCTTTACCAGCCCATCTTAGTCAAGGGAAAACTGGGAGTGTGCCCACTCACCTTGTGGAAAATAACACTGTGCTCCAGATTTACATATTGCAACCTAAGCTGTATTAGATTGTTAGAAATAAAGGGTGAAAACCTGGTGGGAGAATAATGCTAAGTTCTCATACAGCCATACGGTCTACAAATATGGCAACTGTTCTCTCTCAGACTGAAGAAGGGTGAGCTTAAGCTCAATGGATGCAGTCTAGCTCCACAGAGCACACTTTACTTATACATCTTAGCAAAAACATTTAAATTTGTTCTTATACAAGAAACTGGGCAGAACAACCAGCACTGAGCAGAATCAGCGGCTAGACTTATTAGCAATTTGTTTCGAGTAGTATGCCCTTCTTTTTTCTTTCAGTTTTTGTTTGTACTTTCGGTTTGTTGCTATCCATGCTGTTTTTGTGGATTCTTGGTCGCTTTTTCTCCATTTTCTTTCCAGTTGTCTGCATTGTCTTTTGAGTTGGAGAAGTTCGTTGTCGAACCATTTGTTTGATTTCCTGCGGATTTTGGTTTTAGGTTTTTCTGGGGCTAGTTCGTCTAGGGTGGCCTTACTTAGCAGGTTCCATTTTGAGATGAAGTCTTTAGATGTGTAATGTTGGATTATGGTGTCTGTTTTTGTCCAGAATACTGTGGGAGCCATATGTTTGCGTGAGCGGAAGGTAGTCTGTTGAGTAGACGGAGTGTGTTTGTTACAGGACCAATTGATTTCAAATGAGTAGGTGTAGTGATCAGACCAAAGGGAACGGTACCATTTTCCGTTTAAGGTTTGAATTTCTGGGTGTGAGGTCTGTTGGGACATGTATGCTACGATGTCCAGCTGGTATCCTTTTTCATGTGTAGTTTGAGGATCTAAGATTTTAACATTTGTTAAAAAGAACAGGCCCAAGAACAGAATCTTAAGACCCATCCCGAGGACACTCAGTTTATTTATTAGACATCTGTGTGGAACACTGTCAAAGGCTTTGCTAAAATCTAAATATACCACATCTAGCGCACTTCCTCTATCCAATTCTCTGGTCACCCAGTCAAAGAAATTGATCAAATTTGTTTGACAGGGTCTACCTCTATTAAATCCATGTGTGCCTCTGGTCCTGTAATCCATCAGATTCCAGAAACTTCACCATTCTCTGTTTTAAAAGCATTTCTATTAATTTGCACAACAGCAATATTACTAATGTGTGTTGGGAATGCTAACAAGTGAGCCAGAAGCAGCTTTTTAATTGATAGCTACTGGATGAGTACTGGCTGCAAAAAGGGTGAACAGAATGTTAGGAATGATTAAGATGGGGATCACAAGCGGATCAGAGAAGGTTATCATGCTGCTGTACCGGGCCATGGTACGCCCCCATCTGGAATACTGCGTCCAGCACTGGTCGCCGTACATGAAGAATGACATAGTATTACTTGAAAGGGTCCAGAGAAGAGTGACTAAAATGGTTAAGGGGCTGGAGGAGTTGCCGTACAATGAGAGATTAGAGAAACTGGTCCTCTTCTCCCTTGAAAAGAGGAGGCTGAGAAGGGACATGATCGAAACATTCAAGATAATGAAGGGAATAGACTTAGTAGATAGAGGCAGGTTGTTCACCCTCTCTAAGGTAGAGAGAACGAGAGGGCACTCTCTAAAGTTAAAAGGGGATAGATTCCGTACAAATGTAAGGAAGTTCTTCTTCACCCAGAGAGTGGTGGAAAACTGGAACACTTTTCTGGAGCCTGTTATAGGGGAAAACACCCTCCAGGG
The DNA here is from genome assembly GCF_902459505.1 of Geotrypetes seraphini. Classification (NCBI taxonomy): domain Eukaryota; kingdom Metazoa; phylum Chordata; class Amphibia; order Gymnophiona; family Dermophiidae; genus Geotrypetes; species Geotrypetes seraphini. The sequence goes on from NC_047085.1 coordinate 411,480,453, forward strand.
ATTCAAGATAAATTTAGACAAGTTCCTGCTGAACCAGAACATATGCAGGTATAGATAGTCTCGGTTAGGGCACTGGTTTTTGACCTAGGGGCTGTCGTGTGAGCGGACTGCTGTGCACGATGGACCACTTCTCTGACCTAGTAGCGGCAATTCTTATGTTCTTATGTTCTAAACTTATCAATTATATGACTGGCCTATCTCAACAATGACCATATAGGATGATGCCCAGTGGTCATCAGAAACCATTTTCTTCTCATGTTTGGGCTTTTTTGCCCTCAATTATGAATACTTGCCCAGTTCTAAGTAAAAAAGGGATTGTTTTCTCATTCATTTAATAAGTTTATACAACTGATTTTGTCAGGATTTTTTCAAATAACATATTTCAAGTTGTTTCACGTGTTCACATAGTTCTCTAAATATTCTTAATTTGATTCTATAAGAACAGTAGCCCATAATCTTTAAATGGAGCCGTATCAGTGCTTAACTTAGGACTCCTTTTACATAGCAGTGTAAGAGCATTTTGCCATGGGTCTATGTGGTAAATGATCTGATGATCATTGAATTCCCACTTCTTAGGTCAAATACCAGGGGATCTTACAATGAATAACCTTGAAAATCAACACAAGAACTTTGTATACAATGTAGGATTTGACAATTAACCAGTGAAGTTTCTTCAACCATGTGTTACATGCTCAAATTTACTTTCCCACCCCCACCCCACACACACACATATCATGTGCGCTGCAGACATTTAAATCATATTCCTCCTCCCCCCTACACATACATTTTACTAAGCAGCGGTAGAGGTTTCTACTGTGGCCCAGAGCGCTAAATGCTGATGCTGCTCCAACACTTATAGTATTCCTATGGGCATTGGAGCAGGGTCAGAGCATTTAGCACCCTGAGCCATTATAGAATTTTTTATTGCAGCTTAGTAAAAGAGGGCCATAATTTGTCCATCGAGGTTGCATGTTTACTTCTAAATATTTGAACCACACCAGATAAATTTGGAACGAGTTTGGAATGATTTCTGGGCTCAAACTACATGTCTCTAAATCATATCTGGGAAATAAGAATCTTGCTTCGATATGTAACAACCAAACATAGAAAGGAGGCAATCGAGATGTCAAAATTCACCAAGCAGTTACTTTATTGTAGTAGAAAGTCACAAAAACTTAAAAGGTCCCAACCAGGATCCCAGTTTCCACATTCCTGAATGCCTTCTTCAGGGGACAAATACTTTAAAAAATGTCGGACCGTGCCAGAGAAGCAGGAACCTAAGATTGGCTTCCTGCTTCCGACATTTTTAAGTGTTATTTGTTCCCTGAGGAAGGCATCCATGGATGCTGAAACTGGGATCCTAGTTAGGATCTAATGGCTACATTGTTCAAATTCTACAGGCTTTTATTAGGAGAAACATAAAATATATTTTTGTCCCTGAATAAGAGCAACAGCAACACCAGACTATTTAAGAATTACACTCCTCCCTCAATATTTGCGGGAGTTAGGGCAGAGCCAGCCCGCGAATATTGAAAATTTGCAAATAACTTTTGGGCCGACTCTGACCCACTCTGCCTCCCTCCCGCCTTCCCCCCTGTATCCCGGACCTTACAGGGTGATCTAGTGGTCTTTCAGGGCAGAAGCAATCTTCCTATGCTCCTGCCCCGTGCAAGTCACTCATCTAAAATGGCTGCCGTGAGTTCCCATAGTCTCTCGAGATTATGATGAAAAATCATGGCAGCCATTTTGGATGAGTGATCTGCACAGGGCAGGAGCATAGGAAGATCACTCCTGCCACGAAAGGCTGCTACACCACCAGGTAAGGTCCGGGGAGGTCCAGGAGGCGGAAAGGAGGTGGGGTGATTCCGGTTTTAGGAAATCACGAATGATCAAAATTGCAAGTCCTGAAACTGCAAATCAGGAGGGGGAAGTGCACACTTCTCCTCTATGCTTGGTGCGCTTTGGCAGCACACACACAGCTATTAGACCACCTTCAGTCAGAAAGGCCTCTTATATGAACTGAAATTCCTCCCTTTCCTTAATATGTAGGTGGTCTGCAATGCCTGAAATATTATTAAAGACATGTGTGTGTAGTACTCAGGTTCTTTCCATAATACCTATATTCTGTCATAGTCAAGCTTACATGAGTGCTTCAAAACTGGCTACTTCACCAGGGGAAGGTGTCTAGGTGAGTATACAACATCTACCCATAACCTTATAATCACTAACTAGCTCTTTCTCTGCCCACAGATGACTCTCATCATATGCAACAACTAGGCCTGCAAGTCTCTAAGATCACAAATGCAGTGAATTACCAAATCCCACAACACAGACACTAGGGGTTGACTAGCACCATTTTAAACCCAGTTCCCAATGAGGCAGAAGAAACTAGGGATCACTCTTGTTCCACATTGTTAGACATCAGGAATATATGAGGAAACATGACCCCTAGCAATAATACCTCAAGACTACCTCTGGAGGAGATATCAAAGCACACAATACAAGGGCAGGAGTGAATGGAGATTACTCCTGACCAGTGATCTATTAAACCTTTAAGAATGTGCAGGAAGACCAATGGGGGTAGGGGTCTTTGGGGGAGTAGGCCTTATGATCAAAGTGGGTGAGGCTTTTGAGTAGGAAGCTGATGATGGTGAGCAGGGTGGGTAGAAATTGTGATTGAGGGAGTGGGAGTTTTTGCTTAAGGGGAAGATCTCCTCTGACGATCACCTATATGAGGTAGCCCAAGATCATCAGGTCACAACTTTGATGTCTAATGCTATTGGTTGGGAAAATAATTCCACGTTTTATCTGAGGTTATTTGACTGGCTATAATGTGGATTGTGGTGTGCACCTGGTAGTCACCAAAAACAGCCTTGCCAAATTTAAATAATAAAGGACTGCTTTACAAATATTTGCATGTTCTGCATCTCACTATTATTTATGCTCTAGTGACTTCAGTATCATAGTGCTAGGGCAAGACAACCTGCATCAGTGCCCTTTTATGTAATATTGAGGGATAAACAACTGTAATGTGTTATCGGCGGATGGATAAGAAGTAATGAATGAAGAATGCTTTTGCTACACGTATTATTATATTTTTATTGTATGTACTGTATGTATGTTTCTTAGAAACTGCTTAGTTTTAGGCAGTATAAAAGTTCTTAAATAAATAAATTTTAACATATATTTAATTTTTTAATATACTACTTGCAAGCCCAAAATCTATTGAAGTGTACATTCAGATACAGTAGGTATTTTCTGGCCCCAGAAGACTCACAATCTAAGGGGCCCTTTTACTAAGCTGTACTAAAGAGTAGCTTGCAGTATCAGCAGCATGGGGCTCTCCTGCGTCCTAAAGCCACTTTTAGTGCAGTTGTAAAATGGCTGCATTTCCTATTTTTCCCTTTAATAGCCATGCACTAATTTTCCAATTAGCATATGGTCATTAGCGCAGGAGCCTGTGCAGACACTTATTTACTAGGTAGTAAGGACTCCTATGCTAACCATGTGCTAATTAGTTATCACACGGTAATGCAGCTAACTGATTAACACTGGGTATACCTTCTCTCCACCCCAAACATGCCCCCAGTGCTAAAAAAATATTTTCTACTTTTTAGCAATGAGCACGCCCTATGGCAGTGGATTTTAATCTGCAGTAAGCATGTGCAAGGCTTACTGCAGCCTAGTAAAATATCCCCCACGTTTGTACCTGAAGCAATAGATAGTTACATGACTTGCCTAAGATCAGAGATCTGTAGTGGGCTTTGAACCAGGCTTCCCTGGTGTTCAACCTGCTGCTCTAACCATTAGGTTACTACTCATCCTTTGGCATACTCTCCAGCCCAATCTGCCTAAGGGGCGGGGAGGGGGGCAGTCCATCCTAGGTGCCATCTTGGTGGGGCCCCCCTCTCTTCCCACTCCTCCCCCCACTGCGCGCGCTGTTCTACTCCCCCCCCCACCCCCACCGTGCATCTAGATGTTTCATGGCACGAGCAGCAACTCCTGCTCATGCTGGCATTGGCTTTCCCTCTGATATCACTTCCAGGTCCCACGCCTAGGAAGCTACATCAGAGGGAGAGTTGATGCAGGCGTGGGCAGCAAGTTGGTGATGTTGCTCATGCTGAGGAAGTTAGAGGTACGGGGGAAGGGAAGGGGGTCACGCGTAGCAGGGATGGGTGGGAAAGGAGCAGGGGATGGAGAAGAAGGGTGGGGGGGGGGCAACACTGCCCCAGGTGTCTCTCACCCTCGATATGCCACTGCTTGGCAGTTATAGAGGTAGGGGGAGATAAAGAAAATAGGGGCTCAGTGGGATATTAGAACCAAGCTAATGTCAGCTCCCATGCCCTCAGGATATATTGGCATCTTAGTGTAAGTCCTCAAAGACGATAAGAGAAGCGAGAACAAAGTCACAATATTCTCCTTGGTTTTAAAGTTCTAAATCAAACATATTATTTTAGCAGACAGCTTTAGTTTATCAGTGAGATTTCAATAAGCTGATACCCAGTGGGCTAGATACTCACTAAATGGATTCATTAAGGCAATTCATCTGTCATGACTTTAACAAAAACAATAGCTAGAGGAAAAATTAAGGGCTCAATCCATCCAATTTGAAATGGGAAAGGAGTCCATGGTGGATATCTATGATAGAGGACTGGTGCATTTACAAATATAACCATTAAAAATTGGAGCAGATGCTGTGCAAGAAGCCAAAAATGGCAAGTTTGATGTTATTGTATTGCATTCTGCTTTTGAATGTGTTTAGGGAAGCACATTTATTAAATTTTGATAAGTTTATGGTACATTTAATAAGAAAATCCACAAAAAGGAAAACAATTAAGTTTGTTCAAAAAAATGATAATTCAAACTCACAGAGAACACAGTAATAAAGTATCTAGATCAGACATGTCAAACTCTGGCCCGCGGTGCAATAAAATTTGGCCCACAAGACAATTCCTGCCATCGCTGAGATTTGGCCCACCGTTCCATCCCTGCCTGTCTGCCGCCAGCGTAATCACCGCTGCTGCCGCTGCTCTACATGAGCAACTGAGAACAGGAGGAAGATGAGCTTTGAACATTAAAGCAGCCTGCAGAGGATCACCGTCAGCTGTAGCAATCCTAGCAGGTTGCCGTAGCTTCCTCAGCACGTTCCCTCTGCTGCGGTCCCATACGTCAGAGGAGGGGCAGGACTGCAGCAGAGGAAATGTGCTGCAGAGGCCGACTGCAGCCTACTAGGATCGCTACAGGTGAGGGCGATCCTCTGCAGGCTGCTTTATTTTGTTTAAATCACAGATGGTAGTGATCAAAATGGTGATGAACAGAAGAATGCTTAGGACAAATACAGCAAGTGGCGATAAGAATGTGGAAGAGAGGTGGCTGGAAACTGAGTATTAGGGTCTAAGGTGGAATAATAGAAATGATGCAACTGGCAGGTTAGTAAACCAAGAGGATCTTTTTTACTGATGAGACTTACAAGATTGGGGGATTGAGGATGCTATTATTTGGGGGGGACTGGGGAGAAGAGGTGGAGGTAAGAGGAAGTTTAAGACAGTGGGAGCGATCTGATTATTATTATTAATATATAATCTAGCAACAGGGGAGCTATACAATGTTTGAATCATTTGTATAAATTCTGACCCTATACCAAACCATTCCAATGCTTGATGCATGAAGGTCCACTCAACTCGATCAAAAGGCCTTCTCTGCATCCAAGGACACAGAAAAGGCTGGATCATTTATGGCTTTTGATAAATTTAACATATGTAAAGCCAACCTAGCCCTTGGAATTCTTAATCGTTAAAATGTCCAAATCACCATTGGAAGGATAATACAAATCTCTCTGATTTTTGTATGGAAGAATTATATTTGTTTAATTAGAAAATATGAATAATTTTATGCTATAAAAAATAATTTCTGTTATTTTCATGATACTTTGCTACATTAATCTCCTTTTGCAACAATGCATAATCACAATAAATGTATACACTGTATTTACATCACCTATCATTACACCCTCAATGCTGTAAATAATGTAACATTTCACTATATGGCATTTTTAGTTTCTAATTGTTCTGGTTTTATAAAATGTATTTTGAAAATCTCAATAAAATATCTTTGGAAAAAAAAAGTCCACATCGCCATTTTTGAAACCTATTTTCTAGATGGTTTTCTCTGCCATTTGTCAGTAGTTCATCTAAATTTCAAAGGGGTGTATTAGAGGAGTGTTTTGGGTGGGATTAGGGTAGGTTTATGATCCTGACATTTTGCAGCGATACATTTCCCAAAACGTCCAGGGCCAATTTGGATTAAACAATCCAGGTAAGATAGATAAGGAGAAATGGGACAGCGATCACTTGGTTCAATATAACGAATGTATGCTGCGTTTTACTAAACTTTGCTAGAGGCTTTTAGCGTGGGCTGTGAGGTAAATACTCTGATGCTCATAGGAATTCTAGTAAAAGGAACCCATAGAGATGTAGAATGTTTATTAGCCAGTTCTTATCTGCAATCATCCTGCTGAAAGCATACAAATATTCTGCATAGTGCTACTTGGGTAAAGTAACACAAATCCTGGATCTGCCATAAAGACCATTGCTTAAAATATTTGTAATTCATTACAGAATGCGATAAATTCTCTTTAACGGCCAAAGAACTCATTAAACATCTTCTATTCCTTTATCTTCCATGTGGTCACATACTAGGAATTCCCTCTTCCATCATATTAAAATGACACTTTCAGCTAGTGATGGTTCAATTGAAATCTTATAAAGGCTGAAAGGCTTTCATCATATTATTTCTTTGTGTCTAGAACTGTATATCTTAATAAATAAAAAAAAAAAATGTTTCAACTAGATTTCTGTATGTGGTTGTGAAAAGCTTTGATTATGACATTTTGGCATCATGGAAGTCAAGTATAAAGACATAACAGAGAATTCTATTCCTCTGTTGGAGAACACCATACAGAACAAAACCCTTTTACCACCTAGGTCTTTGCTAAGCATCAGATGTTCATTTTGTACCTTTTTCTTTACAATTTTGCTGTGTCTATATTAATGGCTTGAGCTTGAACCTCATGCAGGGAATTAAAATGTAGTTCAACTTAGAAAAATGATCTATCGCAGATTACTTAATGTAGTTCATTATTTTATCCTTTGTTCTTCTATATAGAAAGACTGTAATGACCATCGAAAAGGAACCTCCAAAATGAAGCATATGATTTAATAGAGCTTGTTTTAATTATTGATATCACCCTTGAAAAGTATTCAGTGCATCTGAAAACTATTATTGGCTGCACTGAACTCCTAGCATGATTTCAGTTCTACATATAACATACCAAAAAATTTGATTTCTGTCCTGCAAAACCTTACAGTTTGGTGCTCTTAATACAATAAAAGAGAACTGTACATATCAGTGAATTATAAAACAAAGCATACAAATACAATACCAGCAACATCAGCCTCCCATAAATTTCATAAACAAAAACGTTTTTAACAATCTCCTATAATTTAATATGATGAGGAACTTTTTTTTAATCAAAGAATGCAATCCAGGTTTCCAACTAGCCGCCTGATAAGCATGCATTAGTCTAGATAGTTCTCATATATACAACCTTTTATTGAAGAGAACACATAAAAGGTAGAATTACGCAAAGAACAAATAGAATTTATAAACTCAAAATTATTAAATAACTTAGGGCTCCTTTTACTAAGGTGTGCTAGCGTTTTTAGCGCGCGCTGCATCCCGTGCTACGCGTGAAAACTAACGCCAGCTCAATGGTAGCATTAGTGTTTAGCGTGTGCGGCCATGCAACATGCGCTAAGCGCGTGCTAAAACTGCTAGCGCAACTTAGTAAAAGGAGCCCTTAGTAAGAGACCATAAAGCACCTTATAGCAAAAACAACCAAGTTTTAAAATAATCCTGGCCCTCAACCAGAAGTCATTATAATTTGCAAAACTAAGAGGTTACATGGGCTGTTTTACTCAAGATAAAAATCGAGCTTGCCACAGTATTTTGAATCAAGCGGAGTCTGTGCAGATGTTTGACAACCATCAAGATAGACTATATTACAGTAATTGATTATTTATAAGACTAATGACTGCACTAGTAATTGAAAAACAAAATTCTCAAAATAGGATCTAACAGATTGCAGCTTCCAAAAGCTTTAAAAAAAATACTTTTTGGACAACTGCATCTACTTGAGTAGCTATGGTTAAATTTCTGTTCAACTGTGCCCCTATGATTTTTTTGGTGTAGATTCTATATGAAATACTGTACCATTCAAAGCTAAACTGTCCTCATCCAAGTTGGTAGGGGTAACAAAGAAAAATTTGGTTTTATTTGAATCGCAAAAACCCCAATCCACCTAGATGAGATCACAATGTCCGCCACAGAAAAAGAATCAGCCGCAACAGACTGAACCTGGTCTGACTTCGCCACAATACAATGGTCCGACCTAAACAGTCTCTTTAAAAAATACAGCCACGCAGCCTGCGACCTCAACCATTGCCCTCCATACCAATTAAAATCCTCCAGCCCAAAATTCCGCACTCTCATCATACAATGGATACAATCCCTCCTCACAGATGGCCTTTTCCCACAAGACCTCAGCAAAATCATCATCACCCTGATCATAAAAGACTCAAAAGGAGCAACATATCTACCATCCAACTACAGACCCATAGCCTCAATCCCATTATATGTCAAGCTAATGTAAGGCCTCATAGCTAAACACCTCACCAACTACCTAGCAAACCACAACTTACTCCACCCTACACAGTCTGGGTTCAGAACCAACTACAGCACAGAGACACTACTAGGTTCCCTCCTGGACACAGCTAGACAACACCTCAGCACAGGCAAAAAAATGTTGATTATACAACTTGATCTCACCGCAGCATTTGATCTGGTAGACCATGACATTCCACTACAAATACTAGAAACAATAGGAATCACAGATAAGGTGTACACATGGTTTCAAGGATTCCTACAATCCAGGACCTACAGAGTAAAGACAAACAAAGAAAAATCTGAACCATGGTCCAACCCCTGCAGCGTACCCCAAGGGTCGCCATTCCCCAACACTCTTCAATCTCTGCATTGCATCCCTTGGGACCTGCCTAGACAAATTAGGCTTAACCTCTTATAGCTATGCAGACGACATCACCATCCTCCTTCCTTTTGATCTACCAACATCCTCCATGACAGACACACTACATAGAACACTAGATACAGTGGCAACATGGATGAAAGATCACAATCTAAAACTGAACCCAGACAAAACAAAATTTATACTTCTCAAAAAAAATAAACCCCCCAACCATAACAAACTTAGTAATAAACTCAATCACATACCCCATTCAACCCACTCTGGGAGTGATGATAGACAGATGCTGTACCATGCAACCACAAATCAACAAAACAATACAGAAATCATTTGCGGTCATGTGAAATTTAAGGCTAATCTGAAAGTTCTTTGACAGAAAACAATTCCAGACTACTGCAACATCCTCTATCTCCCCTGCCCCACAGTCATGATAAAACAACTACAAACAGTACAAAACACAGCTCTGAGACTGATCTATTCACTGAAGAAATATGACCACATCACCGCCACATACCTCGACTCACACTGGCTCCTAATACAAACAAGAATACAATTCAAATTCCATTGTCTACTGTTTAAAGCCATAAATGGAGACAACCCAGCCTACTTGAACAACCACCTTATCCAAACTACCACAACCAGGCAAAGAAGAACCAGACACCATTCACGTACCCTCTAATCAGAGGCGTCAAATGCAAAAAAATGTATGATGGTCTACTGGCCATGCAAGCAGCAAAACTAGACCACCAACTCTCCAATCTACTGATCACGATACCAGACTACAAAACTTTCAGAAAAGAAATAAAAAACCTGCTATTTAAGAAATCCATCAAGACAAACTAACTCTGCAGGAAGCATTTCAATCCCCCATAGTAACCCGCTCAACTCTGTAACTCTTCTGGAAATGTCCAGATAACCTCTTATGTAATCTGCCTTGAACCGCAAGGTAATGGCGGAATAAAAAGTCACTAATGTAATGTAATGTATGTTTACATTCTTTCATCCATGCCTTTACTACTGACATTACACATATTTGAAGGCAAGGAAGTGATTGATAGCTTAACTATACAGCTTAATCCCCAAACTAGCTAATTTAATCCCCAGAGAAGACACACGAGGGCATAATCAAAAGAAACATCTAAGTCCAATTTGGACATAGGGTAATAGTCACCCAAAGTTGGCAGTGACAAAATGTCCATTCTCGAAAGTACATTCAAAATATTTTTTTTTAAAAAATTGTCTACTTCTACATCCAGCCATTTGATTGTCCAGACTGCTAATACATCTATCTTTATACCACATTCTCATCTAAAAAAATCATCCAAGTCCCAAATACCTAGAACAATACCTTTTGGATGTGAGAGAGGCCAGCAAAGTGAGGGTCTGGCCACCCAGACATAGCAACACAGCAATGGGCACTGTACAGGGCTCTTCTATGAACTTCACAAAAAGGGTGCCACATAAACATCTTACCAGAACTCCCCTGAAGGTCATGGTGAGCCCCCCAAAACATCACCAAACCCACTATACACACCGGTCTACAACCCCAATAGTGGCTGCAGGTGGCACTTATATCAAAATTAACCCAATAACTGGACAATCTTAGACTCTCCACTTTTGAATGGAAAGATTGAATTAAAGCATCTGATGTAGGCGGCATTCTTGAGGTGCTTGCTTATAACTATCAACATTTATTATTAACTAAATTGAACAACATCTTTGTGTCGGTTTCAGATTTTCTAATCAATGCAGAATAATAAGTCTTTTGGTTTTCTTTCTACTTTAGTTTATACTCTTATAATCCCCTCATCCATTGCACCTCAACATCTGTCCTGTCAATCTTTTAGAATTTACACTTTAAGTGTCAAATAGTACGCATCATGTTTAAAAGTTCTATATCATACCATGAATCTGATTTGCACTGTTGCTTAATAGGCATACACTTAGGGCTCCTTTTACGAAGGTGCGCTAGCGTTTTTAGCGCACGCTACAATGCTGCGTGCGCTAACCCCACGCTACATGGAAAATACTAACGCCAGCTCTATGGAGGTGTTAGCGTGTAGTGCGCGCGACAATGTAGTGTGCACTAAAACCGCTAGCGCACCTTAGTAAAAGGAACCTTTGGAGGCAATAATGTCTAGAATACTAACACTTAATGAGTACCACTGGGAGTAAAAATCTAATGAGGAAGATGGATAGGGATTTAAATCATAACAAGACCAAACTCAGTCGCATCTACAAAATCTCTGGACAAAACCTTTTTGAATGTTTTACACTTAACAGAAACTAGATTTAGCCAATTTAAGTTAAAAGAATACAAGTAGTGGTCAGACCACAAACTTGCCTTCTAGGCTACTTTAGACAAAAAAAAAAATAATGCAGCAATAAAGCCTCCCTACTAGAAGAAGTAACCTTAGTTTGCTTAAAATTCAATACTGAAAACATAATAAAAGATTTCAAAATAATTGTAAGACACCCTCCTCACTTATTCTTAAGAACATAAAAATAGCCTTACTGGGTCAGATTAATGGTCCATCAAGCCCAATAGTCCATTCTCACAGTGGCCAATCCAGGTCACTAGTACCTGGCCAAAAACCAAGGAGTAGCAACATTCCATGCTACCAATCCAGGGCAAGCAGTGTCTTCCCCCTTGTCTTTCTCAATAACAGACTATGGACTTTTCCTCCAGGAAATTCTCCAAACCTTTCTTAAAACCAACTACGCTCTCTGCTCTTACCACAACCTCTGGCAGCGCATTCCAGAGCTTACTGTATATACGAAAATATAAACCAGGATTTTGGGGCATAAAAATTGGCCCAAAAATGAGGGTCCCATTTTATATTTGGATCACCATCTCACAGCTGTCCTCCAGCATAATAAGGCAGTGTTGGTCGGCTCCTGTGATGACATCAATTGGGACCAACTGAGGTGAACATAAGCATGCCCACTCCTGTGGCATGCAGGTGCAGGGGTGTGGCCTAAAGGAACATAACCTAAGGGCATGCCCCTTCAGAGCTCGAGAACCCCAGAGAACATAGAATATAAGAACATAATAGCCATACTGGGTCAGATCAATGGTCCATCTAGCCTAGTTTCCTGTTTCCAACAGTAGCCAATCCAGGTCCCAAGTACCTGGCAGAAACCCAAATAGTAGCAAAATTCTATGCTACTGATCTAGGGCAATATAACAAGAAAAATTCTTCAAAAATAGCAGTGAAAATATCTAGCAGCCAACAATCTGTAAATTATCACTTGGTTAACTAAGGAAAAGTAAAGAGAAATAATGAGTGATGTAGGAAGTGTCCTCAGTTCCCACAACTACATGCCAATATCATAAGGCAGAGTTGCCACTTGTCCTACCAAACAGGGTTAGCTAGTGAAACATCCCTGGACACTTTCCTAATGTGTTCTAGTGTTCTAGTGAATTTAGTGCAAAAAACACTAAAAAAAAAAAAAAAAGTGAAACACACAATAAAGACTGGCTCAGCTGGTTGATTCCTATTATTCCAACCAGGCAGATAAGTACTGGGTTTTCATCTACTACAAATTTCCAGCAGATTGTTGACTGGCTATTTTTATTATTAGGCTCATATGGAACATTGAACGCTGAACTGTGTTATATTGCAGCAGCCAATCTTTATTGTGCCCAAAGATTTAAAATTACAGCGACCAGGGAAGGTAGGTGGGGGGAGTTGGGAGCTGGATAAAGAGGTCATGCCACAGGATCCTGCTGGGGCTAGGGCAGAACCTTTGCCTCACCCTCCCAAACAAAAAAGTGTTCCCCTGCCTATGTAGTAAAATATTGCTCTATCTTATCTAACATAGCTTATTAGCATATGAAAATGTCACTGTGGTTTGAGTTAGCCATTTTACTGTGCAATAGGGTATGAAAGTTTAACTATGTCCCTGGATGTGTCGATAACTGTGCTCAAGAGCATGACTCCCTAATGCCGGAGCCAATGCTCCTAGGGCAGGCTTAATGAGGCCAGCATCTAGAAAATAAAAAAGCGCCTCCCACTATGTGCTCTCCTGACACCAGGACCCCACCCTCTCTACCTCTTCATCCCTTTGTAGTTTCCTTCATGAGTAGCATATATTGATCCACCCTGTGTCTTGTCAGTCTGTTATTAGATTGTAAGCTCTTTTGAGCAGGGCCTATCTTGAGTGTTTAATGTACAGCACTGCATGCATCTGGTAGCATTATAGCAATAATAAATAGTAGTAGTAGAAAATCCCGGTAGTCTAGTAGACAAAATACCCCAGCCCTGATCTGTGGTTCAAAGTGGCAAAAAGTGTCCCTTAAAGTCTACATTCCCTGCTCCTTTATTTGGTTGACCCCTAGTGATATGTCAAGAAATATATCTAAGAGTCAAGTACCACCACTTTTCAACCAGGTAGAAGTGATTAGGACATTCTTGTCCCCATGAGAATCTTGACCAGGGGAGCACAAGGAGAATTAATCAGAGAATCATGGGGCAAAGACAGAATTTTTAGTCAGGCAGTAAAGCTAAATATATATAGGATAGGTATCAGGGGACACCATTTTTTAATTTTTATTATTTAATTGATTTTCAAATCACAACAATTTGAATAGCAAAGGAAAAATAAGCACTAAAAAGGAAAAAAAAATAATAATACAACTTTAAGTAAACAATTCCTTTTAGCACTGAAATAAAGAAAAGAGGGGATAAAAAAAAAATAAATTAGAAGATGCAAACTAGGAAAATGAGGAAATTTCTAAACCTATGGAAAAAGTCTGGTTCTCCATTACACCTGTTCGGAGCTGTACCTTAACAACCAGAATTCCTTACAGTACTTCCCACCTGACCCAAAGGTGACACCATTTTGTTACCTCAAGCCAGATTGGGGTCAGGGGAGCCACTGTCAAACCAGATTTGAGGCCCCCCTTCAACATGTAGTGTCCCACAGGGCTATGTTCTATCCCCTTTGATATTTAATATTTTTTCTTAGCACCTTAGCACTACTCATTCAGTCACTCAACATAAAATTCTTGATCTATGTCAACAACATTTCTCACTCTCCACCCCATAGAAATGCCCACTTAGACATGAGGTGCCACTAGGCGCATTGCAATAGGCGCCTATATTTTAGAGAATTGGATTAGCGCCTATTGCCCAATTACCTCTTCCCTCCCTTTTTACAAAACCACACAAAGAGATTTTTAGTGCCGGCATGCTGAATGCTCTATGCTGTTCCAGCACTCATAGGAACTCTATGATTGTCGGAGCAGCATAGAGCATTCAGCGAGCCGGCCAGTGCTTAAAAAACTCTTGCGTGATTTTGTAAAATGGAAGGTAATATTTTTTTTGAACCAGTTATTGAAGCTATTAAAGGTATTTTGTCAATTAGTTTAGGCGTCTAACTTTTGGCGCCCTTTATAGAATTGGCCTTTTACTGCTTTAGTTTCAATGGGACACATGATCCTTTGATGGTAAAAAAGAAAGATTTGATTTGGAAAATATATGCTTTTCAGTATGAAATTAGATTTTGAATTTAAGAAGAGTAATAATGAGAAAGATGAAGCTAAGAAGAAAAGGTGTGGGTGGCAAAATCCATTCATAATTGGCTGCTATGTTTTAATATTTCTGCAGCTATTTGGGAGGAATCAAAGCCAGTCTTTTGTCCTTTATTTTTTTAATTTCTGAGATATATTTCTGAGAGATTACCATGCCTTATGGTAGCTGGTCCTGGCTTAATTATGATGTACATTTTAAGAAATGTTTGACTACAGATAAATCTGAAGCTTAACGTTGTCATGATATGGATATATGGCTTTCTAAAATGACTCAATTAACCTTGTGGGTTTGTTTTTGTTTTGTTTTTTGAGTCTCAGGCCACAGGATCCATTTGAGATTCAGGGAGCAGCAAGAAATGGGGTTAAGAACATAAGAACATAAGAAGTTGCCTCCACTGGGTCAGACCGGAGGTCCATCTCGCCAGCGGCCCGCTTCCGCGGCGGCCCACCAGGTCCTTGACCTGTGAAGTGAATTCTTGACCTTTATAATCTACCTCTACTTCTATAACCTATCTCTGCTGCTATCTGTACCCCTCAATCCCTTTATCCTTTAGGTACCTATCCAAACCTTCCTTAAACCCCTTTACTGTGCTCTCGTCTACTACAACCTCCGGAAGAGCATTCCATGCGTCCACCACCCTCTGGGTAAAAAAGAACTTCCTAGCATTGGTTCTAAACCTGTCCCTTTTCAATTTCTCTGAGTGATCCCTGGTGCTCGTGGTTCCTCGCAGTTCGAAGAATCTGTCCTTATCCACTTTCTCTATGCCCTTCAGGATCTTGAAGGTTTCTAGAGTTTTTTTAGCAGGATGGAATGGTTGAAATTTCCTGCATTTAGGAACATTTTATTAAATTCTGGTCAATGTATACAGCAATTGTGTAAATTTAGACACTGATCTTTCATCTGTGAAGGAAACAATCTGGTCTTCTAAAGTGATTATAAAGGAGGGGTCCCTACCAAATGCACTGGAACGAGATCATTGCCCTCTATAGATGTCTTGCAAAGCTCTGTCGCCAATTGATTTGAACGCATTATTTAGATGTTGATAAGGTATCCTAAATTGAATAAGGTGCATTTAAGAGTCCTTTAATAAGGTCTCTCAATATTTATTTGGTAGAATATAGGTTGAAAAGTTTGTGTAAAGAATTAGAGATGTGAAATATTGCAGGATCATTTTTGAGGTCCAGCTCAGAATATGGATGGTCAAGTCGCAATATTACAAATGGACATCTATCTGATATTTTAGAACAATATACAGCTTGTTCTAAAATACACATGAGATGGGACTTCCATGTGCTAGAAATATCCAGCATGAACATGAATTTTATAAACTGAAACATCCAAATTATGAACGGAGGAGAACAAGGGACAGTGATATCTATATGGCAGCTTAGGAACATCTATTTTATAAAATGGCTAAATAAACATACATGCAAATCGTAGGGATAACTTAATGGTTAGAGAAATGGGATGAAAATCAGGGACTGCAAGTTCAAATCCTACTTTTGCTGTTTGTGATTTTTTTTTTTTTTTTTTTAATTTTGAGCTATCTAGGAACAGAAAAATACCAACTGTACCTGAATGTACACCACTTCAATAGCCTTCAGACTAGCAGATGTCTTATATATTCAGGTACAGATGATATTTTTCTGCTCCTGGAGGACTCACAATTCAAAAAAGGAGACCTGAAGTGGAATTTTAACCTGGTTTTCTTGGCTCTGTCTACTAACCATTAGGCAGTTATTCAAAACTGCATGCTGCTTTGTTAAGAATGTCCATAAATCTTGAAAATATCATAGACCCTTGCTGGTTTTATATTCCAGAGAAAGGAAAGGAGACAGAAATCATTGGGGTTTAAAGAGGTGTCATGCCTTACGCTCCAATGTACCAGGTCTAAATACTTTACTACTTTATGGAATGAATTACCAATTAGTCAGTGGTCATGCACTACCTTTCAATTTATTTTTTAAAGTTAGATGTTCTTGTTTTCTGCTATTTCAGATTAGGTTTATTTTTTTTAATTAATATACTTTGCAAAGCCTTAATGAAAACCACATTGAGCCCTCTTTTGCAGGCATGATGTTTATACGAATGAAGGATTAGATTAGATTAGATTAGATTAGATATCCATCTTTATATACATGGATGTCACTTTTCCTTCTATTACTATTTATTATTATTTCTATAGCGCTGAAAGGTGCATGGAGCGCTGTACATTTTAACATACAATAGACAGTCACTGCTCAGAAGAGCTTACAATCTAATTTAGACAGGACATTTCAGGCAGGGTTGGGGAGATTATAGTGGGTATAGATATCTGACAGCAGCAGGGTTGGGGATTAGAGTTGGACATGCACATTTTGGACCCTCCCAAGTCCCACCCAAAATGTATCCAGACAATGCCCCCTTGCCATATGGATGTACTGCAGTATGAAATGTCTATATCCTGCTTTTGCAGAATTGGGATTTGGATGTCCATGCAATACGGATGTCTAATTGCCAGTTTTCTGACATCTAAACCAAGAAAAGAGCTTCTAAAATAATCACTTTAGTGTTAATTTCATTAGGTATTATCCGTAAAAAAGACCAAGGAAAATTGTGGCTTATTCCTATTTTGTCATTCCCATAGGTTTAGATGTTAATGCTTTTATTGACCCAAAGGAGGGACCAGGAAATTTTCTTGTTACACCCATGTGGGAAGGATGCTTTAATGGCTAAAACAGATATTGAAACAGCATTCATATTATTACCTGTACACATCCTGAGCCATTTTATTTGTTGTGATTTAAATGTCAGTCTTTGTTTTCTTTGATAAATGTGTGTTAGCGTGTT
The DNA here is from genome assembly GCF_902459505.1 of Geotrypetes seraphini. NCBI lineage: Eukaryota > Metazoa > Chordata > Amphibia > Gymnophiona > Dermophiidae > Geotrypetes > Geotrypetes seraphini. The sequence goes on from NC_047085.1 coordinate 411,497,919, forward strand.
AGTGGAATGTTGCATAGTTTGTTCTTGATTAGAAGTTTTTTATTCTTTTATTCATTGGGTACTAGAACAGATGGCTGGGGATTCTCATATTGTTCATTATCTGAATGATTTCCTTTTCACGTGGCCTGAAAACAGTGGCACATGTGATGATTTCTTTTAAGAAGAAGGCTGATGAATTAGTCATTCCTTGGGCTAGGAATAAATCTGAAAACCCAACCACAGCTGTGACCTTTTGGGGAGCTGAGCTTTATTCACAAATACAAAACAAATCCCACTAAAGGGGTTTCAAGGGTTCTCAGGACACTTATTTTTAACATCCTGCCTCACTTTGGGCTGTTTATTTCTGATGAGCCCAAAGTGAGGCAGGATATTAATTAAAAATAAGTGTCCTGAGAACCCTTGAAAAAGCCACGTGAGTAGCAAAATGGGTCCCCATTGGGCTTGTCAGTAACTCTGCACACTTTAAGATAAGTAATTTTTTGCTGTCTATAAAAAAAATAAAATAAAAGTTAAATAATAATTCAGTTATGACAGTAAAATTGGTCACACATAAATGGAGGTGGAGGCAATTAGGTCAGTGATTGGGGGGATGTAAGGAGGCCCAGAAACAGTGATTTTGTGGGAAAACCCATACATGCCCAGTAGTTGTGAGGAGGACTGGCAAGGAAATCAACTCCTGAATAAATATATTAAAAAAAAAAGTTTTAAAATATTATAAGTGACCAGCGAAGGTACTGGGGATTTCTTTTGTGGGATTACCGACTTGCAGAGACATTTTTGCAGCTGAGAAATTGCAAAAGTTGCCCCGAGTGGAAAATAAATCCTGAAAAATAAATTCAGAAATATTTTGCCCCAGTACTGATATTAACCCCCTCCTTTACAAAACTGCACTAGTGTTTTAGCACTGGTTGTGGTGGTAAGAACTCCAAAGCTAACAGGAATTCTATGAGCATTGGAGTTTTTACTGCTGCAGTCGGTGCTAAAATCTAGCGTGGCTTTATAAAAGAGGGGATGTCAGCACAGTTAAATTATTTGATTAGTTTCCAAAACCAAAGATTTTAAAGTTTAAAATTAATTTAGAACTGTAGTTGGAATGTACAGGAGTTTCTGTGCATATGAGAGGAACCTTCTGATTGGCTGCACAAGTCAGAAATGGGTTTTGTTGTTTGTGACCTTTCAGAGAGAGCAAATGAAGATCTGAAAAGAGAAAAAGCTTAAGCTCAGTGCTCTCAATGAGAGAGAATTTTTGTGAGGAGATATTGGAAATATTTGGGAGTGACAGTAAATAAATTGCTGAGTGTTTGAAAAAGAAAAGTTTTTGAAGGTAAACCTGATCTGAGAAATAAAATTCCAAGTAGATATATTATAAACTTATCTCTTTTGATAAGGGAACCAAAGTGTATTAAAAAGAAAACTGATTTTGCAGAGAAATTTGATGTTGGAGGGACATAGAGGTCCCTTTCCTATTTTTAGAAATAGAGAAAAGTATGTAACTATTAACAGCTTTTTATGGTTTATACTGCTAAAGTTGGTGATATCTAATGAAAATGCTGACTTTTATCCTTAAAAGTGTCTGCCAGAGCAAAGCTGTCTGCCTGTGAGTTTAAAAACCTTAGCTGGTGAAAAAAACTCACCTGTTTTTATTTATTTATTTTTTTTGTAATCATTTTTATTAGAAAGGGTACAACAGGGTAACAGGAACAACAAAGGCACCAAAGGCTCAAATACAAGTAATCAGTAGAAATACAAGAAGGAAAAATACACTCTCCACAGATAACTACCATGGTGGGTCAGTTACATCGGAGCAACAAAGGAAACAAACCACACCCACACACCCCGCCTTTCTACATTTTTGTTGTTTTTGAGGACGATCTTCTATTGCCTCTCTATGTTTTTTTAATTGAAGCTTTACCAGTGAAGCACTTTTTTTTTTTAGAAAGAGTTCCTGGTATGAATGTGTTCTGGATGAAAGTTGTTGCCTTTGTTGTATGATACAACTGAAGACACCAAAAGACAGAAGAGGATCCTGCACTCCTGTAGTTATATTAGGAAAATAAAAATAAAAATACTGTAGACAGGAGAACAGACAGGGAAAATACTTTTCTTTTGCTGTATTTAGTCAAACAGTATACAAGTATCCAGAGCAGACAGGCTTATATCATAAGAGGCATACACTCAGGGAGATAGACTCTCTCCAATTGTTTTCTTTTAAGAGAGGTTTAGGGTGAAGAATACAGAAGAAGAATGACAAAGGGACATGAAAAAAAGAGGACATTTTAGACACATACCTGGAATTAGAACTTCTGGTCACTGTGACACAGTAAAGAAAGATAAATTTTGTTTACTATGAATTGATCTTAGTTAAAATTTGAGAAACATTTAAAGATATTTACCTGAAGCTTTCCATAGAAACATTGTTCTGTTAAAGACAAATAGAATTCTGACACTAACTTAGTCCACTGGATCCAGTCTAATTAGAGGTTAGTAAGAGATAAATTAAATTCAGTTTAATGTAAAACTTGGCTATGGGTTGGGGGGGACTATAGAAGAGAGCTACACCTGCGAAGGAAGGGAGGGAGAAAGAAATATTGGATGTTGTGGTGGAGAGAGAAGGGTGGGACAGATGGAAAGGGATGCAAGAGGGAGGAATCATGGAGATGGTGAAGGGAATGAAGAGAGAAACATGACAAAGTGCTGGAGAGGGTTGATGTTGGGCATGGGGGCTGGTGGGGATGGGCAAAAGATACTGCCCAAGGGCCAGGGCATGAGAGAGGGAGAAATGTTGTATGTGGCTATAGAGGAAGTGAGAGAGATGCACCCTGGATCCCTCTCTCTCTCCTTCCCCACTCGCTTTGCAGCAAGGGAGGGAATGAGAGGGAAAGAGAAGGTGGACAGTAAGAGAGAGAGAGAGACATGTTGCACATGGGGTGGAGCAGAAAGAAAGAAATGTGCAAGAGTGGGGAGGGGAAAAAGAGGGAGAATGATCCGGGATAGAAGGGAGTGAGGATGTTGTACAGTGGGAGGGAGAGAAGAGAGACATGCTGGACTATGGTAGGAGGAAAAAAGGACAATAACCGCTTGAAGAAGTATTTGCAGAAGACAGGACAGCACAAAAAAAGAGAAACTGGAACTAACTTGATGGAAAAATAAATTTCCAGACAACAAAGGTAAAAACATGAATTTATTGAATGAAATATGTTAGCTTTGGGAAATGTATGTAGCAGATGTCTTTGTATTGTGTTTAACAGAACAGGAAATGCATTTCTAGGGTTATTTCTCCAGTGTTGAAGTACTTGCTGACCCTTGCTGTGGCTGGTGGGAATCCTCAGGTACTGCCAGCTGAGTGAGGACCTCATCCATAGGCGGCCAGAACATCCCTCCACCAAGTGTAGCAATCTCTGGCAGTATCCCTGAGCCACTGAGGTGCCAGCATCTGTGACTTAAGGATGCTGCTGCTGCATGCTAAGCTTGGCAAACAGACCCCTGGCCACCTTCAGAGGAAGTCCTCAGCTGACATAGCTAGAGGGGCCTCATTAGCTGGAGTATTTATATTTACATTAAGGCACTGGCAGAGACCCATTTACAAAGTAGGTATTCTTCCCAATTAATATTTCCAAATTAGTAAAGTGTCTTTGCTTATTTGTACACAGATCTCTACCAAATCCTTTAATTCAGTAGCATAATTACGGTAAACAAAATAACTACTTTTGAAGTTTATAGAGATGGGCGGGGATGATAGATGCTGTATTCAGCTTTTGTTGATATGCATTTCAACCCACATTTACATGCTGGAAGGCTGTAATTTTTTGTTCCATTTATATTTGCAAAACTACATAAGCGGATTTTGAAATTTCTATATTATTTTTGTTCATATCACGTGTAGTTTTATTTGCTTGTCCGATATTTTACTTGCTTATCCAGTAGGTTATTTGTTTTGTAAACTCTTGTATTTTAATAAGCATTTGATAATTGAAATTGCTACATGAGAATACACATTCAACAAAGCATTATTTTAGTGTTGACCTCTTCTTTACATGCATTCATGTATACAATTACTTTATAATGTATATTCATTTTACTATATGGTTTTATTCTTTGTATGTCCTATAAAAACCTGAAGACCCATCTCTTTGACAATTAACTGCTTCAGCTTCTGAATAGCACCCCCTACTTCTAGGTCCCTCCCCTTGCTTCTCCATGCCCCCGTCCCCTACTACTTTCCCACTTCTTCTTTGATCTGTCGCCTTGAGCTTGTATAGGTTTATATGACTCACAAATTGAAGATTAGATTAGATTAGATGTAATCATTTTGTTTTACAGTGTTGTATTGATATTTTGTAGGCTCCTGAGGAAGGCTGATTTGGCCGAAACATGTGTGTGTCAAGCAATTGCACTAAATAGGCTTAGTTTTAAAATAAACAAATATTGCATACCTGAACTCTTGAACATCTCCACTGTTCTTTCTCTGCTTCTTTCCTACATTTCCAATGTTTACATCTCGTAGCAGCTCAATGGCCTGATAAAGTGTTTGGCTGGTTGTTCTTTGTGCAAGGGATGTTGAGATAGGAATGTATATTTCAGAGATGTAGACCAGGAAGAATTAAGATGGTCAAGCTATTATATTAATATTAACATTACATTTCCATACAAGCCCTCCCAAGCCCATCCTAGACTGAACTGTCATATAAAGGATACAGATTGTGCCAGTCTGCCCGGTATAGGCCTTAGTTCTTCAATTTATACCATTCATATTTTAATTAGAGCTCCTCTGTATTCATCCCATGCTTTTTTGAATTCTGTCACCATTTTCCTCTCCACCACTTCCCTCAGGAGGGCATTCCAGGCATCCACTACCCTCTCTATGAAAAAGAATTTCCTAACATTACTCCTAAGTGTACTATCCCGTACCTTCAATTTATGCCATCTAGTTTTATCAATTTCCCTTCTCTGGAATAGTTTTTTTTCTATATTAATACCTTTCAAGTATTTAAATGGCTATATCATATCACTCCTGTCACTCCTCTATTCTAGAGCAGTGTCCCGCAAACTTTCTCAAGCCACGGCACACTAAAGGTAGTGGCCGTGGCTTGAGGTACCTAGAAGTGTGCGGATATCGCTGTGATGATATCACACACGTGTGTGATATCATAATGTCGATGTCCGCATGTGTGTGAAGGCCCTCTAGGCGGGCTCTGAGATGCCAGTGGGGGGTGCCAGAAAGGAAGAGGGCCAGAGAGAAAGACAGATGCTGGCGCCCACTGATTGCCTACAGGATGTGCTGGCGCTGGTGCCTTTCCTCCTCCCCCAGCCTTGGCACACAGTTTGAGATACACTGCTCTACATACTGTAAAGTATACATGTTGAGGTCTTACAGTCTCTTCTTGTATGTCTTTTGACACAAACCCCTACCATTTTCATTGCCTTCTCCTGGACTGTTTCAAGTCTTCTTATATCCTTAGCCAGATACAGCCTCCAAAAATGAACACAATACTCCAAGTGGGACCTCACCAATGACCTATACAGTGGTATCAACAGCTCCCTTTCTTCTGCTGGTTATGCCTCTCTCTATACAGCCTAGCATCTATATGGCTATAAAGGCTTTTAATTGTTCAGGAACAAAAACGATTTATTTTAAACCTCCCATGGATACCAAACATTTACAAGGATAAAGAGCTTAAATGTGGCCCCCTAAATCCAAGGTCTCTTGTCTATAAGAAAGAAAAGATTTTTGTTATTCCTGTGTTACTTTTGTAACATCTGGAAAAATCCAGATTTTTTGACCAAGGAAAAGAGATTTAGAATTGTGGAAATAAATTTTCATAACATTATTTTAGTATTGTTTGAAGATAAAAGAAGCAACTAAAGTAGCCCGCTGAGTGGTTTCATTCATTGATTGCTCCAATATAGCACATTTTTTTAAAGTCCAATTCTTGTTGTCATGAATTATCTTGTTGTCTGATTTATCAGACAGGGGCTTTTTTTGGGCCCCTAAATAAAATACCTTATTTAATGGGAGAATCATTTCTGAGGAAAAATGTAAAACCTCTATAAGGTATTTTTTAAACATATCAACAGGTAAAGTCCCCCGATCCCTAGAAAAGTTCAGAACACATAAATTAAGTCACCTGTTGAAATTCTGCTCTATTTTCCTTTGAAACTCTGACTGATCTTTAAATAAAGTACTTTGGACATTTTGAAGAGATAATAAATCAGTTTGGAGTTCTTGATGTTTTATTATAGTATCCTCAACAATTTTAACAATCATATCCATTTTTTAAGTTAGTCATTACTAAGATTTCTCTACCACCACCATCAGTTCTGTAAAAGCTTTCCAAACCAATATGAGGGTATCTCCTTGGGTGCACCTAAATCTCCAGTGCTCTGAAAATGATCTCGGCATCTTTCTAGTGGGGGAGTGCCCTCGCTCAGAGTGTCCTGCGATCACTTGCATGGAGTCACCTGGTGCTCTGGCACCAATCCCACTACCGACACTGGACAATGAGACTGAATTGGTTCCGGAGGAGAGAGTGTAACATTAAGCTCTAAAAGCTCAGCTGAACCTTCCAGCTGAGTTGTCACAGAGCACTCTACTCTGAGTTGAACTGCTGGTCTCCTGGCGAAATAGTGCTCTAAACTCTGCTGTACTGGTGAGGACGTGCGGTCCTGCGAGGAAGAATTTCACACCATCCCTTTTCTTTTAGTTTGGGGCATCACAGCTCAGAAGAAAACAGCAAAGAAACCCAGTAAAGCTGAGTGGGACGTGATGCTTGCCAGGTACTTGCCACCATCTTGATTCCTTTCCCCCACCCTTGGATTTCTAACTTGAGTTTGATATTCAGCCAGCAGTGCTCAGCATTTTGTTGACCAATGCTAGCGTTAGTCACAGAAATTCAATGCTGGACCATGTCCAGGCTTCAGCATTGAATATATGCTTTGGCAGAGCAGGTTAATGCATAGCCAGTTAAGTTCAATGTTCAGCATGTAACCAACTACAGGTTGTTGCATAAAGATAGAACAGCCTTTTAAGCAGTCTCATTAATGAGATCAACCTGGTTAGTTAAGTGTTAAATATAGGTACTTAATCAGCCAAGTGTCATCCCCAGAATGATCCACAATAGCTGGTTAGCAGGTCGGCTCTAACCAGTTATTTTCAGTAGTATTAACTGGTTAGCCTCAAACAAGCACCTTAACCAGCCAGGAGCCATTTCTGAATGCTTAAATCACTATGAATATTGATCCATTAATTTTATCTGTATTAATTTAATTAAAAAAAGCTAGGAAGAATTACTATGGAGACAAAATCTCCGGGTCAAAAAACCAAAACAGTACACTATTCCACATCTGGCGGAACCTAACTTCTAAAAATGACTCCGCCCCCTCCCCCCCTCCCATCTCCAAATGACCTAGCCAAATTTTTCAACGAGAAGATCACTACCATAAAGAGCTCATTTCCCTCAGCTATCTCCTACAACTCTCTCCCCCCGAAAGAATCCGACGCTATCCCTGCCGACAGATCATGGACTACATTCGAACTTGTATCCGAGACCCAGATCTCTAAACTTTGCCTCAAACTTAAATCCTGCAAGTGCATCCTAGATCCCTTCCCATCCTACCTTTATGAAAAAATCCCTACACAAGCCATCTCTTCCCTTACTAACCTCATAAACAAAGTCTTACTATCGGGCCTGTTCTCCACCGAAATGGGACACATTGCCTTATCCCCTCTTCTGAAAAAACCCGATCTTGACCCTTCCTCACCATCGAACTATTGCCCCATAGCAAACATCCCTCTTTTAACAAAACTTCTAGAGACCATAGTCGCCACTCAGCTCTCCTCTTACCTAGAAAGATTCTCCATTCTCCAACACTACCAATACGGATTTAGGCCCAATTTCAACACCGAGTCCCTCCTAGTTTCCCTAATCTCAAAGGTGCAACAACTACACGCCCGAAACAAATTTGCTGTTCTCCTACAGTTTGATCTCTCCGCGGCTTTCGACGTCGTGCATCACGACATACTAATCTACCAACTTTCCAAGATTGGGATAGACTCTTCTGTCCTAAAGTGGTTCTCAAACTTCCTTCGCGATCGTTCCTACATTGTCAACACAAACGGCTCCAAATCCGCTTCATGGACACCATCCTGTGGTGTTCCACAGGGCTCTCCCCTATCCCCTATTCTCTTCAACATATATATGACCTCCCTGAAGCTCCTTAAACTATCCCCCCTTGAAACAATTTACACATATGCAGAGGATATCCTCATCCTCCTCGAAACAGATCCAAACCTTACAAACCTACAAGAGAACATCACATCATGCATAATGAGACTTCACGCCCGGTCCCTCTCAGTACAGATGAAATTAAATGAATCAAAAACAAAATTACTCTGGCTCGGTCCAAAATTAGCTCACCTACCCGCCCTCTTCACCCTACCCACAGGCCCTGCTCTACACCTTGAGTTCTCAAGCAAGGTCCTTGGCATCACTATCGACTCCTCCCTTTCCCTCAACGATCACCTGAATTCCCTGGCAAAATCTTGTTTTTTCAGCCTCCACATGCTGAGGAAAGTTAGATCCTATTTTCACCAAAAGCATTTCACCGTCCTTGTACAATCCATCATCCTATCCAAACTCGATTATTGTAACGCCATCTACTTAGGCCTAACGAAAAAAAGTCTTTGCAGACTCCAGCTTATCCAGAATACTGCGGCTAAGCTGATTTTTGCTAAACGCAAATATGACCACGTCTCCCCTCTACTTACCAATCTTCACTGGCTCCAAGTACTTTCCAGAATTTATTTCAAATGCTCCTGCCTGGCTTTCAAGATCATTCACGGCATCCTTCCACCCCTAATCCCTCTATCCTTCCTCGCCCCGACACCAACTACCACCAGATCTGCCCACAGACATAAACTATCCTTCCCCTCTCTACACGGCATCCTCCACGCAGGTAAACTGAGTAGATCCCTCCTCTCCAAAATCACCGGCCTCTGGAATGACCTCACTGTCCCGCTGCGGAACCTGGACTCCCTCCAACTATTCCGAAAACAACTGAAAACCTGGCTTTTCTCTAGCATATAATAATCTCTTCTCCTGATTACATCCCCTCTTTTTATGCTTTGTAAACTCTTTCTCTTCTCTCTTCCCATATTTTTTAAACTCTGTAAACCGTGTCGAGCTCCACTTCAGTGGAGAAGATGCGGTATATAAACCTAAGGCTTAGTTTAGTTTAGTTTAGTTTAATTTCAATATTTTTTACTTGTTATTGCTTAAGATCATAATATAGGGAATTGCCGAGGATGCCTTAACTATTAGACAAGACTAGGTGATTACCTAGAGTGGCAGTACATACTGGAAGAGCAAATGCAGTGAAAGTGTGAGGAGAGTGTGGCACAGTGGTTAAAGCTGTAGCCTCAGGACCCTGAAGTTGTGGGCTCAAATCTATGCTGCTCCCTGTGACCCTGGGCAAGTCCGTTAATCCACTCAATAAAACACAGAAAATGAAGAGTGTGATTTTATAGGGATAACCTAAATACAAACTGAATCCCACTGAATGGTATTTGAAAGCAATTGTGGAGTAAAATGGTCTCAGTAACCCACTTGGATAGGGATAATTCAATACCAAGTCATTCAGGTTTTAAGATTACCATCACTGACCAAATTACCTCCATCTCGTTATTTGTGTTACCAATTTTTACTGTATCATAAATTCATGATTATTTTAATTTTTCTTTATAAACACAGCAAATCAACACTTATCTTTAAAGTGTGCAGAGTATTGACAAGCCCAACGGGGACCCGTTTCGCTGCAACCATGGCTTTTTCAAGGGTTCTCAGGATACTTTTTTTTACCATCCCACCAGCGATTATCAACCCCAAGTGTGGTGGGATGGTAAAAAAATAGTATCCTGAGAACCCTTGAAAAAGCCGTGTTTGAGGCGAAATGGGTCCCCGTTGGGCTCTGCACACTTTAAAGATAAGTGTTGATTTGCTGTGTTTATAAAGAAAAATTAAAATAATAATGAATTTATGATATAGTAAAAATTGGTAACACAAATAAGGAGGTGGAGGTAATTTGGTCAGTGATGGTAATCTTAAAACCTGAATGACTTGGTATTGGATGGAAATATCCTGGGATTGAATTATCCCTATCCAAGTGAGTTACTGAGACCATTTTCTCCACAATCTCTTCCAAAAACTCTTCAGTGGGATTTAGTTTGTATTCAAGTCACTTAATTACCCCATTACCCCAGGTACATTAGATAGTTTATGAGCCCACTGGGACAGACAGGGAAAAGTGTTTGAGTACCTGAATAAATTCAAGTAAACTGTTCTAAGCTCCATTGGGAGGACAGTATAGAAAATTGAATAAAATAAATAAACATGTCCTGAGAGCTAGGCTAACTCAAAGACCCACCATTGCACACTTTTACCTAAACAGAGGATGGTCATATAGCCCATTTACTAGGATAAATGACTTTTTAGAAACTTGCTTTTATTACATGCATGCATATAGGAATTAATCCAAATATGACAAATTCCAATTAATAAACAAGGAAATGAAAAACAATTCCAGAATCCATTTAATATTTACTACTGTAGTATGAACAAAATCCAAAACTTTAGGTAAAAAGTTCTCTCTCATCAATCATAGTGGGTTAATAGCTGACTTTACTTATTTTATTTTCCATTGAATCACTTTTTTACATGTGTAACATGGATAATGAAGAGGCACAGGGGATATTTGACTGTTTTCATACCAACTAAAAGATGTAATATGCTTACTAAAGATATTGCCAAAATTGATAACATGAGAGAAAAATGGCCTATATCCCCAGAAGCAAATTGAAAATTTTAGAAGTAGATATTTTTCAAAGCTAATACATAAACAATATAGTCAGTAAAATATGAAAAATGAAAAGAAAGAATGACAGGTGGGTAGAATTGTATTTTCTTTTTTTAAAGGGTCTCCGTTGGCCTTCCATACAGCGGGAAAGAAAATTTCATATGTCTGTTTTTCTATTGAATTTAGAGTACAGTGAATAAGCAGCATGGTCAGTGGTGAATGGTCAATTTGCAGCAAATAGGTTACACAGAGAGAACACTAAGACCTTTGATCCTGTCTTTTGTGATTCTCAGATGGCTGCCAAAATACTTGGCACTGAGGCCTAAGGTAATATTATGCATTTCAAATGCTCCAGGAACCAGGCAAAGCAAACCAAAAGGGAGAGAGAGAGATATCCAAGAGAGTTCAGAGTTCTCATTTTTTGTTATCAGAAGTAGTGACAGATTCTGCTATTTCTTTATCTAGTCAGAAGTAGAGACAGATTGATCTAACATTTGGGATTTGCAGTGCATACCAAGGGGATGAACTCATACAAGTTAGAAACTTTCTGAGTTGGAGCATCAATCATCAAGTCTTCATGTCTTGCTACTCTCCATTTGATCTGATGATAGAAGCATAGCTCTCTATTTTTAATCGCAATTGTACCAAGCAAGGCTTAATTTCTGGATGAGTAGCCTGACAGGCAGTTTGATTACTTTTTTTCAGACCCTAGAGTCAGAGCTGGAGAGTGATCTACTCCAGTACCTCCTTTCCAAATATACTGAAGAGGGAAAAAGGGGGTTAGGCCAGAGCAGACACTGTAGAGCAAAGAACAGACTTAAACAGCAGGGGAATTAGCAAATTAGCAGAAGCCTGAAAATTATGTGCAGCAGTGCCTGTCTTCAAGGCTTTATTTGTGACCTTTCTGCTTAGCATTACAGGTTTCTGCCCACAGCTTTCAAATGTGTGTCAATTCAACCCCTTTTTCTGTCTGTTACCCAGGGATTAATCTCTAAAAGAACAACACTGAACAGCCCCAGAGAAGCAGAGGAAGGCTAGCCATGTAAACCAGATCTGACTCCTCCTCATGGAAAGACAATAAAGCTGGTAGTGTAAATCAGTTCCAGCTCCCTTATGGAACTAGATCAGAATTGGTGAAGGGTGCAGATCATACCTGGACTCTTAGGGCTGGATTCTGTAAACAGCGCCTAAATTGTCAACTGCCTACAAAAAAGGTGCCAGCTATGTGTCAATCACGCTTAGGCGCTGTTTAAAGAATCGTGGCAAAAGGCACCTATCACAACACGTAGGCACCGGTAATGTGAGCCAGGGGTTTACTGTGCTGATTGACGCCAATTAAAGCAACTAGTTTAGGCAGTGATAGGCTGCCTAACTTACAGCACTGTTTACAGAATCAGGCCCTTAGCTCCCAGAGGAATTGGAACAGAGTTGGAAATGAGGGAGATTCTCACCTGTAGTCTGAAGCAGCTAATTGTGTGCTGACTTCCCAGGTCTCTGCCCTTAATGACTACAGTGGGTGAGTGGGGTGATATGTGAAGAAAAGAGAGGAAAAAGAGTGAAAGTATGTAGGAGGAAAATAGAGTGATTAGACTGAAGGTCCTATGGGTTATTTAAGGAGTGGGGGAAGACTATGGGTAAATGCATTGAAATAATTGTGAGGGTTGAGTGAGGGAATTCTAGGGACTATGTGCTGTATAATCAGAGAGGGGAATGAAGGATGATATGGAAAAGAAATAGATGAGTCAATGAGACGAGCATGAAGAGTTGCTTCCTTTGCCTCACTCTTCACTAGGAAGGAAAAGAGTAGGTCATGCTTTTCAAGTCATGGCCCCTTTACTCATCTAAGGTGGCTGAGGAAAGTAGACAGCACAGTCAATCTACTTGCATCCCCCTCCCCCCAGTAGAGCAGAGCCAGCTAAAGATGAGGGAAAGAAGCATGTCTCAAAAGAATTAATGATCATGTATGGAGGCTTGTAGACAACCAGGGACTGGGGGTTGTGACTGAAGCTTAGGATAAAGAATCAGCATCACAAGGTGAGGAAGAAGGAAGAGGGTAGAATCGGCAGCCAATGGGCATTTCGTAGAAGGGAATATGGTATTTTATGATAACAGAAATGGAGGTGCAGAGTTTATATTGAGATTCTGTCCAAACTTGTATGAATCCAGATTTTACTCCTAAGCAGAAGAATTTAGTGAATGATGCAATCAATTATAATGGTGGTTTTACCCAGTAGCTGAATCTAGCGGGGGAAGGGGGGGTTCTTTATATATGCAAGGTATTTTATATTGTTAATTTAAAATGGGAATAGGGAGAGAGGTGTTTGATATGCTGGTAGCCATGATGTACAAAATGTCACTTTGGCTTGTCTCCCTGTTGCCACCCCACATACTTCTATCTACGGATGCAACTGCTTCCATTGCCTTCATTTCTCCTCCCTGCAAACCAATCACTAGCTTCTCAAATTTGCTGCATTGCACCCTGACACATGCTGAAAACATATAAGACCCATCATGCCTCTTATTGCTTCACTCCCCTCTCAGAGTGTTGCCATGACATTATCACTAGCTGTGACAGGAAGTAGGGAGGCCTGAAGCAGCTACAGTAGATGCCATAATCCTGTCACTGGTGGCATCCATACAGGCCACATGACACCACACCTATATCTATAGCTTATAGCCCAGCAATTTTGCCTGCAATTTTTTTTTAATGTTAAAATTATATAAAAGATGAACCAGTCCCATGGAATTATGATACTGAAGAAGAAAATATCAGGCAGTTTTTTATATGATAGCCCTTTGATAATTTAGGCATTACTTTAAACATATGATTACAAAAAAGTGATGAGATGAATTTGTAGCTATATTATTTTGTTCAACTTCAAAAATATGTTACTATATATTGCAATACACTATTTCAGTGAAATATAGGCAAATCATTTTGCAGCAAAACAAAGAGAATCTGTAACTATGCAACGACATCTGTGTCACTAAAGAGTTGTAAGCAGGGTTACCATATGACTCCAGAAAAAGGAGGACGGATTGAGTCATCCAGGTTTTACTTCCATTGTTTTCAATGAAACTAAAGCCCAGATGCCTCTATCAGCCTATTTTACAAAGCCGTGCTAGCGTCTGCCACGCAGTAACAGCCCCAAAGCCCTTTAAACCTCTATGGGCTTCGGGGCCGTTACTGCAACTTTGTAAAACAGGCCCTATTTGTCCTCATTACTTCCATTGCTTTCAGCAGAAATAAAACCCGGATGTCTCAATCCATCCTCCTTTTTCTGGAGTCATATGGTAACCCTAGTTGTAAGTTAACATTTTCAAAATAAAATAGAAATTTTTTCACAACAAAGCAAGAAAGAAAGTAGCTTGTCAGCTGACTAACTGAATGTTCTGTTTGCCAAAATAAAAAAAAAAAAAGCAACATCATCCCGTTGGGGAAGTTTATAAGTATTAATCATGGTCAGTTTCCTCTAAATATCTATTATTCTGTAAAATCCTTGTCAGCTAGTTCTGCTGCAACCTCTATGTAGTTGTGAGGTGGAGTTGAAGCAGTTTGTCAATGAGAGACACTTAAGGGCACTGTGAACACTGAAAACCCTACAGTGTTAGATTTATACAGTGCCAGCTTCTGTGTTTGACTACTTTTAAATGTATGTACACAATGTACAATATCTCTTAATTGTATCTCAGTTACTGTAATTGCACAGCACTCGGAGCATACACTATGCAAGTAATTAAAAAGTGTAAGTATACCCTAACATAAACATAGAACATAATGACAGAAAAAAATACATAAAACATATAGCCTATCCATCATGCCCATCCACACCAGCTGCTCAGTTCTATTCCTTCCTCCCCCCTCAAAGATCTTTTGTGTTTGCTCCTTCTTCCTTGGATTCAGATACTGTCTTCACCTCCGCTTGACAGCTATTCCATGCATTCACCACCCTTTCAGTATAAAACTATTTCCTTACTATATGGGAGCCCTCAGATTCAGCTAAACTAAACTAAATCTTAAGTTTATATACCGCATCCTTTCCACGGAAGTGGAGCTCGGCACGGTTTACAAGAACTTAAAATATAAGAAGAGAAAGGAAAAGGTTTACATGAGCTTATATATAGAATGGAAGAGTAAGGGGGAAAATAGAATTACATGTTAGAGAAGAGCCAAGTTTTCAGTTGCTTGCGAAATAGTTGGAAAGAGCCCAGGTTCTGCAATGGGATAGTAAGGTTGTTCCAGAGACCTGTGATTTTGAAGAGAAGAGATTTTCTCAGTTTAACTGCATAGAGAATACTGCATAGAGAGGGGAAGGATAGTTTATATCTTTGGGCGGGTCTGGTGGAGTCAGGACTATTAACATTGGTTGAGACTGACAATACAGTTATATGATCTTAAGGGACAGGTTGGGGGGGAGGGGTTGAGGGGTAGAAGTCGAAAGTGAGCTGAGGGAAAGTATAAAGTGTATGGTTAATAAAAAAAAAAAATGAAGAGAAAAAATTTTCCTACCCGCCTTTCCCATTGTAGTTGGGTATTGGGTAGATTGGTTCCTATTGGCTGTATTGGGATATAACGCGTACACTTCTCCCTCCATATTCGCGGTTTCAGCACTTACAATTTCGGTTATTCACAATTTTTCATCTTCTACGTGCACATTTAATTTTCCTTCCACCTCCCCTTTTGTTTGACCAGACAGATTAGCGCAAGGAAATTAACAAAACTGAAAATTTCAAAAGAAGCACGCCGAAGTCGCTCTTCTGGTTTGGCCTGCTCCGCTGCTCTAGCAGCGAAGTAGGATTGACGTGCAGGGTGAGATATGTAGCTCATGGATCTTGGGAAAATGGCCTGGCGGCACAGGGCTGTGCCTGTGGGCGGGACTGGAAATGCAGGGCGGAGACTATGGATGGGCTAGGAGAACTCTCGGAACAAAAAAGGTGCTTATCAGTGTTTGTGGGTGGGGCTTAGAAGCACAAGGTGGTCTCTGGGGTGGACTCTCCTTGGCCCTGGCTGTAGGCCGATGAGTGCCAGTGCAGAAGCTGGGGCCAGGATGAGCCACACTGAGCTCTTGATCCTGCACTGCCTCCTTTTCTATGGGGACCAGAGGTTTGGAGAACTCAGAGTTTCGGTGCTTGCTTTCCTGGACAAGCTGGGGCCCTTCAGATGTAGTTTTTCGCAGTTTCAATAGTAAAAATGCTGGCTCTTACAAAAAGACATGAATAACATATAAAAAGTTATTCACGGTTTTTCCATATTTGTGGCTATGTTCTACCCGCATCCACTGCAAATATGGAGGGAGAAGTGTATTCTGGTTAGCATGTTTGACTGTTTGGGGCGCATAAGATGGGATGCTGTCTATTAAGGACTGTTGGTTTGGGGTGGGGGTTGGAGGTTTTCTGGATGCACCTAGTGTGTGAACACAAAAAAATGCAGTGTTTGGCCCAGGTATGAGGTGGTATATGTATAAAGACTGATACTAAGAGGAGTTCATGTCTCATGTGTGACACTGCCTTGAGACAAGGCATGATCCTGCATCACTGCGGTCCATGTTTGTGTAATGCACCGTGAATTTGATACATGGTCCGGCGAGCTAGGTCAACACCGATTAGCTCAAGGGGGGTGAGCATGGGGCTGGGTCTACCAGTGTCTGGAGGGAAATAACCTAAGTTTATTCTGGATTAATATTATGAATGTATTAAATTGAGCTGTGGATAAATATTATGCCACATATTTGTGCATTGTGAAGCTTTATTTCCTTAGTGTAGGAGGATATTGGTTATTTGGAGCAAATGGTCAGTGTGAATGTCAATGTTAAAAAAACGAAGGAGGCTGATTGAAATTCTGTGTGAGTTCTTGTGCCTCAGCACTCTGTGAGGTGTTGAAATTGCTTTATTGCTGCTCTGTAGTATTTTAAGCCACTTTGATTTTTGGGAAGGCAAAATATAAATAGTCAAAAGAAAGGAAGTAAGCAACAAAAAATAGCCTAGCAAGCTCTGATGCAATATCAGACTGAACATTTGGGCCCCCTTTCATCAAGCCACATTAGGGCTTTTTTATCTCCGGCCACTGTGGTAAAAACTTTGACGCTCATAGGAATTCTACGAATGTTGGAGCTTTTACCGCAGCAACCGGTGATTTAAAAAACAAAAAACAACAACAACCCTAATGCGGCTTGATAAAGAAGGGCCTTGATTCAAAGGGAAATAATAATGAGTCCCTCCAAAATTCCTTAAGTACTCTACTCTGTAAAAATTGCTGTCACTGTGTATTGATGAGATGAATAAAGAGAACAGGATGCCAAACTACTGAACCACTGTTAACTTTTATCAAATTAAATCTGGAGTTTGTGCTACAAAAGCTATCACTGCACTTATTGATTTGTTTTCAAATATATCTGGCTATATGATTAATTCAAAATGGGGTGAGATATTATTGTGTTTTTCCTGATGAGCATAGTGAATTTTTTTTTTAGTGTGTCTGCAGAAAAGTTAAATAGTTCAGTATCCTTATTACCCAAACACTCTAAAGCAGGGGTCTCAAAGTCCCTCCTTGAGGGCGCAATCCAGTCGGGTTTTCAGGATTTCCCCAATGAATATGCATGAGATCTATGTGCATGCATTGCTTTCAATGCATATTATTGGAGAAATCCTGAAAACCTGACTGGATTGCGGCCCTCAAGGAGGGACTTTGAGATCCCTGCTTTAAAGTATCTTGGCAAATCTTAATCCAACACAAGGAGGATGAAACTTCAGATGAAGATAGAGGAATGTTTATGGTTTTCACTTTGGTGGGTCCAACTTAAGGTTGTGCAATTCAGCTATTTTATTTTATATATTTAAAAATATATACCTAAGCAATTCACAAGATACTGGTAGTAAAATGTTAGGGGACCTTTTACTAAGCCACAATAAAATATGGCTTTAATGTGTCCTTGCGTGGTTGTTTCCATAGCTATTTTTTGTTTCTTTCTTCTTCTTCTTTTTTTTTATTTTTTGCATTTATAATAATCATACAAGCAGAAACCATAGATGATTAAAGTCACTGAATAACATTAAAAAAGAAATCACATACATTAAGTAGACCTCAAAAAGGAGGGAAAGAACTCCATAAACCCTTGAAGCTCAGGGTATCATTACAAAGGAAATATAGGTTCCTTTAAGCGTTGTCGGAGCTTCTTGTTGATATGGGATCCATATTTCAGTTCTTTGTCTCCTAGGGGATGTGGCCTTCTTCTGAACACCTTGACTTGAAGCGGCTTTCTCCTGGCTAGTTCTGGATCTCGACATCTCTCTGCTCTGTGGTCTGGGTAGGGGGGGTTGGAGGGGTTCTGTTTAGAGGAGGGGGATGCTTAGCTTGTTTCGATGTCCTAGGGTCATCAGAGTCCAGACCCTAGGGGGGAATTTGGTTTGTGCCTTTCTCTGCCTGGCGTTCCACTTTTTTAGGGGGGCGGGGGGGTGCTGGTGGGGATGGGATGGGGGAGGTGGGATTTTGAGGTGGTTGGGTATTCTTATGGGCAGGTATATTTGACATGCTTGTGTATGGTTGTCTTTGGTTATGCAGCCATTGTATCTTTTTTTTTTTACTGTGCTGGCATTTGTTGTTGCTGTATTCACTTCTGCATGTCTTTCTTTCATGTCAATAAAAATTGTTACAACCTACAAAGGAAATATAAATTGAGCAAAAAAAAAAAAAAAGAAGTGGGAGCCCCTAGAAGGGAAAATAAACATACAAGCTCCATCAGAATCTGCCAGAAATTAAGGAGAATGCAGTACTGATTCTTTAGTTTCAATAAGGAACTGAGGGTTCCTTTTAGTAAACCTCAGAAGAGCTTCCTACCATGGTCCAGTAAGGTAAATGTTCCGAAACTCATTCAGTTCCTATGAGTGTGAAAGCATTTACCTTGCCAGCCCACAATTAAGAACCTGTTCCATGATTTAGTTAAACCCAATGTGAATTTGGTCTGGATCAAAGAATACTTACTGTATCTGTTAGCAGAAAGAACAACAAAAGAAAGATAACGTAATTAGAAAGTGTCTCCCAGAGACTGAATCTTTAATCTAAATGTAAAAAACGTCTTCCTTCTCACCTGAGTATTTTTAGTCAAATCTGGAAAACCCCAGATTTTTTGTCCCATACATTCCATAGTTTTAATTAAAAAAAAATAGTCTAAGGACATGCTCCTGATCCTGGAGAAACACAAATGTAACCAAAACAGTTGCATGACTCTGCTTCAGATCAGATGTTTCCAAAATCCCAGTCAGATCTAAACTATTTAATGACAACTCCATATTTCCCCCGGAAGCTTTCTGACACCCACTAGAACATTCATAGTGGAAATATAAAATATTTTTGAAAAGGGGGTATATGCAAAACTTCTTCTATATATTTCTTTAACAAATCCATAGGAGATAGAATTGGGTGCTTAGGAAAGTTTACGCAAATGACAGTACCGTTGAGCTTTTTCTAAAACCTCTATTTTATTTATAGATTTTGAAAAACATACAGACACTGCAATCAAATATAATAAACTAATCTCATAAGAGCACTTAACAAATATATTTCAGAATAAACCCTCTATTTTATAATCCCTCCCGCCCACCCTCCCTCCCTTTACTGGAAGTGTACTTAGCTTGTAATATCAGATCTGGTAAAATAGATTAATTTATGACAACTTCAGTTACCTTGAACGTGTATTACAAAATCATCTAGTGGACCCCAGATTTCTTTAAATTTCCAGGTAACGCCCTTATGTTCTGCTAGAATTTTTTTCAAATCTATAGTACTTACATAGCGTTTCACACCAAAATGGAAAATTTAACCTATCACATTGCTTCCAGTTTCTAGTTATCATTTGAAGAGCCACACCCATCATTATCAAAAGGAGTTTGTCCTTAAGTTTTTTAAGAGGGTTCTTATTCATTATAGAAGTTTCAAGCATAATATTATTCCCTATGTTAATGGAATGGGAACTTCAAGAATAAGATTTATCTTGCTCCATATAGATTTCCCAAAAATTAATATTAAAGGGTTTTGAAATAAAAGGTGATCTAGAGTTCCCACTTCTAGATTACAGTGCCAGCATTTATTTGAGTTTGCATTATTTACTTTGTGTAATTTCACCAGCGTCCAATTAACTTTATACAATCTAATATAATAAAATGCTAGGCCGCACATGCGCACTCAAAAGTCGTGTTCCCTGATCCGTCGCGGAAACACGAGTGTGCATGCGTGCATTTTACGTCACCACCTGCTCTCCACCTCGCGCTGATCTGTTGCGCTGTGGAGCATGTGCTAGATGTGCGCATGTGCTAGATGGCGGGGAGTGAGGAGTTGGTACTTAGGGGAAGGAGAGCAGGCCCAGGAGAGCTAAAAAAGAGGCGATCGCGAGCTTTTCCCGCCCCTGTCCAGCTTTTCCTGCCCCTGCCCATCCCCACTTAATCTAAGGCCTGATTGGCCCAGGCTCTAGGCTATACTTATAGCGGCAGAGAGATCCCTTGCCGCGATAAGTGTAGCGGGCCGTGTCTAATCTAACCTGATTCTCTAACCAGCATCTGTACCATGGACGCTGGTTACAGAATCGGGGTTTAGTGTAGGCCTGATTCTGAATAGGACACCTCTCCCGGGCGTCCTATACAGAATCAGGGCCCTGGTGTCTAAATAGACTGGTGCCATGTGTCAATCATATAGGTTCCATTTACAGAATTCTGGCTAGTACCACCTATGTAAAAACTTAGGTGCCTGAAATATAGGCCAAGGATTTAAAGCCCTACATTTTTTTCAAGAATCACAGTCAGTGGTGCCTACATCATGCTCTGCCCATAGAAATGCCCACAGGCATTAGGTGCTGCTAAGTGCCATGCGATAGACGCCTATTGCACAATTCCATTTTTTGTAGCAATTATTGAACCTATTAAGGGTATTATGGCAATTAACACTGTAGAGGTTTCTACTGCGGGCCAGCAAGCTAAATGCTCCAAAGCTCATAGAATTCCTATGAACACTGGAACATTTAACTCACTGGTCCATGATAGAAACCTCTAATGCAGCTTTGTAAAAGGAGCCCTTTATAGAATCAGACCCTTAAAATATACAGATTGCAAAACTAAAGTGAAATGCTTTAGCGTGTCCCACTGTGACATAGGGAGCCTGAACAATGGGGTGTGGAGCTCATGTGCATAAGATCTTGCAAAGGCTGCTGGGAGCTATCCATTAATCCTGAGTGAAGTAAGGTGCTGAAAAGGACAGTTTCAGAGCATGAATTGGGAAAAGGAGGAGCTCCTTCAGGAGTCAGGTGACTATCAATGGGAGGAATCCTGGCTTCAGCCTAACCCTTGGTAAGCCTGAAAGCACAACCTGCCTGATAGAGCTTGGAGTCCATGCGGGGCTGGAGATGACTGGCAGGGGGCTGGCAACAACTGGCAGGGGGCCTGGTGGGAAGGTCCTGGAAAAAGGAGTAGCTGGAGGGCTCGGTAGATTCTGGAGTCCGGGGGGAGGAGGGGCGCTCAGGCTTGATGACCGGCAGTGTGACTGATGAAGTGGAAGAAGTCAGAAGAGTGGAGTCCATGGTTCAAGGCTGATGGGAACTGGCATGTGACTGGCAGCAACCAGCAGAGAGACCTGTAAATGGTACTGGGAGTCATCAGAGAACTCCCTAGGAAGCTCAGACTTGATGACCGGCAGTGTGACTGATGAAGTGGACGGGAAGTGTATGGACCAGTGGTGGCCCCATAAGAAGTCAGAAGAGTGGAGTCCAAGGTTCAAGGCTGATGGGGATTGGCATGTGACTGGCAGCAACCAGCAGAGAGACCTGTAAACGGTACTGGGAGTCATCAGAGAACTCCCTAGGAAGCAGCCTGTAGACCCTGTGAACATTGGAGGGGGCTGGTGGCGACCAGTGAAGAGACCGGTAAATGGCACCAGAAGCTGCCTGAAGACCTGGACGGCCAATGAAGGGTCCAGGAGGACCCAGTGATGAGTGGGGGTCAGGGAGGACATGGTGGAGACCAGGAAAAGCTGGAGGGACCTGGTCAGGTGTTTTAGCAGAATGTGTTTAGCCATCTGAGTGTTGTTGTTTTAAGAACATAAGAACATAAGCCATGCTTCTGCTGGGTCAGACCAGAGGTCCATCATGCCCAGAAGTCCACTCATGCGGCTGCCCATCAAGTCCAGGACCTGTATAGTAGTCCTCTATCTATTCCCTTCTATCCCCTTTTCCTTCAGAAAATTGTCCAATTCCTTCTTGAACTCCAATACCGTACTCTGCCCTATCACGCCCTCTGGAAGCGCATTCCAGGTGTCCACCACCCGTTGGGTGAAGAAGAACTTCCTAGCATTGGTTCTGAATCTGTCCCCTTTTAATTTTTCCAAATGCCTTCTCGTTCTTGTAGTTGTAGTAACAGAGTACATGGAATGAGAAGGAAGACCAGAGGTGCCTGGGGACAGATGTGCAATGATCACACCCACATTAGACCATTTTTATTGTATTAGGCATGTGATAGCATCTACGCAGCTCAGTAAAAGAGCCTTTTTTTTTTTTTTAACAACAACCCTTTTTGTACATTTTGACTTATATATATGGAATATTTTTGAGACTATGATTGACTATAATGAATGTTTCAGTATCCAGTGTTATTTTCTGATACTTTTCTCCTTAAGGCCCCTTTTATCAAGCCATGATTTTTTATTTTTTTTTTTTAAATCACCAGAAATTTCAGTCAAAGCTCCAACGCTCATAGAATTCCTGTGAGTATTGGAGCTTTCATTGCAACGGCTGGTGATAAAAAAATCCCCTAACTCAGCTTGATAAAAGGGGGCCTAAGGGAGTTGTTTTATTCCTAAAAATACATATTATAATTCTGTTGTTTGTTGGGATTTTTTTTTTTGTTTTGTTTTTTAATGTGGTTTAGTGAATTTGTTGCCAATGGAGTTTTTATTTTCTTTTGTTGATTGTGCAAGACTTCTCATATTTACCAGTGTTTTCATCATTATATTCTCCCAACATATGCTGCTCCCTAGGATTTCTGTATTCCAAATTCATGACTGCACTGTGATAACTTGTATACATAACCCTGAAGGAGTGACAGACCTAATAGACTTCAAGACTATGAGCAACCTTAAAGTTAAAGGCTAAACCAAATGTAAATGATTTGGTGGCACTGAACTGCTCCCTAATCATAGAGGCATGAATGAAAGAAAACCCTTTAGCCCGTGAAAAAGAGACCCTGATGATATTTCAGCTTTTGATTATATGTTCTAGCATTCTCTGTATTAATTAACTTTAAATTATGAATTAGCTAATTAATGCTGCCATTAGTGAAATAGTCATTATCTTAAAGTAGTATAAAAGAAGCCAGGAGAAATAAATAAAAAATGAAGGAACAGGAAAGAAGAAACAGCTACAAGAACACCAAGATTAGACCTATTTATTAAATCATTTTAAGGTTCTGCAGTCAATGTACATTAGCTGCAAAAGTTAATCGACTGTAACTGCTGTACATTTGGGGTCTTCTGGCATTTAGCAGAAGACAGCTATGCTGTTAAAACACAACAAAATCCTAGTGCTTGTTATTGTCACAGCCGCTAACGTAGAGCACAGTTAGCTATGGCTCTGGAGCAGGGGTAGGGAACTCCGGTCCTCGAGAGCCGTATTCCAGTCGGGTTTTCAGGATTTCCCCAATGAATAATAATAATAATAATAATTTTATTTCTTATATACCGCTGTACCGTGAGGTTCTAAGCGGTTTACAGTAGAAACAGAAGAAATGCAATAAGTAAGATTAATTAAGATGAAGAGAAAGTACTTAGAGTTCCCTGACTGTCCCAAAGGCTCACATTCTTGCTAAAGTACTTGAGAAAAATAAATTAGTTAGGTTATAAACATAGAGTAGAAGAAGGTAGGAAAACAGTTCATAGGAAAATTAATTTCGATTACATTATACATTATATATTGTTCAAGGCGGAATACAAATTATAGGAATTACCAAAAGAATTGCGTAATAAAGATTATCTAGATAAATTACATAACAGTGATTCGTGTACATTAAATGGTGTGGTAGAGGATTCAATTTTGAGAATTACATATCAAGGGAATCAAGTGATAACAGAATATAGTGGAGATTATCAGTATATACGGTTTACAGATTGGAAGTTACCTAATAATGAAGTAAGAAATTTATTGGATAGTGTGGAAAATGTTTATATAGGAATCAGAGTATGTATGATAGGAAAGGTTCTAAGAATTGAATTAATGTGTTATTCTATCGAGGGAGAGCTTGTGCATAAAGGGAGGATATTAGTTGGTAATGATGTGTTTTCTGAATAGAAATGTTTTGATTTCTTTTCGAAACACTTTGATGTTTGTTGTATTGATCATTAATTTGGTGATTGTGGGGTCAATTTTTGCTGCCTGTGTCGCTAGAAGGCTGTCGTATAGTTTCTTAAGACGGGTTCCATTATTAGGTGGGAAGGTGAATAGGTTTTGAGTTCTTCTTGATCTGGATGAGCGGTAATGGTTTAGGCGGTTGTTTAGGTAACAGGGGGCAGTTCCATGGGTTATCTTAAACAGCAGACAATAGAACTTGAATTGAGTTCTTGCTTTTATCGGAAGCCAGTGAGAGTCTATATAGGCGGGAGTGATGTGGTCAAATTTGCTGAGACAGTAGATGAGTCTGATGGCAGTGTTCTGAACTGTCTGTAGTTGTTTTATCATATTGTTAGGACATGTTAGGTAGAGGCTGTTGCAGTAATCCAGGTTACTGAGCATGAGGGATTGTACAATGATCTTGTAGTGTTCTTTGGTAAAGAAATTTCTTATTTTTCTTAGGTTTCGCATGGTGAAGAATGCCTTCTGTATGACTTTGTGTATCTGTGTCTGCATAGTGCAGCGTCTATCTAATTGTATTCCTAGAATTTTTAGAGTGCTCTGTATGGGATATTTGATTGTATTTACTTCCAATTCTGTTATAGATTGCTTTTGTTCCTTCTCTAGTAGTAGGAATTTGGTTTTCTCTGCATTCAGTTTCAATTTATGGTTCTTCATCCATTTTTGTACAGTTTCTAGTGTTGTTATCAGGTGTTCATTGGAGCTGGGGTCTTGTATGTCAAATGGGAGAATGATGGTTATGTCATCTGCGTAACTGAAAGATGTTATATTTAGGGCGTCTAGGGCAGTGCCTAAGGAAGCTATGAAGAGGTTGAATAGTATGGGCGATAGTGGGGATCCTTGTGGTACTCCGCAGGGGTTTGTCCATGGTTCAGATAAAATATCTTTTGACTTAACTCTATATGATCTTGTTTGAAGGAAGCCTTGGAACCAGTTGTGAACTTTACCAGTTATTCCTATGGCATCTAGTGTCTGAAGAAGTATTAGATGATCTACTAAGTCAAATGCTGCTGAAAGGTTGAGTTGGATGATTAGTAACTTGTTTCCTTTACTGAGGTGCTGTCGGGCTATATCAAGTAAAGATACCAGTAATGTTTCTGTGCTGTGATTGGCTCTGAAACCAGATTGAGTTGGATATAGAATGTTGTGGTCTTCAAGGTAATTGGATAGATATTGTGCAACTAGACCCTCGATGATTTTGATGTATAGTGGGATAGAAGCAATTGGTCTATAATTTGTTGGATTGTCTATTGGGCCTTTGGGATCTTTTAGTATGGGGGTGATTATTATTTCTCCAAGTTCTGGAGGGAATTGACCTTCCTTGAGAGTGGTTTACAACCATAACGTGAGACAAGTAATAAATTTGGTAGATGCTGTTGCTAATAGGTAAGGATGAGCATGAGATCTATTTGCATGCACTGCTTTTAATGCATATTCATTGGGGAAATCCTGAAAACCCGACTGGAATATGGCTCTCGAGGACCGGAGTTCCCTACCCTTGCTCTGGAGGTATAGTTGAGTGCACTATATTATTGGCCAAGTTAGCAGTCAACATGTAGTAACTATGCACATATTAATGACAACATACAATTGCTGCCCATTCTATGCCTATTCCTTAACTTGAATTTCTACATTAGGGGCTCCTTTTACGAAGCCGCGTTGGCGGCTTTATCGCACATACATTTTTAGCGCGTGCTAACACCCCGCGCTATCTGAAAATCTACCGCCTGCTCAAGAGGAGGCAGTAGCGGCTAGAGCAGCCAGCAAATTAGCGCATGCTATTACGCGCGTTAAACCGCTAACGCGGCTTCGTAAAAGGAGCCCTAGGTATTTATCACCATAGTTAGTGGGTGCTGGGAGTTAACCTAATACATTGTTGACTCCATAGGCAGTGGAACACTTTTTTTATGTGTGTGGGGGAGCGGGGTCCAAAAGCCCTGCCTCAGACCCACCCAAGCTTTGCCTCAGAACCCATCCCCAAATTATAGTAATTTTAATTCTATTTATTCCATTCATTCTTCATATACACACACAACATAATTGTGACTGAATGTAATTTGCTTTGAGCTACTACTGAGAAAGGCATGATCAAAATCCAGTACCTGGCGTACCAGGTACCAGCAGTGCAATTCTATCATACCATAATAACTTCTACAAGTCACACAACAAGATCCTATTTACGAAAAGGCATCACCATAAGCGTTGTAGTAGGCACTAAAACATCAGTATATAAGGGAAAACTAAACATGCCAGAGCAGTATATAACGATCCTACACAATGTTAACAAGAAACCATGTCTCATAAATGCAGAACACAGATCCCAGTATAGATTAAGTAACAATAAACTAAAAATATAAACATTTATTCAAAAAATTAAACAGAACCCCAAAGAAGCCAGACTCTGCATACAATGAAGATCAGAGAAACAATGATGCATGCCATCCTGTGCTGTGCAAAATATAAAGACAGCAGATGTAAGCCTCAAAACTGATCTATTCCAATCACTTTGTATTCCAGAATACAAATGTAAATAAAACAAAACAAAAAAAAGGAAAATAAGATTATATTTTACTGGATTAATTTAAAACATTTTTAAATTAGCTCTCAGAGACCAAGACTTCCTTCCTCAGGTCAAGACAGTAAACTGCTGTTATACTATCCTGTCTTGACCTGAGAATGGAGGTTCTGGTCTCTGACAGTCAAAAATGCATTAAAATCAATCCAAAGAAAAGCAAATTCATTTTTCTATTTATATTTTTTTACCTTTATAAGCATGGGTACCACACTACTTTATCTTAAATTTAAAAATAAAGTTCTTATCTACTTTATGTTTTCTGGTTTCTGCTCTCCTCCTTCTCAAGTATCTTGCCAGGATTTCCTGTCCATTTCACTGCTTTTTCTCTCCTCCTTTTCCTTTGGTTTCTTAAATTTATATTTCTGCCTTTGACCAGATTTAATTCATTCTTACTACCTAGTCTTTTAGATTCCTTCCTTTTTACTGGGTCTAACAGCATCTTTCCATCTCTTTCCCTCACCCTGGCCCTCCTATTTTGCATCCCTTTATTCCTAGGCTTTCACTAACTCTGCCCTAACTCTGCCTTCTTTCTCTTTCCTTCTATACAGTGTTTGTCCCCTATATCTCCGCTTTCTTGCCTCTTCTATCATATCCTTCCTTTCTGTTTATGCCCCCACACATCTGTTCCTTTCTCTCCCCTCTTCTTTCCTCCTTCTATATAGCATCTGCCTGCTATCCCCCTCTTTCCATCTAGTACTTCCACTCTCACTCTCTCTACCCTTCCATCAGTATCTCCCTTTTCTCTATTTCCCCACTTCCATACAGTCTACCCCCTCTCTCCTCTCTACCTCTCTCCTCTTTCACGTCCATCATCTCCCTTCTCTGTATTCCCTGCTCCATCCAGGCCTCTGTCTCCCTGTTTCTATATAGCCTCTTCTCCCTCTATCTCCCCTCCCCTACTATCAATATTCCCCTCCTCTCTGTATCTTTCACCTTCCATATAATGTCTGCCCCCTTTCTCACATTACCTTTTTATCCAGTATCTCCCCTTTTGCTTCCCCTCTTACATCATTTAAATTAAATGATTAATTTATATAGTGTGTATGGTTGCACAGACTGGATGGATCATTCGGGTCTTTATCTGCTGTCATTTACTATGTTACTATCTCCCTCCCCAACATCTGCTTTCACTCTCTCCTTTTCCATTCAGAATCTTCTATATAGCCTCTGCCCCCTCCCTCTCCCCTTCTATCAGTATCTTCCTCCTCTCTGTCTGTCTTCCCTTCCATACAATGTCTGCCTCCTTTCTCCCCTTACCTTTTTATCCAGCATCTCCCCTTTTGCTTCCCCTCTTACATCATCTCCCTCCTCTGTCCCCCTCCCCATCATCTGCCTTCACTCTCCCTTGTTCCATTAATTTGTTTTCCTCACTTCTATACAGTATTGTCCCCTCTCTCTCCCCTTCCATCAGTATCTTCCTCCTCTCTGTCTGTTTCCCCTTCCATCTAGCATTGTCCACCTGTCTCTGCCTCCCCCACTTCCATGCAGCATTTGCCCCCTCTCCTTTCCATCCGGTGCCTCCCCTTTTAGTTCTACCCTTCCATCTTCTCCTGCTTCTCTCTTTTCCCCATACCATCTTCCCACTTTCTCTCCCCTCTTCTATTCAGTATCTTTCCTTTGTCTCCCCCTTCTATAAAGTGCCTGACCCTCTCCCTTTCCATCAGTATCTCCTTGTGTCTGTCTCCTCTCCTTCCATACAGCATCATCCACCTCTCTCTTTCCAGCATCTTCATTTCTCTCTCCTCCTCTCCCCTTTCATCATATCATCTTCCTGTCTCTTGTTTTCCCCACCTGACAACCAGATGCTGCTGCTGCTTCTGCCATGCACCAAGAACATCACTTCCCCACCTTCCTCCCACCATTACCCTGGCTGCTGCTATTGCTTCAAACAAGCTGCTGCAGCAGTAAAAAAAAAGCCTACCTCATTCTCCTGCGGGCTGTACTCACATCCTCAGTACACACAGCTGCTAGTCATGCCCCTCTGATGTCATCTTCCGGCACATTTTACAAAATCAACTACCCAGAGAGGATGACGATTCTAAATCCTCATAACTTTTGGAAAAATGGAGGGATATTATTTCCTTCAACTGAGAAGTCATCCGGAATAATCTCCATTATGCCTTTTTATTGGAATACTGCCAGACAACAAAAACCCCCTAGAGGTCTTAGGATTATGAAAGGCCCAACAATGTTCATGGATGATCAATACTTTTTAGACAAGTAGTGCAATATTTTAAATAAATGTTCTTTGGATCTGATGATCCTTTTAATAAAGACTTCCAAACAAAGATCAGAAAAAAATCAGAGTTGATCTTGAAGAAAATTTGGAATGTATGAAAAGTGAGGATACAGACTTTCAAAATGTGATTCAGGATGTGCATCTAAAAATTACAGAATACAAGAAAGAATTGAAAAAAGGACAAATGGACAAATTAAAAAAAAATTGATTACAAAAAGGGTAGCATATACCCATGGTCTAAATTAGTTTTTCCAAACAAAACAAAAATTAATAAAACACTTTGAACTTAAAAAAAAAATAAAATAAAAAAAAATGTAACAGGATAAAATGAACTGATAAGAAATAAGAATTCATTTCTGGTTCCTACCTTTCATGAAACCACGATTCTATAAATAGTCCTGTTGCATGATTGACACATGATTAACGACTGCTGACAATGGTGCCCCTTATAGAATCTGGGACTGTGGGGGGCAGGGGGGAGGATCCAAGATTCAGTTTCAGTTGCCTTCAGAATATGGTGTTACCAATGCCTAAATCTAGCTTTGGGGATTTCAGCAAAATAAAGGTGTTTAAAAAAAAAAAATTCTGTACCATACAATTTAGTTGAGTGAAATGGAGCTGGCAATATTTTCCACAAATGAAAACTAAACAAATCGGCAAATAATATGGAAAGAGGACACCTCTTACCATAAACTCAAGAGAGAGGGAATGAATGAAAAATCTAATACTTATACTAACTCTATTCCACTCAATTACCATAAATGTGAAAGAGACTTCAGTATCAGGGAACTGTATTATATTTATAGGACCTTAAACAGTATCCCCGGGCTGAAAACTCTGGTAAGGACTATTTAAAGCCCAAGCGAGTTCACCCAAGCAAGTTCACAATGTCTCTCTTTAAGTGACAGTGTGAAACAAAAAATCCAAATCCAAACAAAAACAGTGAAAAAAAATATGTGAATTAGATGCATTCATCTTCCTCTCTCACGAGTAAGTCCTCAAAATTCAGTAAAAATAGGAAAAAAGTCTACCAGCATGAAAATTCAACACTTGAAGAATTCAAACTTATCTGTGTTGGAAAGAAAGTCTGTGGTTTGCCCGACAGAGCTCTGTTTCGCTGTCTTCTTCAGGAGCCGAACCCCCTCCGATTGAAATCTTTCATGACATTGCACACTCTCAACAATGAAGGAATCTATTCAAAATAGGATATGAGAGGTGAGTTCTCGAAGAGATTTTACTCCCTCTGCAGCACATGTATTTAATAACGTTAACGGCAACTAAAAATCAGACGCGCTTCCACAGTCATCCAGTAGACATCTTAGAGCTCTGCCTCCCCCTGTCCACTAGAGTTCAATTTGCTTGGTTTTCCACCCTCAGTGGACACTGGTTACCCATGTAAATCTTAGGGCACCTTTACAAAGCCCTGGTATCAATTCTGCCGAGGTAAATGCACTGAAGTCCATAGGAATTAAATGGGCTTTGGCACATCATGGCTTTGTAAAAGACCCACTTAGTGGGGTACAATAAGATTTTATTACAACACTTAGCAGATTCCTTCCAATATAACTCAGAAATGTTAAATAACATTATGATCAAATGGTATCGCTTTGTCTCCTCCCCACCTCCCACCCCCAGGTCTGTATTTTATCTAACACATTCTCTGTTGTAACATTAATGAAAAACAATGGAATTTTTACATTTTTATTTTCCATGTGGATAAGATTTTTTTTTTCAATATCCCTCTAACCAGAAGACACTTCCTTTATCTCGTCAGTCTCTGTTTTGCATATCAACTGCCTGCAGATCATTTAGCATTCATTTCTTTAGAAATCTTACTAATGTTGCCTAGAGGGAATCTGGCAGAAATAGTGGGCTGAATCAAGGGATTTTCCTTCAACATGCAAATGACACACTGCGGCAGGAGAATTAAACAGATGTCTAACCAGTGCCCTTTTGCCTGCTGATGAATATGGGAATGCCAATGTGTAAACCCAAGACTGACATTTGGATGGATTAAACCATCCTGATATTGTACAGTCAGCTTCTAATCACTAGTGCTTTCCTGATCTCAAGTACCTCAGCCAAAAAAAAAAAAAAAAATCCTTTTTCAGAATTCTGTTTGCTGAAACCCTCAGCACAGCTTTTGCTGAGAGTATTTATCCAGACTGAAGCCACTGACAGAAGAGAAGAGCTGGCTTCTTGGTATTTAATTAAAACATTAAGCAGAAAAAGCTTCAGTGTCAACATTCACAAGTACTATACCATGGCTGAGGGCTGCTATAATTGAGTTTTCCTGCAAATGTTTTTTCTCCAACAAGAGCAGCAGTAGTTTGAGGTTCACTTTGCTTCATGCTGTTAGTTGTGGCTTTGAGACTGGACCCCATGCTGTCATTCTCCTGATTCTTTCAATCTGGTAGTTAGCTTTAATTTCCGAAATCAAGATTGGATGGCAACAAAAAGGCTCTAATGAAGAGTAGAGAAGACATTTGTTAAACAGTGCTAAGAATTCTTATTTGCAATGGCATGTAATCTGGTCAAACCAAATGGTTTTTTTCAATTTCTGTGAATCATTCAATTCCCACTTACAGGGCCATTTTCGATATGATGTTTCAGTCCGAGTTTGGATGTT
This sequence comes from Geotrypetes seraphini, assembly GCF_902459505.1. NCBI lineage: Eukaryota > Metazoa > Chordata > Amphibia > Gymnophiona > Dermophiidae > Geotrypetes > Geotrypetes seraphini. Next base: position 411,529,589 of record NC_047085.1, read on the forward strand.
TGGAGAAGTGTGTCCAAAAATCAGGTCGAGAAAATAGCCATTTTGCGGTTTCAAAAATGGCCATCTTGTTTTTTGTTTTTTTAAATGACCATTTCTAAACGTGTTTGCCCGTAGGGCCAGATTCTGTAAATGGGGCCGAGTAGCGTTTACACTGTAGGCACCACAAAGCAAGGTTGTCGATGAAAAAAGTTGCTGCTAATGGAAACACGCCTAGCGGCGCATAAGCAGAAAAGCATCGCTAAGCATCCTAGACAAAGACGTCACTTCATTAGGCCAGCTTTTCACTCTCCTAATTTGGCGGCATCTATGTTGGCTGCCTAACAATACCAAAGTCAACCATGCTTATTCTCTGCCCATACAGGGCCATAACCATGCCTACCTTTAAACATAGGTGTCGTTAAGCGTTCTTAGGCAAGGGAGGTGCCTTCACTTAGGCATCACTAGGCATCCTAAGAGTTTGTTGCCAAACTCTTAAATTAATAGGTTTGTTTGGTGTGGTTTTTTTGATTGGCTGAAAACTAGCTTGGTCAGTTATCGCTCAGATTAAGTCAATTAACAAATAAAAATTGGACACAGGTCCTGAACTTAGGCGCTGCTAGGCAGTTGCAATTAAGGCAGCCTAGTGGCACCTAATGCATGTGCCACTTACTGTAGAAGTACCCAGTTAGTGCATCTATCTTTTTGAAAAACAAAACATCCAAATGCAAAGCGCAAAAAATATTCCCTCTGCATTGGGATGTAGCAGGGGCCAGCATTTAAAGTAGACTGGCCATACAGACATGCCAGCAGAGCAGAAGGGCACCCTAGGAGGTACTGCAGTGAGTTTCACATAAAGGGTCCCAGGTACACATCTCACCATAACCCCCTTACATTGTATGGGAAGCCCTCCAAAATCCACCAAAAACCTACTGGGCCTACCTACCACCTGTCAACCTAGTGGACCCTACCCACCTGTCTACCACCCCAAAAGCTCTTAGGCCTGCAGGTGTCACCTATATGTCAGTACATCAGGATTTTGGTGGACACACTCTTTCTACTAGTGCTGCCCGATTCAGGGAAACATTTTTCAGTTCAAGTTGGCCTGTTACTGTATATACTTGAATATAAGTTGATCTGAATATAAGTCAAGACCCCCTTTTCTCCCCCCAAAAGGAGGAAAATGGTTGACTCGAATATAAGTTGGGCGGCTTTAATATTCAAGTACCCTGCCCTGTCAGGATCTACACCCAACCCCCCTCCCAAGCTCTGCACCCAGCCCCCTTCCCTCCCTCCCCTGTCACGCACTACACCCAGCACTCTTCCTTCCCTCCCTCCCCTATCAGGTTCTATACCCAGCACCCTTCCCTCCCTCCCCTGTCAGGCTCTTCATCTAGCACCCTACCTTCCCCTGTCAGACTCTGCACCTGTCCCCCCCTCCCTTCCCTATCCTCATACCTATGCTGATCCCTGGTGGAGGTGCAGTTGGCAGAAGCAAGTTTTCTGAACTCCTGCCCCACTACTAACCAGATGTGTACTCTTCAGCTGAGTGGCACGAGCAGGAGCGTGATTTGGCGCTGCTGCTTGGGGCTGAGCGACTTCCTTACTGGCTCCCGCAAATTATCAAAACCGCTCAGCGCCCAGCAGCAGCACCAAATTGCGCTTCTGCTCGTGCCACTCAGCGGCTGAAGAAACTGGATCTGTGGCAGCCGGTTAGCAGTGGGGCAGGAGTTCGGAAAGCTTACTCCTGCCCGCTGCACCTCCACCAGGGATCGGCAGATGTATGAGACTAGGGCAGGGAGGAGGGCAAAGCTTTGTGGGGGCAGCAGTCTCGGCCTACAAAATTCTGGGAGGAGGCATTGGCTTGAATATAAAATGGGACCCCCATTTTTGGGTCATTTTTGTGGCCCAAACATCCCAGTTTATATTCGACTATATACGGTAAATCCATTTTTGATTTGATATGCTTTTCCTGCACAACCGGGCATTTTTTTAAAAAAATCTTATTTTTTAATGTCCTGGTGGGTTTATTTTGTAGCCTTTCCACCTTTCTACCCAACCCACCCCCCTTTTCCCTCTTCAACCCCACACCAGTGCTGTGGTCTAAACAAAATAAAGACTTTTCCTCTCTCTGTTAGGTTCTAGCTCACGCTCACTGTCTAACACCAGCTCTGGCAGGATATACATTTTAAATCTGACATATTGTAATCACAAAATACGGTAGAAAATAAAATTGATTTTCTACCTTCCACTGCCATATCCAAAATGTGTTTCTTTCCCACTGTCTACCATTTCTGTCTCTGTCTCCCTGCCTTGTGCCCTGGGTCAAACCTTTCTATTCCCCTCCATGCAGCATCTTTACCTCCTCCCTTCCATTATGATGTGCAACATTTCTTTCTCTTTCCCCATGCACAATCTCTCCCTGCCTTCCACCCTATGCCCACCATCTCTCTCTCTCTCTTCTCCATGCATGTCTCCCTGCCCTCCACCATATGCAGCGTTTCTCCCTCTCACTCCTTTCTACTTCTCTCCCTTCCTCTCTTCCACCCCAATTCTTCCTCTTTCCCCACATGTGCAGCATCTTTCCTCCCATCCCATTCCCCTAAGCATTCCTCTGTGTAGCAGATTTCCATCCCTCTCACTCTCCCAGCCCTCTGTACAGTAGTTTTCCATCCCTCCCTCCCATTCCCCTGTGCAGCAGCATCTCACCGACTCTCCCACCATGAATTTCCTAACATTACTCTTAAGTCTACTACCTCACATCCTCAATTTATGTCCTCTAGTTTTACCATTTTCCCTTTTCTGAAAAAGATTTGGTTCTATATCCTTCCTCTCCTCTAGCGTATACATATTCAAGTCTTCCAGTCTCTTCTTGCATGTCTTTTGGCTCAAACCCCCTAACATTTTCATCGCTTTCCTCTGGACCGCTTCATGTCTTATATCCTTAGCCAGAAACGGCCTCCAAATCTGAACACAGTACTCCTAGTAGAGCCTCAGCAATGACATATACAGGGGCATCAATACCTTCTTTCTTCTGCTGGTTATACAGCCTAGCATTTTTATAAAGCCTAGCATCCTTCTGGCTATAACCACTGCCTTGTCACACTGTTTGGTCACCTTCAGATCCTCATATACTATCATCCCAAGGTCCATCTCCCTGTCTGTGCATATCAGCCTCTCACCTCCCAGCATATACAACTCCTTCGGATTTCTACTCTCTAAGGGCTCCTTTTACAAAGCTGCGCTAGGGCCTTACACTCAGAATAGCGCACACTAAATTGCCGCCCCTACCGCCTCCTTTTGAACTAGTGGTAGATTTCCAGCTAGCATGCACTATAGCGTGCACTAATCCAGTGCGTGTGATAAAACCGCTAGCTTGGCTTTGTAAAATGTGCCCTAAGTGATCACTCTGCACTTCTTTGCATTGAATTTTAGTTGCCAAACATTAGACCATTTTTCCAACTTTTGCTATCTTTTTTTCATGTTTTCCACTCCTTCCAAGGTGTCCATTCTGTTACAAATCTTGGTATCATCCACAAAAGGCAAACCTTACCTTCTAACCTTTCAGTAATTTACCTCACAAACATATGGAACGGAATCAGCCCCAGCAAAGATCCTTGAGGCACTCCACTACTCACACCTTTCCTTCCTCCGAGCTGTAACTTCTGTAAGGCAATGTGATAACATTTGCCCCTCCATAAAAAATCACAGCAACACGGAATCAAATGCCTTATAAAATTTAAAAGGGAAAAGTATCAGTAGCATGGCAAGAACACATAAAATCTCGGGGGCTATAACTATTTTTACCGTATCCAATCTATACCATCAAAATAAAGTGAAGACCATCAGTCAGAGAGTGATTGCATATCATTCAGCTGCCTATTTGAATTTAAATGTCTGAGATTTAATAACAAGGTATTTAATACGCTCTGCTGACTAATTAAAGGAATTTTCCTAAAACTGTCCATGCATACAAAACACATTGAGAGAACCTTCTTTTTGCCCAATTAATGTTGTGCACAGGAAAACTACCAGATTCATAGATCATTAGTATCAATTGTGGAATAGATTGGTTGGGTTCAGTTGGGTTAAGAATGGCATCTTAAAAATATTGATGCCTACAGTAAATCCCTTTATGGCTGCATTCTACCAAACTGACTAGAGTTCCAGTACAAAATGAATAGATTTCTTCTTTCTTAAAACAATAAAATGTACTCTATGGGGAGGCACCATGGTATCTGATGCAAGCGTTGAGAAAGCACATGCTAAATTGTGAGTTACGTTCACAACTGACAATGATATTATCCCTTGAACATACCTATGATGTACACTATTAAAAAAAAACAAAAAACCCCTGAATAGCAACAATTTCTGCAGCAGGTTCAAGGATATGGAATGCCATGATTGGTTATGAGCGTCGGAGCAGTCACCGCCGCTGCCACCCCTAAAACCTGCGCTTGGCATTCGTAAAAGATGGGGTAAGATTATGCTCAGATTTGAAATCATTTAAAAAGGCTCTGAACTTATCTGTGTGTCAGAGTGTTTTATAAATAAGGAGTTGTTTATATTTTCCCTGCAAGGACTAATTCCTGAAATGAGAGTTTGTTAATTTGCTTAGAGATGTAGAATTTGTATATTTTATGTATGTTACTTTAAATTGTGTATGTGAATATTGTAGTGTGCTTAGTTTATAAGCAGAATAGAAATTTTTAAAATAAATAAATATATTGCCAATCATTTATTGGATTGAATATGAACTTTTGGCAATTGTCCCTCAAGTAGTTTATGGTGAAGCTCCCTGGTATTTGACTCAAATTTTGAAGAAATATTTGCCCAGTCGATCTTTGCAACAAAGGCAGCAGAATGCTTTTTTTGTTTAGGGGGGCCCAAAAGCTCCACCCCAGATCCCTCCCATGCTCTACCCCAGACCCCACCCCATAATAGTACTAATTGTGATACCAATTTTTCCATTCATTTTTCATACTGTATATACACACAATATTACACAAAATGGTTAACCACAAAATTAAACTACACAAAGCACACCGTATGTTTCTCAACATTCATTCCTACCAGAACATCTGGCCTTGGTCACACATGCAGAACACAGATAACACCTATGCATATACAGGACCACAAACTAAAAGTACTAATATATACAAACCCTAAGATTCAAGACTCTGCATGCAGTACAACCCCAGAGAAATAGAAACAAATGCATTTCTTCCTGAACATTGCAAATTAAATTACAAAACTGCAATTGCGGTTTTTAGTGCAGGAACTCTGAGTGCTGGGAACAACGTAGAGCATTAAGCACGATGGCCTGCGCTAAAAACAGCTATTGTGGTTTTGTAAAAGCGGAGGATGGAAAGCAGATGTAAATTCTCAAAACTGGCACATTTCAATCGCTAAAATAAAATAATTTCCTCTACCTTTCTTGTCTGGTGATTTTATTTTTCTAACCATCTTTTCCCAGTCTCTGGCTGTACTTCCTTCTGTCTGTGCTCTCAATTGTGTGTCCAGAACCTTCTTATCCATTTACTGTTTTTCTTTCCTTTTTTTCACTTTTTGCCCTACATTCATCTTTACCATTAATTTTTAACATTCAGCTTTCTTCTATTTTTCTGCTTTCTTCACAAAATCTATCTACTCTTCATATCTTCCCTTCCCATCTATCCGTGTGTACTATCTCCTCCCACTTTCTTCTCCCCTATTCCCATCTATCCATAAGAAGCATTTCTTCTCATCTCTTCCCCGCCACACCCATTGATGTGCACCATCTCCTCCCACTGCCTCCCCTTCCTCTCCAACCCTGTGCACCATCTGTCCCACTCTTTTTTCCTTTCCACATCATGACTCTGGTATGTGGAATTCCCCTACAGGCCCACCCAAATAGGCTGGTATTTGGAGTAAGCTCAATGCATATGCATGAGACCAATTTGTGTCTCATGCATTTTCATTAACTCTCTCCTGAGTCAGCTTCTCCCCTTTCTTTGGGGAGAAGCTGACCCAGTACTCTGACCCAGTAATTCCGCTGGTATAGGAAGGAAGCTGTGGCTGCTGGAGCAAATGGGCCGCTGCTAACATGTCCCACTGCTATTCCCAAAACTCGAGGAACACTCAGCAATCTACCAGTGATAAGGAGCCTCCTCCGGTCCCATCTCTCTTCCCCTCACTTACTGTATTGTCAAATTTTGTTCTCTTCCTCCTGAGCCCTGAGGGGCAATCAATTGGCTGGAGATGCAAGATAGGCTTCCCTCCCTTTGACTCATTTGCTGCTCTCCTGCTGCTGCCGAAGCTGGTAAACAAATTTAACATGTGCTGCAGGGCTCTAACACTGCGTGTGCCACTGACAGGTACCCTATGCCTCCTCCTTTCTCCCCCTCATGACGTAAATTCCCGTGTCGTTGATGGAGGAGGATGTGGAGGTAAGCCAGCAGCAGCACGCGCAGTGTTAGAGCCCCGCAGCACGTGTTAAATTTATTTACCAGCTTCGGCAGCAGCATGAGAGCAGCAAATGAGCCAAAGGGAGGGAAGCTTACCTCCCCTGTAGCTGTGGGGGGACAGGGTAAAACCAGGATTTCCAGGATTCTCAGGATCTCCAGGATCTAGGGCAGACCACCTTAAAAATAGTATACTCTTTTATGACAGCAGCAGGCTGTCTTTCAATAGGGAATCCCCATGCTCTTTCACCCATCTCTGTAAAATCCCTCCCCCTATGATGCAGTACTTTTCTTCTGTGGTTGGGATTGGCAGAAATGGACCAATGATGTCAGCATAAGGGGAGAGGACTTCCTGCAGAATGACAGAAAATGAGTCAAAACAGTTGGTGCAAAGTAACAGACCTAAATGGTAGGCAAGATAGTGAAGCTGCTGCAGGGAGTGATTGGAGGGGACTGAAAGAGGCATAAAATACAATAAATAATGTTCCAGAAAGAAGCAAAATAAATAGTAGACAAAGTGAAGTGAAGGGGTGAGGGGGGACAGTGGCAGGAAACATCCATATTCTGTACTCCTTCCCCATCAAAAGCACTGGATCTGCCAGTATCCAGGAGGATCCCCAGGATTCTGCAATTCTGACCCCAAAAAGGGCTTTATACACCTGGATTCTGCATCTTTCACAAGTGAGGAAACATTCATTCCATGCACTCCTTCCCTATCAAAAGCAGAGGACCTGCCAGGATCCTGAAGGATGTGCAGAATCCTGCAGGATATCCATAAGTTACACATGTAACTTACACGTGTAACATACATATGTAACTTACACGTGCAAGTTACACGTACATTACGTTACTTACGTTACACATTTACACACTTACATGTACAAGTTGCATATAAATGTGTACATGTACATGTAAGTGTACATGTAACTTATAGACGTATAGACATATTTACATGTGTAACTTACAGAGTGTGTAAATTACACATGTATCTGTGGTATTTAGGTGCTAACATACTGGCTCTGTGTCTGATGCCTAACATTTAAGCATGTATTTAAGCTGTTACGCTACTATCCTGTAAAAAAAAGTAGGTGCCTACCTTCCTTTACAGAATAGATTCCATTCAGGTGCCCAGTTATAGAATTGCCCTTCATGTGTCTTAGTTATTTTTTGCTCTCTGATAATAGTTATTTTGACTCTCAACCCTGGGCTAGTCTCTTAAACCCCTCCCCCTTGCTCCAGGTACATTAGATTGATTATAAATACCCACCAGGACATGCAGGAAAAAATGCTTGAGTACCTGAATAAATTCAGAGCTCCCCAGGGTGAACAGTATATAAAATTGAATAAATAAATCTGAATAATTAGTTTCAATAAGATTGACTAGGTTACTAAAATTCTAAATCCAAAGTATTGGTGTTCTTTTTTTCCTCTGCGTGATAAGCTATAGCCTATTTTTTCTGCATAGTCCAAGGCTTTGAAACTCTCCAGAGCCCTATAAGTTGCTTGGGCTTCTCCAGGCAAATAAGGAGCTAAGCAGATAGGCCATTTTTCCAGGGGTTAAACTGCAATCGTGGCTAGCCACTCAGAAGTAACCAGAAGTGTCCTGATCATCCTCAAGTCCCAGTTTAATAAGGGTTAATCTTCTTTGCCACTCTTCTCTAGGTGCTCCAACCCCATCAACTACCAGTCCCCCTTCCAGGCTCTGCTGTACCTCTCTCTGTTACAGTCCAGCTGTCAGGTTCTTGAGCACCCAAGTTTTTATCTCCAACAGTTGTAGAAGTGGCTGTTGTTGCTGGGCCTATTGCTCCAAACATCTTGTGAATAGCTTGTCTATCACCTCCTGCTGAGAATACAGCTGCTTCATCATTCATTTCAAAAAACAAATAAACAAGTGCAGCTCTTTCAATAGGGTACTCGCCTTCTCAGTGAGGTTGGTCCCTTTCCTTGGGTCCCCTTACCTCAGGGCAGTTTTAACTAGCCTTATTTTTTTTTATGTATGCCTCATAACTGCAGACCTCCGGTGCTTACTCTGCCCACCCAGACTAGATATCTTTACCTTCGTCTCCTTGGATAGAGTGCCTTCCCGGAAGGGTTCATGAGTAACATGCCTGGTTGGCAGTTTCTGAATCCCACCACTACCATGACTTATGCAGCATGTCCGTAGGCTGAGTCTCTGATAATCCAATCTTCTGTTCACTTGATGATGTGAACTGAGTCTCCAGTACCACTATCTACTACTCACTTGAGAATATGACATACTTCTCACTTGAGGATGTGAGCTGAGTTTCCAATACTCCTTAATACTCCTTACATGATCAGTAATCCTTCAGCAAAAGCCCATATTCAACCCTTAAATTTCTCCTTACGTACCCAGGAGCTTTGTGATCTAAATTATAATGTTTTGCTTGGCTCAAGGTTCTCACTGGGAAACCCCTTCATGGTCAAGTGAGCTCCAAATTTTTACACCCTCCCTTCAGGTTCTAGAATAGAGAGGTGAACTATCCCACCCTGTCTCTTAAGGCCTAGCAGAAATGGCTTGTTCCCATTCCTTATCCTAGTTTTGCTCCCTTGGCCAGGTTTATGCAAATGCTATGCTAATTTCTCTAGCCTGTATCTTTCAATCAGTCTGTTTTTATAATCACTATTCAGGAAAATGAAATAATAATAATCTTGAGGGCTTGGCTCCCTCCCCCTGCTACTCCCATGTAGCTCTCCCTGATAAGCCTCATCCTCCCATGCAGGGACTTGACCTCACCCTGACTGAACAGATGGGCCTGGGGACTCACTCTCAACTCTTGCTGCTACCTGTGTCAATCAATCTTTGAGGTTTACTCCCTTGAGAACCTGTAATCTCCATGATGTGACATATACCCCATTAGAAGCAGCATTTTATGGTTTTTTTTAACAGACTCCTGACACAGGCATTTGCTGAAACATGGCTTGTTTCTATTGTGCTTTCTTTTCAGCTGAGCATGCTCAGGGTGTTTTAGATGCTACTGGCATAATTTTTACTTTTCAAAAACTAAAGGAACTTTAAGATGTTGAGATAAATCATGCATTATACTAGTAAAAGCAGGTTTCAATCTACAACATTCTTAAAAGCTGTCTTCACATTTTTTTTTCTAACATGCATAGATGCATCCCTTTAGCGATGATATGTTCATTTACTAATGACTTTGAATATGTTTCTGCTGGGAATTTTTCTAGTTTCCAAACTGCTATTCACAAATCTTTTAGGGCATAACATCTGAGAGAGTGAACTACAAGATTAAATGTTCTGTTTTTGTTGAGAGAAAATAAAAATATTGTTTGATCTCACTCTGCAAAGTCAGAGTGGTGGGGTGGACATCAGTGCTGAGCATGTTTAAGAAACTAATGGAAAACAATTTTTAGAAAGTTTGTTTAGAAAGACATTAAAAGAACTAGTAAGTTTCTATTTTCTCTTGAGATGCATTAGGATGTAATTGAAAAGAAGCATTACCTAAACTCATTTTGTTTAATTATACTTCCATCATCCACTAAACTTTCAATAAACAAGACTACCTTTCTATTTCAGCATATGTCCTTTTTCTTTAGAAGCAGCTATGGATCAATGAAGATAATAAAAGTGAAGAAAATGGTATTTTTGTGTACTGGGATGCACTGATGGTCTTTTATCAGGTTCTATTTACAGTATTCACACAGAAAAGAAGGAACTACAATTACTAGTGCCGAAAATAGTATATAAAATGTGGGAAGAACACAGACTACTTAACAATTTATTACAACTTGTTATTTACTGTTTTAGAGATCTCCTGGTTAGTGCAAATTAGTTAATACACTGGAATGGAAGGTAACAAATAACAATCTAAGGGGGGAATTTATCAACGGGCACTAAGGAACTCAGTATATGCTAACCGCATTAGCACACACTAACAATTAGTGCACACTAAGGGCTCCTTTTACTAAGCTGCGTTGGGGCTTTAACATGCAGAATAGCACGCGCTACAATGTCTTGCGCGCTAAACTCTAACACCAGCATTGAGCTGGCGTTAGTTCTAGTCGCATAGCATGGGGTTAGCACGCGCTAATCTGCTGCGTGTGCTAAAAACGCTAGCGCACCTTAGTAAAAGGAGCCCTAAGGCCCTGATTCTATAACCAGCACCTAAATTTAGGTGTCGGTAGGCACCCAGCCAATGGTCAGAAACAGCAGGGTTAAAGCGCTTACTGACACCTACATAAATGGCGGCTAAAATGGCCACTGGAATCTTGGCTAGGTTGATGCTTTAGATCGCTTAACGCCAAAGTAGGCGTGGCCAATGCCCGAAGTGGCGTTAGGCGATCTATAGTGGCTACCCAGCCGTGAATCACACCAAGATAAGCGGATGCACTCCTGCTCGGCAGTGATTTGTTCTAAGCTTTACAAAGCCCAGACAAAGTATCGGGTTTTGAAAAGCCTTCTGGACCGCCAGACACATCCTCAAAAGGAGAACATGTCCAGGAAAATCTGGGCGTCTAGTAATCCTACATAAGGAGAGACCCAAATATGTAAATGCTGATTTTACTGAAGAGTAAAATCCTTCCCAAATTTCAGATTTAATGTGCCATAGCTAAAGAAGCTAATGCTGTTGGATGAAAAGTAGAGTAATGTGATCAATTTTTTTTTTTTTTAATCTTTATTTTATTTTAAAAACATATCCTGCCTAACACTAAGGGACCCTTTCAGAAAGCCATAGTAGTGAGTCCTGGACTGGAGCTGCAAATGCAGCACAGCCCTTAGGAACTAAATGGACTGTGTTACATTTGCCAAGCTGGAATCTCTACCGTGGCTTTGTAAAAGGGGCCCTAAGGGCTCCTTTTACGAAGCCGTGTTAGTGGTTTAATGCACGTAATAGCGCGCGCTAATTTTCCGGCCGCGCTAGGCGCTACCGCCTCCTCTTGAGCAGGCGGTAGTTTTTCGGCTAGCGCAAGGGTTAGCGCGCGCTAAAAATGTGCGTGCGATAAAGCCGCTAACGTGGCTTCGTAAAAGGAGCCCTAAGTGACTTGCAATAAAAACATACATTAAAAAAACAATAAAAGAAAAAAAAAGAACAGACTGAAGACGCTTCATGACATTGTCTTATATTATTTGGAGATACTTCAAATAAGAAACGGAGAGGTCTTTTTACTCAGCAACAGTAAGCAATAATGTGTGTTTACCGATGCTTGAAAATGGTGCTACTGGCAGGTGCTTAGGAGCCACATGCTACCAGAAGGCTTGGCGTGTACTTCCCACTCACTAAAACATACTTTTTTTTTTTTTTAATTCTTTATTGATTTTTAATCAAAAACAGTGTCATACAAATGAAAGAACAGTAGGTATTACATACATTACACTAATATCCGTACAGGTAACATAGATATTCAATAATTTCATTTTCTTACATATAATAATAGTACAATATATCCTATTATATTATATAATACAAATGAAGAATAAAGTTACCCAAATGTCGCTATCAATATACATTTTATAGTTTAGTGCTGAGGGGATTCGTATATTTGAGGGCAGAGAGTAGGTGTGTCCTGTGCTAATCAGTTAGCATGTGAGCATTGGTGCACACGACTGATTAGCATGGGAGCCCTTAATGTCAACTAAACAGGTGGTGTTGAAGGCTCACACACTAATGGCCATGTTCTAATTTCACAATTTGGGGGGTGACCATTAATAGGAAAATGGCAATGTCAGCCGTTTTGATGCCACAATAAAATGTGACCTCAGCGCATAGGAAACCCTCATGCTAAAAACGACACAGGCTACTTTTAAGCACAGCTTAGTAAAAGGACCCAAGAGATACTAATTTTAAATCAGCTCTACCCAAAAATGATATAATAGAACCAATATTTTGAAGTGCAAAATCATTTTATTTTATTTGTTTATTTTAAAAAATGTATAAGGGGGCTGCTGAAAAGTTGTCAGTCCAACCAACAAAGTTGGGGTAGTCTCCATCAAGCTTAGTCCAGCAATTTTCCACTTTTCTTGTTCCTTATTTTTCCAATGGAATGAAAAACATGGAAAATCACTTTACTAAGGGCTCCTTTTACGAAGCTACACTAGGGCCTTAACGTGTGGAATAGCAAACGCACTAGCCACTACCACCTCCTTTTGAGCAGGCGGTAGATAGCGTGCGCTAATCCGGTGTGTGCGCTAAAACCGCTAGCGCAACTTCTTAAAAGGAGCCCTAAGTGTATAGCCCTCGATGGAGACAACCCCAACTTTGTTGGTTGAGCTGAGAACTTTTCAGCGGCCCCTTATATACCCCTCATAACATTGAGCAGCTTACAATTATAAAAACAAACTAAGATTTGACAACAGCTGAAATATGATCATCAAATTCAAGATGGTGTTCAAATTTAAAATTGTCACAGAATCTCAGATAGTTATAGGATCAGTGGCACAGCGAGGGTAGGAGGCACTCAGGGCAGTGGCACCTTCCTCTCCAGCCCCAACTCCTTCCATTTACTCACATCACACTTGTGCTCTCCTTTCCCACCTCGTACCTCTTTTAAGTCTTCACCAGTGTGAGCAGCTTCTCCAGCCTGCTGCTCGCAATAGCATTAGCTTTCCCTCTGACATTACTTCTTGGTCCCGTGACCTGGAAGTGATTTCAGAGGGAGCCAGGCCAGCACGAGCAGCAGGCTAGAGTAGTTGTTCATGCTGGTGGAGATTTTAAAGAGGTATACGGATAGGGAAGGGAGAGCACGAGCTTGGTTTGGGGGGGCGAAGAGGTGTCAGTGCCCCCCACCAAGACAGTGCCCAGGGTGGTCCACCCCCTTTACTATGTCACTGTATAGGATTATTTAAAAAGGCTGGTGCCACTGATGACTATAGAACCTTACAACAGAACCAAGTAGCCTCTAATTTTGTGTAGCTCAAGCTTGTTTTGCTGCAGCCACAATAGCATGTGATCGAAGCACCGATTAAAGGGGGCTCAGATCCAGATTCATAGGATCAAAATAAGATCATCACAGTAACAAAAGCAGCCAAAACCTGATTTCTGAATGAGGCAAAATTGATGAGTATGAAAAAATATGTCAACTTGGGGGCCAATATGGAGCTTTCTAGCATTCAGTTCAATAGACTAAATTGTAAAATTTTGTAAAGGAAAAGAAAGATTCGATCAAATGGTTATAAGAAAAGCCACTCCTGGGTTATAACTCCAAGGCTGATAGATGCTAATCTATTTAAAAGCAACTGGTGTTCAAATAAAAAGTGACATTAAGGTTTAATGACATTGCTATTGCACTTTGGCCAGTGTCCTAGGTCATAGGTTTCTCATTCATCAATGCCACCAATGCAGCCTCACAGCTAATGAAAACCAGACTGGCGTGTAAAACCTAAGCTTCTGCACAAAATCAGTCAACTGCAAATAAACTATTTATTCAAGTGTCTTAGACACAGATAGGAGGTTCAAGATTGGGTAAAAATGATCAGTGAAATCAGGATCCTATTTTGAGGCTCATAATCTATCAAAAAAAAGTATTCTAAGACTCCAGCTAATCCAGAATACTGCAGCCAAACTGATCTTCTCAAAACGCAAGTCTGACCATGCCTCCCCACTCCTTGCCAAACTTCATTGGCTCCCAATAATCTCCAGAATCCATTTCAAATGTTCCTGCCTGGCTTTCAAGATCATTCACGGAATCCTGCCTCCTCTTATCCCACTGTCTTTCAACTCCTCCAGTCCCGACTCCTCCAGAACTGCCCAAAGGCTTAAACTAGCCTTCCCCTCTCCACGCGGCATCCACTATTCAGGCAAACTGGGAAAATCCCTTCTCTTCAAAATCACAGGTCTTTGGAACGACCTCACCACCCCGCTGCGGAACCTGAGCTCCCTTCAGTTATTCCGCAAACAACTGAAAACCTGGCTTTTCAGCAAATTGTAGCTCTATCCTTCCCCCCTTTCTCTCCCCCCTTCTACACATAAGTTCATGTAATCCTTTTTCTTCTTCTCTACCCACTATTTTAAGTTCTTGTAAACCGTGTCGAGCTCCATTCTCATGGAGATGATGCGGTATATAAACTTAAGGTTTAGATTAGATTAGATTAGATAATCAAAACTTTGAAATGGCCAAAAACCAGCCTAAGTCGGCACTTGGACGTCCTAATAAGAGGGACGTCCAAATGTCAATAATCAAAACCAACTTTCTGGATGTGCAGCAGCACTTCTACGCTGCTGTGTATCCAGAGCTCAAAGGAGTATGTTGGGAACTGGGCAGGCTTAAACCTGGACGTCCTGCAGTGATAATCAAAGCTTTCTCAGAATATCCTAGAGGGAACAGTTAGACCTGTTTTAGTTGCATCTAAGTGCCCCAAAGCTGCCCAAATTGACCAGATGACCACTGGAGGGATTAAGGTATGATTCCCCCTTAATTCCCAGTGGTCACTGACCCCCCTCTCACCACCCAGAGATGGGAGGGGAAAAAACTGCATATTGAGGTCTTGAGCTGATCGTGGCAGAGGAATTCCCATCAGCTGAGCCAGTTGTGGGGATTCCTGCTGGCTCAGCTGATGGGGATTCCCCCTGTCAGGATCAGCTGAGCTGTGGAGCATTACACTCCTCCCACAACATCCCCAGACCCCCCAACATTCCCCCATATCCCCAAACATCCCTGGATGACCCTCCCCCCCATCTCCTGATACTCCTGACATCAAGGCAATACCCCCGATATCACCCAACACCACCCAACATTAAGCAACACCCCCAACTCTATTTAACCAATCAAAAATGACTCCAGGCTGGTTAAATAGCATTTATCCGGCTAACCACTAATATTCAGTGGGAGACAGCTGGTTGTCTCAGCTGAATATCCATAGTTAGTGGCTAGCTGTTAACCGGCTATGCATGAGACTTTGCTGGCTAGCCGTGAATATTCAGCGCTGGCTGGCATTTAGCAGGAAAATTGGACCGTACAAATAGCAGCCCTATCTTTGTCCGCTATTAAGGAATCCTCTGACAATGAGATATGTGCCAGAATAAACCTGGCACATATCTCATCAGAGGATTCGTCCAACAGTAAGTGCTTTTATCGTCTCATCGCGGTGTATCCCATGATGCTACTAGCTGCCTTACTTTCAGCCCACTGTGCTAAGTACCCTGAGGAAGGCAATTTATTGCAGAAACACGAACCATGTAGGATCTGTTTATTTCTTACACATAGCATAATTTTTATGTCCTATAATTATTAGCATCTGTCTGATTTTTATGACATTGTGTTATTAATTTGTATTGCAACACCAATAAACTTTTACATTTTAAACTCCTGAAAGTCCAGGACCTGGTTCCACTTTTTTCTTTCTTCATATATTGACTCCCGTGGTACGAAGGTCATTTACTGTGGGCAGTAGAACCACTCTCAGGGCGTAGATCATCCCCACAGCATTTTTTGTTTCTTAATCCTACAGGGACTAACGGAAAGAAGATTATCGAAGGCAAAAACCTAATCTTCCAATATTTGCCAGTACACTTCTCCCTTGTTATTCGCGGGGGATAGGGACAGAGCCGGACCGCGAATGGCAAAAAAACGCGAATATCCGCTCTGACCCACCCCCGCCTCCTTTCCACCTTCCCCTGGAATCCCGGCCTTACCTGATAGTCTAGCTGGTTTTTGGGGCAGGAGCGATCTTCCTACGCTCCTGCCCCATGCAGATAGCCATTAAGAAATGGCTGTGGGGAGTTCCCATAATCTCTCGAGAGACTATGGGAACTCCCCACAGTCATTTCCTAATGGCTATCTGCACGGGGCAGGAGCGTAGGAAGATCACTCCTGCTCCGAAATCCAGCTAGACCACCAGGTAAGGCCAGGATGCCGGGGGGGAAGACAAAAATATTGGGGGGTTTTCCCTCCTCCCCCCAAAAAAAATCACGATTATGTGAAATCACGAGTAGGGAAACCGCGAATGGGGAGGGGGAAGTGTACTCCATGCTCACTCTCAATGATTCAACTCCTTTCCTTCCTCAAACAAAACATAGTAACATAGTAAATGACAGCAGATAAAGACCTGAATAGTCCATCCAGTCTGCCCATAAGTTATACTCATTAAAAAATACATGATTAAATTAACTTGTTTCTTCTTTGATATTTCTGGGCTGTAGACTGTAAAGTCTGGTATTGTCCTAGGTTCCAAATGCTGAAGTTGCCATCCAAGCTCTCTCCAGCTTATCCAACCATCCCATTGTTTGCAGGACATCTACCGTAAAGTCTGGCCAGTAACATCCTTCTGTTCCATATTAATGGAGTTCACATTGATGCCCACCCCAGTCCATCCTACACCGAATCACCATATATGGAGCACAGACCGTTCAGGTCTGTCCAATACCGGCCTTAGTTCTTTAATTTACATCCTTCATTTTCTAATTAGAGATCCTCTATTTTTATCCCACTCTTTTTTGAATTCCATCACCCGTTTTCCTCTCCACCACTTCCCTCAGGAGGGCATTCCAGGCATCTACCACCCTTTCTGTGAAGAAGAATTTTCTAGTATTGCTCCTAAGTCTTCCTCCCTGTAACCTCAATTTATGCCCTCTAATTTTACCATTTTTTTAATCTCTGGGAAAGATTTGTATGAAAGCATTATAAAATGATATCAGGAAGTGAAAATTCCTTGCTTGATAAGGAC
This sequence comes from Geotrypetes seraphini, assembly GCF_902459505.1. Classification (NCBI taxonomy): domain Eukaryota; kingdom Metazoa; phylum Chordata; class Amphibia; order Gymnophiona; family Dermophiidae; genus Geotrypetes; species Geotrypetes seraphini. The sequence continues at coordinate 411,546,647 of NC_047085.1, forward strand.
TGTTTAAATGTTTAATGACATTAGCTCCTTGCAAATGGTATTCATTTCCTACGTATGCAAATGTCCTTAATGTGAAACCCCCATAACAGGTAGAATGTAGAAAGTTAATGAAGCCTTGTAATTACAATCACTATAGTGACTGCTATCCCTGGAGAACAATAATGTGATAATATACAAGGGATTTGATTTCCTCTGGAAACAACAGCTTATACTTAGAAATAGATAGTAAAATATTTTTATTATCCACTCCAGCTTCTGAGGGCAAAAAAGAAGGTACAAATAGATTCTACTTTCATTATTAACTGAAAAATAAAAACAAGACAATCTAAAAACCATTTTAAGAATTTGTTTTCAGCTCTCCACAAAACCTTCTTGATTCATTTTGTAATTATGTTTTATTGTGCAACAATAGACAGTGAAGCTGTATTGGCTATGTTAAAGAAATTATTTGTCTTCTTTACAAAGAGGAGAAATAGGCAGCACTCATTCCCTACAATAAAGTTAACATAAAATGACTTATAACTTTAAATGTTGTAGCAACATCAAAATATTTACCAGGATTATGGCAAATTTAGATACAGTTTGCTAGGACTTAATTTGCCCCACATTTGGGATATAGAAAAATATATCACAAAAAAGTAATTTATATGATGGATAAAAATGTCCAAATCCTACAGTCCATTTGAAAATGACAACCAAAAAACTTTAAACATCTCTGAAAAGTCAAATAACCACACACACCTCCTTCTCCTTTGGTCCTTGTGTTTTTTAGGCCATTCTTCATTCCTTGACATATGACACTTTGCCAAGATTATTAATGACATGATACTTTGCCAGGCTTATTATGCATGTATTGTATCTCTGCTGACCTCATCAACATCCAATTTAGGCAGTGAAAGTGTGCAGAGCATACTCACAGCATAATATCAATATTGAACCTAGATAAGAAGTTAAAACATGGGTGGAATGGTCCAACCTAAGAGCCAAGGACGAGATCTAGCAAGTTTTGAGAAGTACCCTTCCTTACACATTTCTAAGCTTCACAAACATTTCTTTAAAGAAATATCCACTCAATGAAAATAAACACAAGATTTTACAAAAACAGTACAAATATTGTGAGGATGATGGCTAAACAATGACTATCATTCTCCTAACCATTATAACATAGAAACATGAAGACAGATAAAGGTCAAATGGTCTATCTAGTCCAGGAATCTCAAAATCCCTCCTTGAGGGCCGCAATCCAGTCGGGTTTTCAGGATTTCTCCAATGAATATGCATTGAAAGCAGTGTATGCACATAGATCTCATGCATATTCATTGGGGAAATCCTGAAAACCCGACTGGAGTGCGGCCCTCAAGAAGGGTCTTTGAGACCCCTGATTTAGTCTGTCCATCAGCAGCATTCACTATCTCCTATTCTCCCTGAGAGATACCACGTGCCTGTCCTATGCCTTCTTAAATTCAGACACAGTCTTTGTTTCCACCACCTCTACTACCTTTTCTGTAAAAAAGTATTTCCTTAGATTACTCCAGAGCTTATCACCTTTTAATCTCATTCTAAGCCCTCTCATTTTGGAATTAACTTTCAATTGAGACTCGCCTGATGTGTATTTATGCCACATAGTTATTTAAACATCTCCATTATCTCGCCTTTTTTCCAAAGTATACATATTGAGATCTTTAAATCTGTCTCCATATGCCTTGTGACATAGACCATCATCTGTTTTAGTTGCTTTCCTCTGGACTGATGACATCATGTTTATATCTTTTTCAAATTGCAGTCTTCAGATTTGTACACAATATTCTAAATGAAGTCTCATCAGAATATTATACAGAGCATCAATACCTCCTTTTTCTTATTGGCTATTCCTCTCCCTATGTACCCTAGAGCCTTCTAGCTTTCGCCATCTTCTTTTCAACCTGATTGGCCACCTTAAGATCATAACATATACCTAAGTCCCGCTTCCTTTTCATGCAAAATAGTTCTAAACTGTACCATTCCCTCGGGTTTTTGCAGCCCAAATGCATTATCTTGCATGTTTTAGCATCAAATCTTAGCTGCCAAATATCAGATTATTCCTCAATCTTCACTAGGTCCTTCTTCATGGTTTACACACCATCAGAGGTGTCTACTCTATTGTAGATTTTGGTATTATCCACAAAGAGGCAAATCTTACCGGTCAGCCTTTTGCCAATATCTCTTACAAAAATGTTAAAAAAAAACAAAAAACAGTCCCAAGATCCAAACCTTGATTCACACACTGGTAACAGCCCTTTCCTCAGAGTGATCTCCATTAATCACTATCCTATGTTGCCTTCCACTCAACAAGTTCATGACCCAGTTCATCACATGGGAGCCCATACAGAGGGCACTCAGTTTATTTATTAGATGCCTATGTGGAACATTGTCAAAGGCACTGCTAAAATCTAAATACACCATGTCTAGCACTTTCCCTTTATCCAATTCTCTGGTCACCCAGTCAATGAAATTTATCAGATTTGTCTGACAAGACCTGCCTCTAGTGAATCTATTTTGCCTTGGGTCCAGAAATAGAACTATTCTCTGTTTTAAAAGTGTTTCCATTAAAATCAATTAAAAAAAATTGAACATAAAAAAGTGTTTCCATTAATTTACTTACCAAAGAAGTCAGACTTACTTGCCTGTTGTTCTCTACCTCTTCCTTACTTCCATTTTTGTAGAAAGGGATCACATCTGCCCTCTCCAATCCTCTGGTATGACTCCCAGTGCTAGAGAAGCATTGTAAAGGTCAGTCAGTAGAGCTGTCAGAACTTCCCTAAATTCCCTCAGTAAACTCGTATGCATACCATCCAGCCCATCACTTTATTCAACTTTAGTTTAGTGAACTCCTCATAAACTTCTGAAAATCGATCATTGTCTACCACATCTCCAGCCCTACTTGCTTTTGTTTTCTCTAATGTGAACTCGCAGGCCTTGAGCATGCGCAGATGCTCAAGGCCCAGCAGAAGAGGAGGCCGATCTTCGGGCACCGGCACCAAGCACAGGACATGCCGGTGCCCAGATGACAGTATGAAGCGGCGGGGGGGGGAGGGGGTGCCCAATCACGGAGGGGGGGTGCCGCATTGCAGGGGGGAGGGTGCCGGATCGCAGGGGGGCCTTCGGGGGAAGCAATGCTGGTTCTCGTGGGGGGGAACGTATCAAAGCGAGTTTCCATTATTTCCTATGGGGAAACTCGCTTTGATAAACGAGCATTTTGGATTACAAGCATGCTCCTGGAACGGATTATGCTCGTAATCCAAGATACCACTGTACTTTCCTGTGTCTGTAGCTGGCTTCATCTGGCCGGGAAAGGTGGTGGTGGTGGTGGTGGGGGGTCTGAGTGAAATGTGTGTGCAATCTATTACCGCTATGACCGAGAGGAAGTGTGCTATGCTCTAGCATTCAGCCTTGCTGTTCTGCAGGGCCTGGGGGTGGGGGGGTGGGGAGGGTGATGTATTCATGGGCGTGGGTGAGGAAGGCTTCTAGGAACTGGGTGAGGCACTTAGAGATGGCAGGGTGGGCGAGTCCTGTAGTGGCTACTAGGACTGACTGGAAGCTTCCGGTGTCTAGGAAGGTGAGGGAAGTATTGACCTTGAGGTAGACAGGTATGGAGTTAATCCTGCTTGTGGGTGCCTGCAGGAGGGGTTTCAGCTGCAGACAGAGATCCTGTACAGTTGTATTGTCAAAGTGGTATCTATCTATACATTGCTGGTCTGTGAAGTCTAGGAAGCAGGAGCCAGCCCTGAAGACTCTCCTGCGGTGGTGTCTCTGGTGTGGCCATTCCTGATCCCTCTCTTCCTCTTGTAGCACAACCTCAGCCATTACCAGTGCATTCATTTCAGCCGTGGTATGCCTTCAGAGGTGCAGTGCACTACCTCTCTCCACCTTCCAAATGTTCTGCTCCCCTCCCTAGACATACAAACCACAGGCAATTACTATCCCAGTAGTCCTCAGTCAGCCCAGCCCCCTGAGACAAACACAGGTGGGAAACTCATCACTCACTGCAGCTCCTGGTACAGGATACAGACAGAGACAGCACAGCTACAGAGAGCAAGGTGAGTGAGTAAGAAAGCGGTGGAGATGCAGGTAGGAGGGATGGGACAGTAGCAGTGGCAGGGGACTGAAAGAAGTAGGGCAGGTCACATACAGATAGAAACAGGGACGAGCAAAGAAACACTGCCAATGTATCACCCATTTATATGCCTAACTGCTTATAATTTAGGAATGGACATCTGCAGCAACCATTTGGTTGACGTAAGTGCTTTTGCCTAAACATAGGCAGATAAATTTGGGCTTAATGGTACTTGTGCATACAACTGCCATTATAGGATTTACACTTTGCATGCCTAACTTAAGTGATCAATTGAAAATTACCCCCTATATGTGAATGTCAGATACCACAGAATTCAGTCGCTCCATCTCTTGAGGTGTTGTAAACTGCACCATGTTACTGCCATGTTAGCAGTTAACATATGCTAATAAACTGTGCATTAACTGCAACATGAATTTCCTGCACCTTCCATGTCCCCAAGGAAGTTAATGTGGCACCAAGCTAACTGCTAGCAAGTAGTAACTGGGATCCTATATGTGATAATTATCCTATATAATAAAACCCTAGCCGCACATGCGCACTCCTACCTGAGTGTTCCGTTTTCCCTGATCCGTGAGATGTAAGTCTGTGGTGGCAGGAGTGCGCATGTGCGAGTCCCCAGCCTTACAGCACCTAACTACACTCGCGGCAGGACTGGCCACCAGCGCTGGACTCCCTGCTCTCTCGCAGCAAAAAAACAGTAAGTTTTTCGCGGTCTGACCCTCCCATCCCTTCCCGACGTCTGACCGCACCCCCTCTTCCCTTCCCGCGGTCCAGACTCCAAACCTGTCTGCAGCACTCTACACACGCTGCTTCAGGGCCTTCTACTGCCCTGATTTGCTCTGCCGCGTCTCTGATGATGTCATCAGGGATGTGCCAGAGTAAATCAGGACAGTAGAAGGCCACGAAGCAGCGTGTGTAGAGTGCTGCAGACGCTACTAGAGTCGGCAGGTTTGTCGGGACTGCGGGAAGGGAAGGGGGGGGCAAGGGACTAAGGGAGTCGGACAGACTTAATGTAACGGGCTAAAATACTAGTTAGTTTATAAGGCTAAAGTTTTCTACTGTAGAACTTGAACATTGTTCTAGTCTGTAGCTTTCTATCTCCCCAAGAACATGTTACAAATTTAGTAATGAAGAATTGTGATAAGTAGAGTTATTTATGACTCTGTGAGGATGAAAGCCTATGCTATATATATATACACAGTAGAGAGAGAGAGAGAGATGTTATGCCAAAAGTCTACAAATACAAATGAAAAAGGCATAATAGACCCATCAAAGAAAATCTAAGCAGACAAAACTCTTTGATCATACTTTGGAACAGGCAGAATAGCAAAGAAAAACAGCTAATGCAATCCCAGTAATCTCTTCCATTCATACTTCTTTACGTAAGGGAGAAGGTTTGTGGCATTCCTGGTAGTTATCTAGATATAAAGTATTGCATTTTCTGTTGCAGAGGATTCGGTCCCTTTTTTTTTTCTTATTTGCATTAATGGTCTTTCAATGCTGACTTCAAACTGTTTTATTATCATATTTCAGGTTTCTTTGTAAAGTTACCATAATTGTACTTTGTTCTATTTCAAACAAAAATGCATTTTGCACTGTAGATTCTGCTTGAAGGACAAGGGAATCCGAATACTGAATAGGTTAATTAAAAGTTATGTCTGTAGCAGAATAACATCTTATAAAATAATTAAGTCTGCATTAGATTTTTGTCACATCAGTAGTTGCAAGCACCATGAAAATGCATGTTCTTTTCACTTCAGGCACATTTTCCTGGCAATTTCTAGCCTTACAGAGAACAAATATGAGGGGCTGTTGAAAAGTTCTCAGCCCAACCAAGAAGAGAATGATGTGGAGCCAGTGGCATAATAAGGGGGGTGGTCTGCCCCCTTGTTGAGGGCGCCACCACCCATCCTCCTCTCTGACCCCTCCTCCCCCTCCCCCTCCCCCTCTACCACATGCACAATGTCACTTCCCTTCCTGGTACCTTTTTAACGTTCGCAGAGCCAGCCTCGGCTCTTCTTCTGCTGTCACTTCCTGGACCCGGGCCTAGGAAGTGACATCAGAAGAAGAGCCAACACTGGTGTGAGCAAAAGGTTGGGGGGTCGCTGCTTGCGCAGCAAATGCTAAAAAGGTACGGGGGAAGGAAAGGGGTGCGCACGTGTGGCAGGAGGAGCGGATGGGGGTTGGGGGATGGAGAAGAGGATGGGGGTGTTGTGCCACTGCCCTGGACACTTTTCTTTTCGTGTGTGGAATAACTTGTAAGTTTCATGGCTCCACATCATTCTTTTCTTGGTTGGACCGAGAACTTTTCAACAGCCCCGCATATTCATTGGCATTTACTGTTATATTAGGTACATACCCTTTGCTGAGAGTTGCCCCCCCACTCCCACCCCCACACCTCACAGTAGCTAAAAGTACATGAAAGTTTTTCAAAATATGAATACAGGAAAACCTTGGATTGCAAGTAACTTGGTTTGCAAGTGTTTTTGCAAGACAGCAAAACATTTTTTTTTAATTGTAACTTGATATACAATCAATGTCTTGCAATACAAGTACATACAGTATACACACATCACAACTGAGCCGATGGTTCTTCTCTCTCTGACGCTGAGCAAGAGCATAGTGACTGCTCTAAATGACCGAGGTCTTACAATACAAGTGCGTATAGTATTTTGTATTAAAGTTTTGGGGTTGTAGAACGAATCGTCTGAGTTTCCATTATTTCCTATGGGGAAATTTGCTTTGATATACGAGTGCTATGGATTACAAGCATGCTTTTGGAACGAATTATGCTTACAAACCAAGGTTTTACTGTATTTTCGACTTGGTTAAAATGAGGCATTCACTAGAGTTTGTTTATAAAGAAGAAGGGAAGAGTATACATTCATTAGAATTTTAGATATGTGTAGAATATACTCTGATTTTAGTCTTCATTGGCTACTCAAATAATATGCAGTTGTAAAGTATTGGGTTACTTTTTATATGACTATGTTGTAAGCAATATTTGAAGGGAAACATCATTTTAGAATGCCCATTTGTGAACTACATATGAAAAATATGCTACGGGGAAGGGGGCGGGCAGAGGAGCCATGGCCTCCCCAAAAATTGCCAATTGGAAATATATCTCTCTGACTCCCCCACCTCCCCACTGCTGAAATTTAAAATCTTTGGGCAGCTGACGGTGCAACAAAGCCAGCCTCCTACCGTTGGCCTGCCCAGGAAGTATTCTTTCTGCAGCATTTCTTCTTCCCATGTAGTCAGGATGCTGAAGAAACAACACTTCTGGAGCAGACTGTTGGTGGGAGGCTGGCTTTGTTGTGTCGTTGGCTGCCCAAAGATTTTACAATTCAGCGGCAGGTAGATGGTAGGTGGGGGAGTCTGGAACTTGGGACAAGTCATACCATAGGATCCAGCTGAGAGGGGAGGGCTGGGGTTGGGAATGAGGGAAGGACATTCTGCATGGGCTGCAAGGGGAAGAGGTTGGGAAAGCAAGAATGACTTGCAAAACTGCTTGCAAAATTGGGGTGGCCTAAACAATTTTTAAAAATTATCCACCCCATTTACCTCCCTCACTGGACAAACTGGAATCGCTTCTCCAATCGTGGCCAGCGGTGCAGGGCAGGAGAGATCTTTTCGATCTCAACCTGGCCCTGCACTGCTTCCTGCATGTCATTGCCACCAGTTTTCGCAGGATGTCCAGCGAGGGAGGTAAGGGGGGGGAGGAATGATTTTTTAAAACTGTATAGGCCTCCCCAGTTACTGGTAGATAAACCGCAGCCAGTATAAAAACTTGTATAGGCATTTTTTTGTGGCCTATACACTGGGGCCACAAAATATGGGGAAATACGGTAATTTACTCTACAAATACTGTGAAGATCAATGCACATTGACTATCACAACAGTCTCCCCATCCATGTGACAAGGTCTGTAGAAAAACATCCGCATGGCATGCTATACTACAAGATGGAGGAGGAGGCATGGGTAGGGATGGGATGTCTTATCAAATTGCTGTATGTAAAATCTGTCAAGAACCTTCCACTCAACCTGGCCCTCCCTCTCTCCTCCCCCCTTCTTTCCATACAGATGGAGGACCTCAGGAACAGAGCCAGAACCTATGCCAACATGAGCCAGAATTTCTCTAAGGGGCAGAGTGTCCGGTCAGGTGAGTAACAATTCTGTATCACGACACTCACCACCTCACATTCACATCTACGGCAGCTACTAGGTGTTGATGTCTAAGAAAAAGGCAACGGTTGTCTCTAAACTCCATAGTCAACTCTCAGGCAACAATCTGTATCTCAGAATAAGGCATGGTCAAATGTACAGATGATGGAGTACATGACTAAAACCTATGTCGATGGTTCCCTCTTTTCTAGCTCATCCATCAGCTGCAGCACACCCTGGATATATGTCACAGGATTACCACAGCAGCATAAATGTATATGTGCCAGGACATATACCTATAAGTTAGTCATTTTGCAAGCACAAATGTATATTATTATTTATTTGATTTTAAAAATGTTATTCTGCATAAAACCTATGCAGATTACAATAAAACATTCATAAATAAGTGCTCTGCACAGACAAATGATAATGAAACCCACGAGGGAGCAATGGGTTGAGAAGACATAAGAGAAGCAGAAAGACAGTGATCCAAGCTGAAAAGAGTTATAAAAATGGCAACAGTTATTTATGCAAGGTGAGAAATTGAAAAGAAGGAAACTGATGGGTTCTCCAACAAGTGGCCAAGAAAATAAAGGCGAAAGAGGTGGCATTTATGAGATATAGAAGAACCCAAGAAGAGGAATACAGAAGGAAATGAAGCAATATAAATGGTTGGCGAAAGCAAAAGTGGAAGAACAAATGGCTAGAAATGTAAGGAGGGGTGACTTTTTTCAAGTATGTTAGTGAAAGGAGAAAAGCTAAAAATGGAATTACTGTGATCCATTAAGTGGAGGAGAGTGATGAGGAAAAAGCAGATGTTCTAAACTAATACTTCTGTTCTGTGTTCATGGAAGACTCTCCTGGAGAAAAGTACAAATGAGACAAAAGTACATATGAGAATGGAGTAGATATTGCTCTGTTCATGAAAGGAAGTGTTCATGAACAACTTGAAAACCTAAAGGTGTACAAATCCATGGGACTAGAAAGAATCCCAGGATATTAAGGAACTCGGGCAGGATCTACTCGCAATGATTTTTTTTTAAAATAAATCATGGAAACAGGAGCGGTTTCACTGGATTAGAGAAGAACAAACGTAGACCCTCTTCACAAAAGTAGTGACAGAGAAGTGGGAAACTACAGGCCAACAAAGCTTCACTTCAGTGATTGGAAAAATAATTGAAGAGTTGCTGAAGGAAAGGTTAGTGAATTTCTTATAATCTAATGCTTTTATCAAAGATAATTATGTTAAACATATCTGATTGATTTTTTTTTTTGACTGGATGACCAGAGAATTGGATCAAGGAGACATGCTTGATATAGAAGCATATTTCCAAAGCACTTGTTGCAAATGTCCATAGTGCTATGAAAATGAGCCCTATATATTACTTAGATTTCAGCAAACTCATTGACACTGTTCCTCATAGAAGACTTGAATAAACTCAATGGTTAGGACTCAAATTGGTGAACTGGATTAGAAAATAGTTGAACGATAGATACTAGTGGTTGGTGAATAATGGAATTCACTTGGGGGAAAGAAATATGAGTAGTAGAGAACCTCAAGGATCAATGATGGGGTTGCTTCTATTCAATACACTACTGAAGTGTTAGAAGGTAAAGCTTGCCTTTTTGTGGATGATACCAAGATTTACATGAGTGTGGATACCCCCAAGGGAATGGACAAACATGAAAAGTGATCTGCAAAAGTTAGAAGAATGGCCTAATGTTTGGCTGTTAAGTTTAATGCAAAGAAGTGGTGTGATGTACTTGATGAACACAAATTCTGGGAAGCTATATGTGCTAGGAGGACATTCATAAACAGGGCCATCAATTTCTGAGGCACATCAACTGACTTCCCCCATCTGCTGCTATTGCTATTTCCATGCCTATCCTTTCCAACCATTTTAATTTGCCTTGTAGTAGCTTTAGATATGATCATTAGTTGTGCTCTGCCTATACTCTTTAGGTTCTTTTTCTGTCTGACAAGAATGTAGGTTGTTTCAATCTAGCATAATAGAGTGTTTCAGGTTTTAACAGTTGTGTTTTATATACATTTTAGTTGTCAGATATATCATTTGACCTCCAATATATTCATCTCTTTGTGTACTGATACATAATATTTGATTCCTGATGCAGGCCTGTTTGTTGATTCATTTGAAATTTTATCATACCAATAAAGCCTAACATGATTATTTCCATTGGTTTGCTGTCTACTCTGTCTCTTCTTTTGCTTGTCCTTTACAGCCCCCTCTCCCCCCCTATTCTCTAACCCCCTCACTCATGTTCTTCTGTACAGCTCTCCATGCTATCCAGTCCGCACCCCCAGTGCTGGCCTATACAGCCCCTCACCACCACCCTGTTCTTCAGTTCCATCCTTGATGTTCTTCTCTACAGCCCCCCATGCTCTCCAGTACCCTAACCTGGTGTTCTTTTATACAGCCTCCCATGTTCTCCATCCCTCTTCCCAAATATTTTTCTCTACAGACCCCCCTTGTTATCCATCCCCCCTCCTGAATACTCTTCACTACAGCCCCCCTCTTTGATGTAGGATGTTGTCTTAGGCTTCCGTTCCCAGCCCGCAATGCTGTCCAGTCCTTCCGATGCTCCCCAGGCTCCAGCCCAACTGACCTTAATATGGCTGGAGAGAGATGAAGAAAAATCCCATGGTAACCATAGCAGTGACCTACAGTAGTAGTGGCCTGATATAGCAGCAGTTGAGGCCTTGGATAGCACAATGGTAGCAGCAGCAAATGAGGAACCTGGACCTAGGGGCAGTCTTGTGGCAGTGTTAGCAATCCTGTGCAGGAAGAGGTGAGCAGACACTGCACAGAAGGTGGTAGGAAGTTATATGCCATATAACTTCTGTTCCAATGCCTATGAGTTGAGGGATCACATTGATGTGGAGCAGCTACTACCTATGCTAGTTCCAATCTCAAAATTACTGCCATGACTTCCAAGAACAATCTTGCGAGCGTCCACAGGAGGTCATGGCAGCCTTTTTTATTACAAAACTAACAGGGACAGGGGTTAGTGGGGTTCTCTCCTGCCCCAAAGAAACTGCTAGACCAGCAGGGCTTTTTACGGTAGACCCAAGGAGAAGGATGCTTGTGATAGGGGGTACTCACCTGCAAAAAAGAATATGGAAAAAGGGGTCAGTACAGTGTTCTGATACATGCCAGCTCAAGAAATGCCATGATCTTTCTAAAAGAATAGAAAATTTTGAGAATTCTCAATTAGGTTTTTAAATTTTTTTTTAAATTTATCATTTTCAATTTAACACTATCAAGTATAAACTTGTACAGAAAGCTAATTAAGCATTAAATTATTACAAATAACAAAATTTGAAAGGAAAAGTACATGCTTAAATTCAGTTCAAGTCCTCAATCAAAATGGGATCCAAGGCTTAACATAACGGGATCTTAAAACAAAGAAATAATAAGGGAAAGAAGAAACAAAACTAATCTGGTTGAAGTCAAGCCACCATTACAATACTTTAATTTAGGGCTCACATGCTTAAATTTTATCTTTTTCCTTTTCCAGTCGTGATAGCAATAGGAAAGTTGTTAGCTGGAAGGGTTTGAAGAAGACATACTTTATAAGGGTTACATAATAAAATGTTGCCCCTAAGGCTAAGACTCCAGGTTTTAACAACAACAATTCTTTCCAACGCCTTTGGGTATCCCTGGCCAAATTTTTAATCCTAAGAATTCCTTCTGCTTATTTTTGAAGAAAATTTTCATAAGCCAATTTTTATCTGGCACCATAGCCACTGTTAATCGTTTATTGTTAGAGTTTGTATTCTCTGTATTTGGACCTGGTGTATTTGTACTGCTGGGGATATCTGTGTCATCTGTGTTGCAACTGCTTCTAATAAAAATTATTTAAAAAAAAAAAAAAGAAAGAAAGCTCAGGCAATGTAGTTACATTCAAATCAGGAGCAATTTCTTAACAGGCAAGTAATAAACCTGAGATAGAGGGTGGTAAAACTTCCTCTGCAAGCTCCAAAGCCTCCAAATCTCTTCAACATTTCCCTAGGAGTAAACATAGTACTCCTAGGGAAATGATCTAATCTTATATTATTAGATCGAGAAAAGTTCTCCAAAGATTCCAATTTTCTTCTGAGGTTTATATTGTCCTTTATCATAGTTTCTTGAATTATTTTAAATTTATTTATACAATTTTCAATTTTACAAGACATAAAGAAAATATAACTCTTATTTAGTCCACAATATTAAGAGATCAAGAAAAGAAATTAAACACCGAAGAAATTATTAAACTAATACAGGGGAATCGGCAATAGATACGCCTTCCTACAGCCGCTGGCAAGTCATATATCATCAGGTACGGTTACCAATCTTTCTCTCAACTCAATAAATTCTAACAGTTGTTTAGGCTCAAAAAAACAGAAAATTGTTATTCTGATAGGTAACAAAACATTTTGCAGGATACTTAACAAGAAATGTGGCCCCCAGAGCCAGAACTCTGGGCCTCAAGGCCAAGAGTTCTTTCCTACGTCTCTGGGGTTTTTTTTTATAGATAAATCTGGAAAAATTCTAACATTTGAGCCTAAAAATTCATGTGATGGAAATATAGACGAAGAACAAATTCCCTGTTAATTTCAAGAGCAAGAGTCACAGGCATGATAGTTCTATCAGTAACTACTTCTAAAGAAGTTTCCAAAAATGAAGATAAATTCATATCTGCCTGTCTATCTAAAGGCAAGTTAGCTGGAGTAGATTCCCATTGATGATTTCTAATGTTGCGGTAATAAGCTCTCACAATAGGGGGCAAATTTTCTAACGATATGGCCAAAGTCTCTCGAAGATATTTCCTAACCATCTCCACTGGTGAGATGATAGGACATTTAGGAAAGTTTAGAAATCTTAAATTATTCTTTCTCAGTTGATTTTCAAAGTTTTCCATTTTACGCAAAATATATGATCTTTCTTTAACTATTTCTACTTCAACTGCTTTCATTTCATTAATCTTAACTTCTTGCATCTCCACTTTTTCCTTTAATGTAGATAGTAATACCCCTTGTTCTCCACCTTGGAATAGACAGTCCCATAATCAGTTTTAATAACAGAAAGAGTCAATTTTAGGTTGGAGTCCATAACATATATGGCTTGCCAGAGCGCTTCTTCTCTGGCTTTTTCAACTCCCCAAAATTGATGACATTCTCACCTAAAGCGAGTCTCAGTTTTTCCTTAGCTGTGCTAGGAGAATGTGGATGAAAATAACCTGCTCCTTCCTCTGAAGAGTCTGGTGAAGGCATCCCTCTCAGGCTGGAGTCTACTCTTCCTTCTTGGAGTAACTGGACACCAGCTACTCCTTGCACTAGATCGCTTCCGGGTTGGGGAGGAACCAATCTCTGCTCCGGGCTCAATGATGGCTGGCTCGGTTCCGCACTGAGGTCTCCAGATAAACCTGGATAGGCCTCCGAGGTAGGTCTGTGTACTTCACCCGAACGGGCAAATGTACTCATTATAGTTGGCTGTGTCATCTTCTGAGGGGGTTACAGTCGCTGGAGGGTTAGGGTGATCAGTTCCTTTCCTCTTTCCCATATTGCACGGGAAACAATCGCACCATGCGCTGAGCACAGCAAACATTCAGCGCTGTCTGTTCAGGTGTCTGCTCTCGACGCCATCTTGATTGTTTCTTGAATCTTTTTGGACATAGTTATTTCCTGGTTAATTTTACCCAAAGAGGTTTTGGAATCAAGTATTTCAGTTTGTAAATTCTTAATGTCTATTGCCTGGGCTTTCATTTTCTCCTCCAAACATTGAAAATGAGGATTTATCAAAATTGTCAGATTTGCCACAAGGTACCAAATGGACTCTAAAGTTACCTCTTGGGGTTTCTGGACTTGAGGAAAATGAGATTTCTGGTTAAGTTCCTCTCCAGCTGCTTATTTCCCATGCTAATCGTTTTCCTGGATTCGTCCATCTCCATACGATACCACTACTTCAGGTTCCATACTCGAACTCTCCTCCAATTGTAGAGAGTCTGGCTCAGCTCTCCTTTCTCTGATCTCATCGGCCTCCAGGATGGGTAGCACTTGAACATCTTGATGCTGCTCCGCCCTCAGAGAACTGGAGCCCTGAGGGCGTGGGGGTGACTAAGAGTAGTATCCAGTCACAAGGAGACCGCCTCAGTCCCGCTAACCTGGAGCATCTCCAGCAGGAACATCTCCGACAGCAATGGAGGGGTGGCTTGCATCCTCCATAGGAGTTCCTCTATGTTGCCAAAGCCAGTCGCTGAAGAGCTTCGCAAGGCCCCAGCCAAACTCTTCCCTCTCTACTTTGACATCGTAAATCAAAGGTAAATTTGCTAGTAGAAAAGCTGACAAGAGTAAGCTCACTAGTGCTTGTCACTCAGCCTGATCAGTCCACAGCCATCTTGGATCCGCTGCTTCAGCCCCTAGAAAATATGTAATGGAATGGTGTTGTTTCTAAACTGGAAAAGATTTTTTGAGAAAATGGATTAATTTTCCTCTTCTTTTGACTGTCTTTCTTTTACCCCCTCCTTTTACAAAATGTAGCGTGGTTTTGAGTGCAGGCCACAGTGGTAGCAGCTCCGACACTCATAGAATTCCTTAGTGTAGGAGCTGTTACCACCACAGCCAGCGCTAAAAACCATGCTACGCTTTTATAAAAAGGGGGAGGGGGGTAGTGCTAGTTTATCATTATTTACAAGTTATTTAAGCAATTCCACTTCTAGCTTGTCTCCTGATAATGAATGCTTATCATTTTACCACTAGATAAGTCTGAATTGATTGGGGCACTAAGAACTCTGATGTGTTCTTAGCGTCTGAGGTCAATTTGACCTGGAAGCTAGAGAAAACCAAACTGTTGTAAAGAAACAGTATTCATTTGTTTCATGTTATAGATAGAGAATTATGGATTTTAAAACTGTTCTAGTTCTTTTTTTTTTACATAGAATATCACATTTTTTCCAATGTTACCGAGGTAACTCAGACTAGAAGACAAGTTTTTCCAAGCTTGGAACAGGATGTAATGAACATGGGAGCTTATCTGTAATTTAAAGTATACCCGCAAATGTGTAATGAAAATCTGAGCCTTGAATGTTTTCTGATCAACTGAATCATTTTGACTAATTTTCATACGAACGTAGCTGCTTTAATTTGTTTGATGTTTCAGCTTGCACTGTAATCTGCCCTACTTTTCTTATGTATTGTTATTCTAGTTATTTTATGGCATTTGTTTTCCTTGAAGAAATACTGAGGCTATAATGTTGATGTTTGATTATTTTTGTTTTAAAGCTTAAACATAGAAACATGATGGCAGATAAAGGCTAAATGGCCATCCAGTCTGTTCATCTGAAGTAACCATTATTTCTTCTTCTCTCCGAGAGATCCCATGTGCCTATCCCAGGCTTTCTTTAATTCAGACACAGTCTCTATCTCAGCCACCTCTTCCAGGAGACTGTTCCATGCATCTACCACCCTTTCTGTAAAAAAGTATTTCCTCAGATTGCTCCTGAGCCTATCACCTCTTAACTTCATCCTATGCCCTCTCATTCCAGAGCTTCCTTTCAAATGAAAGAGAGTTGACTCATGCGCATTTACATCACATAAGTATTTAAACATCTCTATCATATCTCCCCTCTCTCGCCTTTCTTCCGAAGTAAACAGATTGAGATCTTTAAGTTTGTACCCATATACCTTATGACAAAGACAACACACCATTTTAGTAGCCTTCCTCTGGACCAACTCCACCCTTTTTATATTTTTTTGAAGTGCGGCCTCCAGAATTGTACACAATATTCTAAATGAGGTCTCAACAAAGTCTTAGACAGCGACATCAATACTTCCTTTTTCCTACTGCACCCTGTTCAACCTGTTTGGCCAACTTAATATCAACACACCCACAATCACACCCAAGTCCCACTCTTCTGTAATGCACATAAATTCTTCACCCCCCAAACTGTGCAGGCACTAAAAAAGGCTAGGAAGAACTACTACGGTGAGAACATATCCAGATCCAACAACCAGAGTAGTACACTTTTCAAAATCTGGCGCTCTCTAACCTCCAAAAAAGACTCCACCTCTCTCCCCTCCTCTCCCTCATCCGAAGTCCTAGCAAAATTCTTCAATGAAAATGTCACCACCCTTCGTTGCTCCTTCCCACCTGCTATCTCCTACACCTCCCTAGTTTGCACTGACTCCAACTCTACTCCAACGGCCTCTAATAATATCCCAGCCGACAGATTCTGGGCAACCTTCGAATACATTTCCGAATCCCTCATCCTCAAACTCTGTCTCAAACTGAAATCATGCAATTGCTCTTTAGACCCTTTCCCCTCCTATCTCTATGAGGAAATACCCGCTCAGGCCATCTCCTCCATACTCCTAAACCTCGCCCTACATTCAGGCCTTTTCTCCCCAGAAATGGGCCATATCGCCTTAACCCCTCTATTGAAAAAAACCCGACCTCGACCCTTCCTCACCATCCAGCTATCGCCCAAAAGCAAATATTCCTCTTTTAACCAAGATGCTCGAGACCATCATATCGACCCAACTCTCATCCTATCTAGAGAAATTTTCCATTCTCCTACCTTACCAATATTGCTTTCGCCCCAATTTCAGCACAGAATCCCTACTGACCTCCCTAATCTCCAAGGTCCAACAACTTCACTCCCATAACAAGTTCGCTGTCCTCCTACAATTCGATCTTTCCGCCGCCTTCGACGTTGTCCACCACGATATACTGATCTACCAACTCTCCGAGATCGGCATCACCTCTACAGTCCTTGATTGGTTCTCAAAATTCCTCCGTTCCCATTCCTACATTGTCAATAGGAACGGCACCTCATCCCCCCCCTGGACACCAACCTGCGGAGTCCCGAAAGGCTCACCTTTATCTCCCATCCTTTTCAACATTTATATGACCTCTCTAAAACTCCTCCATCTATCCCCCCTTGAAACAATTTACACCTACGCTGATGACATCCTTGTCCTTCTCGAGGCCGACTCGAACCTCACCAATCTCTCAGAGAACATATCTTCTTGTATCTCGAACCTCCAATCTTGGGCCCACACCGCCCAAATTAAATTGAATGAAACCAAGACAAAACTCCTTTGGCTTGGCCCAAAATTAGCTCACCTACCCGCCTCAATCCCACTGTCCTCTGGCTCCACTCTGCAGCTTGAATTCTCCAGCAAGGTCCTGGGCATCATCATTGACTCCACATTGTCTTTCAATGACCACCTCAACTCCCTGGTAAAAAAATGCTACTTCAGCCTACACATGCTGAGGAAAGTAAGATCCTGTTTCCATCAAAAACATTTCGCTGTTCTTGTCCAACCCATCATCCTCTCCAGATTGGACTACTGCAATTCTATTTTCATAAGCCTAACGAAGAAAAACCTTCACAAACTCCAACAGATTCAAAAGGCCGCGGCCAAGCTTTTCTTTGCAAAAAGTAAATTTGATCACGTCTCACCGCTTCTTTCCAAGCTTCATTGGCTCCCGATAATTTCCAGAGTTCACTTCAAATGCATCTGCCTAACTTTCAAGATCCTCCACGGCATCCTTCCTCCATTAATTCCACTCACCTGGAATTCCTCAAATCTCAATACCATCAGACCCACCCAAAAACTAAAATTATCCTTCCCCTCACTAAAAGACATCTCCCACCCAGGAAAACTGGGGACCTCCCTCCTCTTCAGATTCATCGAGCTCTGGAATAGCCTTGCCTCCCCTCTTCGGAACCTGAATGCCCTCGAACTCTTCCGTAAACATCTGAAAACCTGGCTTTTCTCAAAAACCTAACACTCCCTCCTCTTCTGATATCCCAGCCCGCTAACATTCTCCCCCTCTGATCTTCACCCATCCCTCCCTTGGAGTTCCTTTCTCATTACAATTCTTGTAAACCGTGCCGAGCTCTACAAATGTGGAGATGGTGCGGTATATAAACCCAAGATTTAGTTTAGTTTAGTTTAGTTTTTGCAGCCCAAATGCATGACCTTGCATTTCTTAGCATTAAATTTTAGCTGCCAGATTTCAGACTATTTGTCAATCTTCACCAGATTTTTCTTCATGTTACTCACACCATCCTGGGTGCCTACTCTATTGCAAAGGCAAATCTTATCCAACAGCCCTTCAGCAATATCATTTATAAAAATGTTAAAAAGAAAAGGCCCAAGAACAGAATTTTGAGGCACACCACTGGTTATATCTCTTTCCTCAGAGCGATCTCCATTGATCACTATCCTCTGTCACCTTCCACTTAACCAGTTCTTGACCCAGACCTTCCACTTAACCAGTTCTTGACCCAACGCAAGGGCACTCAGTTTATTTTATAGACATCTGTGTGGAACACTGTCAAAGGCTTTGCTAAAATCTAAATACACCACATCTAGCTCACTCCTATCCAATTCTCTGGTCGCCCAGTCAAAGAAATTGATCAGAATTGTCTGATAATACCTACCTCTAATGAATTCATGTTGCCTCTGGTCCTGTAATCCACAGGATTCCAGAAACTTTACCATTTTCTGTTTCAAAAGCGTTTCCATTAATTTGCTTACCACAGAAGTCAGACTTACCGGCCTATAATTCCCTACTTATTTTTTCTACTTTTGTGGAGAGGGACCACATCCACCCTTCTCCAGGCCTCCGGTACCACTCCCGACTCTAGAGACTCATTGAAAAGGTCAGTCAGTGGTGCCACCAGAACTTCCCTTGATTTTTGAGGTGGTCCGGCAAGCTACTGCAAGTTATCTTAATTAGGTCCCAGCACCATGGGAGGTCAGTCCGGAGGGATTTCACTGGTAGAAGAAACCTGAATGTCTTCAGGAGAACCAGGTAAGAGGTCTTCTGACTGTGGATTTTATATATTTAATTTTAATTGGTTTGTTTTTAGTGACTTCAGACTCTGGTGCCAGGAAGCTGTTTTTTTGAAAAATTATTTTTCATGGTTGGATGGGTGGGGTCTGAAGGTCTTCAAAAGATGGACCAAGGTGTTAAATACCCTTAAAATATATTTATATAGAAAGGTGGTTTGCAAAAGTTTGGTAAAAAAAAAAACAACCCAAAAAAAACAAGTTAAACAACGGAGGACATAATCAAAAGAAATGTCTAAGTCTGATTTAGACATATGGTAAAAAGAGATGTGATAAACACAGTGGATACCTATATAATAATAATAATAATAATAATAATTTTATTCTTATATACCGCCATACCCGGAGAGTTCTAGGCGGTTTACATCAGTTACAGTAGTATCTGCGTTAACACGCAGATTTACAAACAGTTTGAACAATTTATCAGCAATACACAATTTATCAGATAGAAACAGATGTTAAAGCGGGGTTTACAGCATTTTATCATGTAAAGATAATTTATCCGATATAAATAGTTTATCGGATATAAGCAGTGTTAATCGAACTTAACAGAGGATGACTGGCGGAGGGGAGCTAGGGGAGAGGGGAGCAATTAAGGGGAGAAGAGCGGGGGTGGGTGGGGGGGCGTGTAGTAATGTAAGCGGGGGGGGGGGTTGTTAGGGGTCTTGTTTGCCGAATAGGTAGGTTTTGAGTGATTTTCTGAAGCCTAGGTAAGTGGGGGCCTCGAGTATCATTTGTGCAAGCCATGGGTTGAGCTTTGCTGCTTGGAAGGCGAAGGTTTTGTCTAGGAATCTTTTAAGGTGGCAGAGTTTTAGAGACGGGAAGGCGAACAACTGAATTCTACGGGATTTCTTGTTTGTGTTGTAGAGGCTAAAGTGAGAATTGATGTAACTTGGTGCTGAACCATTTATCGATTTGTAGCAGAAGCATGCAAATTTAAAGAGGACTCTAGATTCAAATGGCAGCCAGTGAAGTTGGTGGTAGAAGGGGGTGATGTGTTCCCATTTCTTAAGGCCGAAGATGAGACGCACTGCAGTATTTTGGATTATTTTTAGTCTCATGGTGGTTTTCTTTGTGGCGTTGAGGTATATGATGTTGCAGTAGTCAAGGATGCTGAGGATGGAGGATTGTACAAGTAGGCGAAAAGAGGTGTCGTCAAAGTATTTTTTTATGGTGCGGAGTTTCCACAGTACGGAGAAGCTTTTCCTGACCATGAGATCGGTGTGGTTTTCTAAGGATAGATTTTTGTCCAGAGTGACTCCCAGTATCTTTAGCGTGGGCTCGAGGGGGAAAGTTTGTCCTTTTAGTTGAATTGAAGTGTCCTTGATTTTGTCCTTGGGGGTGGCTAGGAAGAATTTTGATTTGTCGGGATTGAGTTTCAGTCTAAAAGATAGCATCCAGAGTTCGATCTGGTTGAGAATGTTTGTAATGTAGTTGAGTCGTTCTTGTGAGAAATTGGTTAGTGGGATGGCTATTGTGATGTCGTCTGCATAAATGAAAGATTTGAGTTTGAGGTTGTGTAGAAGGTTCCCTAGGGAGGCCAGGTAGATATTGAACAGGGTGGGTGACAGGGGGGAGCCCTGGGGGACCCCACAGGTATTGTCCCAACTATATGAGAACAAGTTGTTCTTGAGCACTGTGTAGGATCTATTTCTTAGGAACCCCTGGAACCAGTTGAGGACCTGGTCAGAGATGCCGATGTGGGCCAGGCATTCAAGGAGAATGGAGTGGTCGACCAGGTCGAAGGCACTGCTCAGATCAAGTTGTATAATCAGGGCGCTTGAGCCCTGGCTAAAGAGGGTGTGGAGGTGGTCGAGAAGGGAGGCTATGATGGTTTCAGTGCTATGGTCTGCGCGGAAACCTGATTGATTGTCGCTTAGGATGTTGAATTTTTCAAGATATGCAACGAGTTCCGCCTTTACCATCCCTTCTGCTATTTTGGTAAATAGGGGGATGCTAGCAATTGGTCTATAATTAGCAGGGGAGTTTGATGGTTCTTTCGCATTTTTTATAATTGGGGTGATCATAATATGACCATGCTCTAACGGGAAGTTTCCTGTGGATAAAAGTGAATTGACCCAGATCATCATGTTTGCTTTGAAGTGGGGCGGGGCGGCTTTCATGATGTTTGGTGGGCATGTGTCCAGTTTGCAGAAGGAGTGTGTGTATTTGTTGTAGTAGGTATTAAATGTATGCCAGTCGATTGTTGCGAATTGTTTCCAACTTAGGTCTGTTCTAGTTCCTGTGTCTGGGTTTGATATGTCCGGGTCCAGGAGAATGGGGAACAACTCGAGTGGGTTGGGCCTGGTAGGTAGTGTTAATCTTAATTTTTGAATCTTGGTGTTGAAGAAGTCTGCAAGGGTGTTGGCGGTTAAAGTGGATTCTTCTTGTGTGTTTGTGAAGGTCTCGATGTTATATAGGTCATTAACCAATTTGAAGAGGTTACTACTGTTGGTTTTTATGTTACCAATTTTGTGGGAGTAGAAGTTTTTTCTTTTTTCATTAATGAGGTTTTTGTAATTTTTTAGTTTTAGTCTCCAGGCCAGTCTATGTTCTAGGGTACCAGATTTTTGCCATACTCTTTCTGCTTTTCTGAGGTCCTTTTTTAATAGCAGCAGTTCTGAGTCGAACCAGCCCTCTTTGTTTGAGGTTCTTATTCTGCGTGTTTTAATGGGGGCGATCTCGTTTAATATGTTGGTACTATCCTTGATCCAGGAGCTCATGAGCTGGTCCGTTTCTTCTGTTGGGTTGGTGTTGATTTCAAAACGGGACCAAAATTCAATTGGGTCAATCTTTCCTCTGGTAGTGTGGGATATGGTAGTTCTGGTTTTGCTGTTTTGGGGGGGTTTATGTTGGCATCCTATGGTGAAGGTACATAGACGGTGGTCAGACCAAAGCGAGTCTGACCAGTTGCCTTGTTTCCAGTAGAAAGACATTGGAATCAAAGATAACATATAAAGCCTTAGTACCTAAAACAGGGCATATAGGGGAACAGATACAATTCTGGCCAGTTTGGTGTGCAGACTGGATGACCATGCAGATCTTTGCCATCATTTACCATGTTACTATGCTAGCAAACCATCCAAGTCTGAGCTGCAGTTTTCTATTTAATTGGGCCTAAAGTGAAGGGAGACCACCCTCCATGGGCTGGCCAAACTTGCATGGTGCAATTTTGGATGCAATGCAGAGAGAAGTATATTCACTAGAAGATATGGTGAGTTCACAGCTGGAAGCCACAAAGGAAACTGCACAGCCAAGAGTCTTGAACCACAAAAGTGTGGCAATCATTTACTTGTCCAGACAGAAAGCCTGGAGAATATAAAACAGAAAAGATGGAAATGGTTGGATGGAAGAGAGAAAATTACAAAGTCTACGTCAATCTAGATTCAGAACTGGAATGAAAGTCATAATCATATCAGCTATTAGTGGATTTGCTTCAGTATTAGTACTTCTGGATATCTTAGCACTTTTGACACCATGGAATACAATATAATGCCAGCATGAATGGCAGAAATAGGTATTTGTGAGATAGATAAGATCTGGGAAGAACTATTAGATAGATAAGTCATACTACATGCCAGGTTTTACACCCAGTTTCAGCAGGAATAAGTTCTGGTGCCTCATTTTACTCTCGTGAATTGCCACTGCATGCTGTTCTATAAAGGGCACTCATTCCAGAGTGCCCTTTGTAGAATAGCTCTGAGCACCATTTTTTTCCTAGCATCCAAATTTGGGTGAATCTAGTCTATAAGGACTAATATCATCTGCAGCAGGACTTACCATACATGCACCTTTTCTGATTCTGTGTGCAATTTTTTCTTGCGTTAATCATCATCTATCTAACTACTGTTACTCTATTTTAATTTAATTTAATGTAGTGTCTTATATTCCAATAAATCTCCCAAAGGATTTGAAGCAGCTTACAAAACAATTAAATTGACTTAAGTAATGGGCAAAAATCTAATCAGGTACCTTGAATTTCCCTCTGTCCCAATGGGCTCACAATCTAACTATAGTACCTAAGAAAAAAATAATTACTTACATTTACCTATATAAAGAGAAGGAAGAGGGAAAAGAGAATACAATAAATTCAGTACTATGGGTGCATAAAGATCACAATAGAAGGGAAAACGTCAATATCAAAGAGTCTCAAAGAAAAATCCTAAAAACAAAAGCAGAGAAAAATAGCAAAATTAAACAAGCCCAACATAAAGAAAGCAAAAAGAAAATTAAAAATAAACCCCATTCATTCTCATTACCCTCAATCTCAGTCAACTTCTAATTCCATGTCCCCAGTCGAGCCAGGCCTGCCTGTGCCGGAACCAGAAAAGCAACTCCTCCACTTCAATTTCCCTGCTCCTGAAAGGCTGGAACCAAACACTGCAGCTCTGCGCTCTGCCATCCTCCCATGGGACTCTCTGTGCTATCTATTAATATAGTCTAGTGTGAAATGTGTATTGTGTTGACATTGTAAGTAGCATACTATAGTATGTATTGTTATTTGAATGTTTTTACCACTGTAATTGCGTATTGGCTCTGTCCAGGTTATATTTGTTGTATGCCACTTTTAATGAATTTCTTCAAAAAGGCGATAAATGAAACCTAAGTAAAAATAAATAAATATGTTAGCTGCAATTGGATTTAAAGAGTTTATCAAATTCCAAATGGAGAAATGGCATAAATAATCTTGGCAACAGCACCAATGGTGGAAAAGACAAGAATTTTGTTTGACTTAGCTTCTTCTGCCAGAGATGGACTCAAATGTGGTTATCATTGGGGGACTGCAAGCAATAGTTTCAGTGTGCATTGGTGCTGGTGCAGACTGTTATCTAGACTGTATTGAGTTTCATGGTTTTCTTTGCATCTGACATTTGGGCTCTCTCAGAGTTTGCTCATTGAGTGACTATGCCCCTCTTTCATGAAACTGTGATAGCGGTTTCTAGCGCAGAGAACCGCACTGAATGGCCCGCGCTGCTCCCGACACTCATAGGAACTCTATGAGCGTCGGGAGCAGTGCAGGCCATTCAGCGCAGCTCCCTGCGCTAGAAACTGCTATTGCAGTTTCGTAAAAGAAGGCCTATATTTGCTTTTGGAGGTTGAAAAAATGTTTGTTAAAATGTGGCATTAATATTATAAATGAGGCTGTACACCATGAGAAAAGGGAAGGGAGGTAACTGTATGCAGATATTTTAGAAAAGATTGTGTATCAATTACACTCTCTACATACAGGGCAGGATTAACCAATAGGCCAAGTAGACAGGTGCCTAGGGCCCGAAATGGTCAGGGGAGCCCGATGAAGGAGGGCATCAACATTGTTTTTGCCAAATGGCGATGGGCTCCTCCAGCATCAATCGGCAATGCGCCCCCCCCCCCCCCCGATCAGCAACGCAGGCCCCACCCCGATCGGCAACGCTGTCCCCCCCCCCCCCCATTGACGGAAAGTAAGGCAAGGGGAACTGTAATTGTACAAGCGGTGCTACTTGCCCAAAGCTTCCCTCTGATGCAGCTTTCTGTTTCCACCTGGGCACATGGTGGGGTGGGGCGGGGCAAGGGGCCCCAGTGTATTTGGGTGCCTAGGGGCCCTCGACGAATTAATCCTGCCCTGTCTACATATGTTCTATGTAAAATGTGGCTCTTAACATGTGGCAATCTACAAATAAACATGTTTAGTCTCTCATGTGACTGAATCCCCCCCCCAAAAAAAAAAGGGATGTTAACTCTTAACATACAAAATTAAATGGGGTCAGTTGATCCATGAGTTCTATAAACAAAAAGCAAACTGGTTCTACTAACAATCAGAGCAAGAAATTCTAGATTTTAGTTGAAGTGCCATCAAAGCCAGATCATGAGCAATCAGTTTATTCCATTCCATTCAAGATGATAATGTTACAAGAATGACTTTGCATAGGAAAATTAAATATTAAAGATATTGAATTCTGCAAGGAAACATTTCATATAGACTGTTCTCAAAAAACGTGTGAAGTGGCTTTAAATGGAGGAAAGACTGAGATACACAAGGTCTTAAAGCTGTAGGAAAGGCATGAATAAAATGTGATTATTTTTATCTGCCATCAGACTATTCCTTCCAGAAATGTTTTTAAAGCCTAAACTATGGAAAATTGGTTCCAATGTGGTTTGATAAAACAGTTTGTCTATATAATCAAATAATTCTGTTCTTCCCAAGAGACTGCAGTAAACAACAACTTCTAATGTTTACAGAATGCTGTCAAAAAAAAATGAAAAGAAATGCTATTTTCAATAAATCATTATGCTGATAAAGTCACTTCATTCCATATGCCATTTTCATTTGCTGCTGTAAATTAAAATACCACAGAAAAGCTAACCAAAGTTCTCTCTAGAAATCTTTGTGATGGCTTTAATATATTATGCTAAAACCTCTCTGCAATATCTTTTGCGAGTCTCCTGGGACAATTTCACATTTGTGGCTTTGAATATAGAGTTGTGCAATAAATCAGTATAAAATACAACTGCGGATGTTCTGTGCTGGCACCATTGCTGTACTTCTTAGTGTTGCTCCATACTGGAAAAACACGATGAGTATTAAAATGTAAACAGCAGAGAACATCTTGCAAAAAATAAAAAAAATAAAAGGTTCATACCGTACTCTTGTTTATAGATGATATTTATTGCTTGTGCAGTCCTGTGATGTGCTTCTAACTCAATTGAAATGCAAGTGCTAATGAAACCTCCACCATAACCCATTCGTCCTGTCCTATGCCAAATGAGTTTACTACAAGATGTAAATGACTTACATATATCTGCTACTCAGGTTTTATTGTTTTAGGTTAATTTATTCACTGCAATATTCTTAATGAAAGTAATGACTCTTGCACTAGTTTGTATATTCATATACTGTACTGCAATTTTATTAAATCACGCTGTGAAAGTTCACTTTGGATGCCCTAAACATTTTGAAGTTTTATATTATACCTAATATGTAAATGTAATCTTCCAACAGAATATGAACACAGTATAATTTGCAACTCCCTAGTTTTTTTTTCTCCTGGGGAGCTTTTTCACAGCTCTGTATAGACCAATTCTAGTTTTGTGATCAGATACAGCTATAGTATTATCGTAGCATCAGAAGGAATAAAATATTTCAAATAATGTTATTATTTTTGATTCTGAATAGAAAAAGTAGGTAACAAAATGGTCAAATGTCCATTTCTCAACAATCTGTACAGATACTTATAATCACTAGAACCTGCTGATTAAAACTTGTTATCCAACAATTTAAGATGAAACTTTTAAACAACTTTTACTTCTTAATTATACATAAGAACATAAGCAGTGCCTCTGCCGGGTCAGACCACAGGTCCATCCTGCCCAGCAGTCCGCTCCCGCAGTGGCCCAAAAACAGGTCAAGACTTGTCTGAATCATCAGAAGGGGCTCCCTTGCCACCTTGGTTTCTCATTTAAGTCCTGCCTTCCTATCGAAGTCCTAGCCCTCCCGGTCTTGCATATGCACGACCAGGTTGGTTTATACTCATTACCTGGTTAACTTCCTATACTTGTGTTACATCCCAGCTCCTCCCTCAGTATCCCACGATCCCTTTGTCCCTCAGGAATCCATCCAATCCCTGTTTAAATCCTTGTACCGTACTCTGCCTGATCACTTCCTCCGGTAGCGCATTCCAAGTGTCCACGACCCTTTGGGTGAAAAAAAACTTCCTTGCATTTGTTTTGAACCTGTCTCCCTTCAGTTTCTCAGAATGCCCCCTCGTATTTGCTGTCCCCTTCAGTCTGAAGAATCTGTCCCTATCCACCCTCTCTATGCCCCTCATGATCTTGAAGGTCTCTATCATATCTCCCCTGAGCCTCCTTTTCTCCAGAGAGAAGAGCCCCAGCCTATCCAGCCTCTCGGCGTATGAGGAGTGTTCCAGCCCTCTTACCATTTTCGTTGCTCTCCTTTGGACTCTCTCAAGTACCGCCATGTCCTTCTTGAGGTGCGGCGACCAATACTGAACGCAGTATTCCAGATGTGGACGCACCATCGCTCGATACAATGGCATGATGACTTCCCGTGTTCTGGTTGCTATGCCCTTCTTTATGATGCCCAGCATCCTGTTGGCTTTTTTCGAGGCTGCTGCGCACAAAAAATTCCCATTGAATACTGCACTAAACATGAAAGGTGAGCATATCATAATGTGTTAAAATATCAGTTCATAGGACCTCTTATGATATAGATATCATTTCAAGTCCACATCCTGTGCCTTTATTGCATAATCATTTAACTATTTTGGTTTCTGCCAGGTACCTGTGACCTAGGTTTGGTTACTGTTGGAAACAGGATACTGGGCTAGATGGACCATTGGTCTGACGCAGTTTGACTCTTCTTATGTTCTTATATGTTGAAGAGCAGCATAAAACTGGTGAATTCAGTCTCAGTAATGGATACCTGTTCTATATCAAGTCCAAAGTAAAAGGGCAAAGTGTGCCTGGTCTTCAAAACCCTCTTTATTAGCAACCAATAATAAAATCCATGTATAAAGCAGTCTTGTCAATCATGAAAACATATAGCAAATTGTGTTTTGTTCCATTATTTCAGGATTGTAAGCTTTAACATAATATAAACACAGTATACTATCTTTAAAATTATATTTATAATATATTATTTTCAGTAGGACTTGAACTGGGAACATCAGAGTGAATCTTGAAAAAATGTGACATGCTAATAAACTAATCTTCATTCTAATCCGCTGTGCTAGACAACGAGCCATAGAAGAATAGCAGTTTTGGTTTTATTATACTGTTCCGTATAGGGAGTTAATTCTGCTAGGACAGATGCCAGGAGACAACACAAGCTTGATCTTACCCTGTCATATTCTTTTTCTTCCTAATATCAGGATTGTAAGCTTTAACATAATAAAAACAAACAAAAAAGTAACACAGTATGCCATCTTGAAAAGGATATTTATAATATTTCAACTTCAGTGAGAGGTATTAAATGACTGGGAGTTGAGTTGGAAACAGCAGTGTAGAAGGCTGTTACTTTAACCACTGTGCCATATAGACAGCTGTATAGCAATTGTAAACTGAGCTCCTTCAAGTAGTGGAAAGAATAGCTGTATGAGCATTGTTTGGGCTTTAGCTAGACGTAGTATAGGCTTCAGAAAGACTTTAGTAGGATAGATGCTATTTAGGCTGCCCTGTTGGTCTCCCGTTGAGCTTTGTTTGAGCCTGATAGACGTTTTTTTTGAATGGGTTTTGTCAGATTTTGGACATTTCCAAAGTGATCTTCTAAATACAGTTCAGGCATTGTATTCTGTGATTCAGTAACTTCATAAACAGGACACATCCATACAAGCATATTGAATTTAAAACTGCCTAAAGAAGCAATATTATTAGCTAATTACAGCACATGAAATTCACAGCTTTAGGTTTCAAATTCCAAAAAACACCTCCTTTCTCACTAAACGTAGCTCCAATCAGCTCATTCTTCAAAGCAAAGAAAGCCCATAACTTCATTTGGCAAAGCTTAAAAACAGAATAAATCACAGAACAGACCTGAATGTGGCTTCTAGCTCGTTGCAAAGAGAAGTGTGCAGCTGCACAATGCTGACCTCATTGTGAGATCATCAAGGTGCACCTACAAGGTACAATGTCACAAGTAAAAGACAGGCTAGGAGTTGAACTCACAACCTCTGCAACAGAGCTTTTACACATTGAGCTACACCACCTTCCACTCCAGTTTCTCTGACTCCCCTGTCATATCATAGCTTAGTGGTCTACTAAGGTATCATCTGCTTAGCTATTATATCACAGCTTGCTGAGACAAAAGACTGGTAGCTGAATGGCTTAAAGCACTGCTTTCATTGTTCCAAAAGCCAGAATCTCAAGTATGGTTGAATAAATGTCAAATACTGCTGTTTTTATCAAATGCAAACTCCACTTTTGGAATTGATTGTTCCTAGTATTGCTAATGTTGTGCTGTTTGAGATGGAAATGAGATTTGATTGGTCTGTAGCTTGTAATTTTTATTAAAATGAGTATTGTGTCAGCTGAAGTACATGAGGAAGTCAAACTCACATGCCAACCTTCAATCTAACCACTGTGCTACACAATGAGCCATAAAATCATAGCAATTCAGATCTGATTATACTGTTCCGTTTAGGTGTCGTTACAGCAGTAGCTACGGCGTGCTTGCGGTGTCATAGCGGTGCGCCCGAAGCATGCCGTAACGGATGCAGTTAAACATATCTTAAGCTGTCAGATTAGGAAACTTCTCCCCTGACTGAAAGAAGCCATTTTTGGCCCACCAAATTATGGCACCTTGTTGCACCTTATTCATCCTCTCCAGCTCTCATATAATCTCATTTTCTTAAATATGCTGGTTGTAGGCTGTGAGGCAGGAGACATGCCAGCTACCCTGTTTTCCACCCCCTAAGGGCCTCATGGAACACTAGATAAGATAAAGGTCAATGTGACGAAGTTACTGAAGTGGTGCATATTAAGGAAACACTAATGCCCATCTGCTACTCAATGTAAATAAGCACAAGGTGAAAAATGGTTTAAGATTTTATTTCACAGTCTAGGAAAGCAGCATGCAGCATGCAGTTCGATGAGATGGATGACAGGTATGCAGAGTAAGCCACTCCTAGGTCCAAGTTGTTACTGTGGTAGAATTGTTAAGGTCACATAATCTATTCCTGGTAGGAGAAGGCAGGCTGTAGAAAAAGGAAGATGAATTGAGAAAGAGTTTATTGGTGAGTTTTAGGCTCTCTTTTAAAAAGGTGCACTAAATCAACGCATGCGCTAACTGCTAATGCTTCCATAGGATAACATGCAAGCATTAACATTTAGCATACGCTAACAGTGCCCTAAACGGAACCACTGAAGGGAAAAAAGTATGAAACATGTTAGTATTGTGAAAATATATATAATTCATCACAAGGGTAAACAAAGGTTGCAGTACATCATTCTCACCTATTCTTTCTGTTTTGGTATTTGAGCTGCTGGTTCTTTGGCCAGGTGCAAGCTGGTGTGCTGAACCCAGTTTTAGCAGACCTGCTCTGGCCTCCTGGGAACACAAGGGGAGTCATTAGCCACTCAGGGAACCTGAAATCAGGAGAAAAGGGGAAAATGTTAGAAATACTTCTGTGACAAAAATAAAAAGCAGAAGTTGTGGGAGAATATATCACAGCACAGTCTCAAAATAGAATGAACATAAACACAAACACTGTTCCCTTTTTATAATAAGGATGCCTAACAATTATGAGTTTAAAAAGATTTACCTTTAGCTCTATGAGGAAAAGCACTGCTATAGGTTCCACATATTCATGTAACTTGCATATCCATTTTCCTGGCACCAAAGTTTCAAACAGCATGGGCGTTTTTTCAGCCAACCAATTTTTATCAGCACTAATTCTCAGACCTGCTAATGACCTTGTGGAATGGAGAGAGTTGTGGCAGATATCATGGGAACAAAAAGTTAATGGAGAATCACCATAAGCAATAACACAGAATGGGAGTCCAAAAGAAGAAATCAGTTCTGCTTGAGTTTTTTTTTCTAATAAAGACACGTAAGTAGCTAGAAATATATCATTCTCACCTGGATTTGGTATCATAGCTGCTAGCAAGGAGTTCCTTGCATAGGTGCAGCATAGTCTCATGGAAAGATGAAAAAGGTTAGTAAGACATCAAAACTGCAAATTACTATAGCTGCTAATGGTCCTGTAAAATGGAGAGAGTTGTGGCAGATATAGGAAAGAAAAAGTTAAAAGATAACCAAGAAAGGTAAGGTCTCAGAAATCAGCATAAGCAATAACACAGAATAGGAGTCCTAAAAGAGAAAAAGCTGTTCTGATGGACCTTCTTATACTACGCATGCCTAAGTAGTGTCTGACATCATAGGCACCATTAGGACTTCCCACCAGAAAACTTTAAAATCTGATTGAGCGTGCTTTGGGTGTGGTTTAGCAAAAAACAGCTGCACTGACTTTTAATCATTTCCTTCACTTCTCAAAGCTTTTACAATAAGCCATTTGACATCTGCTTAGTCTCTAGAGGTTCTGTTACCAAATTCTAAATGAAGTTCTCTCTATAGCTCTATTCTTTAAGGCATTGCTTTTTTATCTTCCATACATCAGGGGTTCAAGTCTTGAGTGCGGTTAGCAAATATTTGATATTCATTTTTCTACCAGAAATAAAACCCTCAAACTCTTTGTCCATTCCTTTGCTTAAACATATTTTGGGTCAGCTTTAATTATCTGAAGCCATTGTCTGATTTTTAAAGCAGCCTGTTCTCTCATTCTAAACCCCCTCCCCACCCCAACACCCCCTCCCCCAATTTTAAAGCCAAGCTGAATTTAACAATAGTAATGTCTCTAGGATACATCTTAAAACATTTACCTTCCTTCAACACCTGTCCAAGCCCTCTGAAGTTTTAGTAAATTTATACCTGTTGCCCTGTGTGAATATAGCATAAAAAGAAATGCATTCCTGCCACAATGGCTTATAGTTGAGAGCAGATGAATGTATCTGATGCACCTGTGCCTGCAAACTGTAGAATACTGATAAAAAACAGCAAGGTCCACCATATATACACTCCTATGAGAGCTTAGGAATCTGTTAAAATGAGTGAAGGTGAGGGTGGGATGTGAACCGGTGAACTTGAGAAGATGGACAAGGTGCATTAACTTGGTGAGCCAGAAATGCTTTTTTTATGGTGTTTGTGATATCATTCCTAACCAGATGATACATAGGCAGGTCAGTAAGCTATGATATGACAGGGGAGCCAGACAAACTGGTGTGGAAGGTGGTGTAGTTCAATGTGTTAAAATCCTGTGCTGATTTTGCATAGGTTGTGAGTTCAACACCCAGTGCATCTTTTAATTGTG
The DNA here is from genome assembly GCF_902459505.1 of Geotrypetes seraphini. Classification (NCBI taxonomy): domain Eukaryota; kingdom Metazoa; phylum Chordata; class Amphibia; order Gymnophiona; family Dermophiidae; genus Geotrypetes; species Geotrypetes seraphini. The sequence continues at coordinate 411,578,646 of NC_047085.1, forward strand.
GCATTCTACCTTGCAGGTGCACCTTGATGATCTCACAATGAGATCAGATTTGTGCAGCTGAACAACTCCATTTGCAATGAGGGAAATGAATATTAAGGTCTATATCTGCTTTTTCTATTTTTAAGCTTTGAGAAATAAAATAATTTGTGCAATATTTATATCTTTTTCATGTTCTTTCTTTGCTCTCAAGAGCTGATTGCAGCACTGTTTGGTGAGAAAAAAGGGGATTGTCTTTAAGCAGGAAAGCCAAAGGTGGTGTAATTAGTAAATCATATTGCTGTTTGGGCAGAAAAGTACTATGTTTTGCATGCAATATGTTTGTATTGATGTGCCCTATTGATATGGTGGCTTATTAAATCTATTAGGAGGGGGAAAAGAGGAAAAAAAAACAATTCCTGAAGTCTATATAGAATATATCATTTCGGAAGCCCAAAGCACGTCTATGTTCCGCCCACAGAAATTCACGTTCAGCCGAAGCAAAAAACAAGCAGAAACCACACTTAGACTAGCTTTTCATTCGCCTACAATTTCCACAATGTTAAAACATGGTCTGCCACCCAACTAGCGTCTATCTGGTGCCTGTCCTTAAGTACGTGAAACGAATAGGTCCCAATTTGCATTAGCCTCGTTCTGCTGTCCTGACTACAGATGCATCCGGGGACAGAAAACACACACACACACATACAGATAGCCAAAGAAAGATGAAGTGTTTATTCAGACCAACATCACATATTTATAGTCCCCCCACCCCTTTGTACATGCCCAGTCACAAGCTAATAATGGGTGTAGCTTATGAGGAAAAGTAAGTTTCATTTCTCAAGGAAAAGTAAGTTTCGTTTCTCATAAAAAACAGGGAGGGGGGAGGGAAATTCCACAACCAGTACACATAGTCATAATTACAGATAACAAAAAGAGAAAATGGTTTTTTTGTGATTTCTTGTATAGCAAAATAATCTTATAAAGAATATACCCTTACAGTACGTATTGGTTTTTATCATACATATTTTATAAGAGACCTTTTGTGTGCATAAAACAATATTTTGGGGCTGATTCTCGAATTGTGCATCCCAATTTTAAGCGGCAGCCATTTGGCAGCCAATTGGGACACACATTTTTAGTTAAAATATTTCTGAGGAAAGATGCCTGCAATAAAGGCATCTGTAGTGCATCTACAGAGACATGAAAGTATGCTGAAGCATGCCAAGGCAGAGCGTGGCTGTTGTTTCACCCATAAATGGCCTTGGGTGGGCTTAAGCATCAGTACATGTCTTCATAGACGGGAGACAGATGCCTTAAATGTAGGCCTGCAAAATACTGGCCTATGTTCACGGTATCTGTCCAGGAGTGCAGACCTGATTCTAAATAGGACACCGCTGCATGATTGACATGTGATCAGCGGCTTCTTCTTAGATAGCTGTCGATACTAGCGTCCTATACAGAATCAGGCCCTTTATGTGCAAAACACAAAGGTTTATAAAATTACCCTTCACGTGTCTGGAAAGCCATTTTGTAGTTTTACTACAATTGATTAGGTAAACTTATTTTTTTATAGGCTGCATATCAACTAAACTAAATTAAACCATTACCTACTATTTACCTGGAGAAGAGATAAAATTCTCACACACTACACAGAAAGTTTGCAAGCTCATTTATACTGACGAAGTCAGCACAGTTTAATAACATTCAAATTTACTTTACATTGGTACCTAAGCATTTATTAACACCAGTTTTATGCTGAACACAAATGATAGATGAGGTCCGCTGCATGGTTTCAGAATTTGTTACTTCCTGCATAATCAGCTACTGAGAATAAGAATAAGCTTGCTAAATCATTCCTGACTGGCCACATTGTTTTCTATTACATCAACCTACATTAGTTTGATTCATGAGCTCTTCTGATCATTATTTCTGGTAAAGAGCAGTTAGCCAGAATTTTTGATGCTAATAAAAATTGTTAGAACTCAATTCTTCCCTAGAGGTTTGTATTTCCCCTTTAGAAAACCCAAGGTTTTCCTTAACATCTGCTACTGTGAAAGGGGATACATGGTCACAATAGAAGGTAATTCTAGGAAGTACAGTGGTGCCTCACACAACGAACTTAATTCGTTCCAGGAGCAAGTTTGTTATGCGAAAAGTTCGTTGTGTGAAACGCGTTTTCCCATAAGAATACATGTAAAACAAAATAATTCGTTCTGCAGCCCTGTTGTCCCATAAGAATACATGTAAAACAAAATAATTCGTTCTGCAGCCCTACATTTCCCTCCCTCCACCTCACCTTATATGCAGAGTTTGCCAGCTTTCTTTTTCACCCAGCCGCACGATTTCAAAAAGCTGTGCACGCGCAGCTGCTGGAGTTGATCAATGTTCTCCTCTCCTGCAACTTCCGGTTTCCGGTTGCGTCAGAGGAGAAGATTGAACAACAGAGCATGCGCGCATGTGCTGCTCTTTGAAAGTGTGTGGCTGGCCGAAAAAGAAAGCCGGAAAACTCGGTATCTAAGGTAAGGTGGAGGGAGATGATGGAACACTGCATTCAGACAGGAGGGTGCTGCTGTTCCCGGCTCACATTAGGAAGCGGCGAGAGTAGTTCCGCCCCCCCCCCCCCGGGCCCCTCGGGCTACTTCGTTGTGTGAAACGAAGTTCGTTATAGGGAGCAAGACAAAAAGTTCGTTATGCGCAGCGTTCGCTGTGCGAGGCGTCCGTTATGCGAGGCACCACTGTACATGATTACAGCTTTGTGCCAATTATGTAAACTTTAGAATAATGGCAAACTTTAAAACAATGTGCATATATGTGGAGGGGCATAATAAAAAAAAACATCTAAGTCCCTTTTTGGCCTCAGGCCTTAAATGTTGAAAGTAGAAGCAAGGAAAATGTCCATTATTAAAAAAAAACGTCCAAAGGAGGGTTTTTTTGATAATGGCCTGCCTCTATGTTCAGCTGTTTAAATGTCCAGACCACCACTACGTCTAAACTTACACCATATAATCAATCTAAAAAAAGCCTAACTCCCAAACGCCCAAAACAAGAGCTTGTAGGCAAAGGAGGAGCCAGTCCTTTGCCTAAAAGCTGGATTCTGTAACCGATGTCTGTCAAAAACAACACCAGTTACAGAATCCACCCCCTCTCCCCTACAAAGATCGGGCCAGGAGAGAGCCCAAGCCCTCTTGCCCCGGCAATCCTCTAACCCTCCCCCCCCCCCCCAGCCGATGAAAATCGAGCCAGGAGGGAGCCCAAGCCCTCCTTGCGACACGACCCCACCCCCTACAAGATCAGGCAGGAGGAAGCCCAACCCCTCCTGCCCAGGCCAATCCCCTACCCTCCACCCCCCACTAACATACAGGCAGGAGAGATCCCAGGCCCTCCTGTCCTCGATGCATCCACGCTCGCCCCCACGGACCCTCGATCGGCCCCCTCCCGCCAACCCACGAGACGGATCACCGGGGCAAGAAGGCTTAGGCTCCCTCTTGCTCCGATCAAATCGGGAAGGTTCGGGGTGCCGCGGGGCAAGAAGGCTTGGGCTCCCTCTTGCCCTGATCGTAGTCGGCGGGGCCAGGAGGGCTTGGGCTCTCTCCTGGCCCAATTGGATCAGGGGAGGGGTGGATTGCTTCAGGAGAGATGGGTCATCTCTCCTGCCATTTTAGCGATCCCAAGTGCCGCATTTGGCGGCACTTGATGGTATCGCTATTGCGTCAGGGGAGATGAGGCATCTTTCCTGCCCTGTTGGTTGTGGTGGGGGGTGGGTAGGTTACTGGGCCGCTGAGCTGATCGAGCCAGCCGACATCAGCTCAGCGGAATCTTTTTTGGCACTTATACCTTGGTCTAAGTCAAAACATATAAGTGCCGACTAGGCAACCTGTCAAAACGTTTGGTTATACCTGCTGTACGCCTAGGTCTAGGTTGGCCCACCTCCCGCCCACCACCCGCACTTTCCCTCCTCTAAAAATGCCTCTTTTCGCTCTATGCATTTAGACGCAGGGGAATAGCCTAAGATGGTTTTAGATACGTCTAAAACCAGCTTTGATTATGGGTACTTGGACGATCAGGCTTTTTGATCATATAAGTACCCTTTTAGGCCACTTTTTAGATGTTTTTTTTTTATTATGAGCCCCATACTGTATGTGTACACATATGTGCATAAATGCCAAACACCCAAGATGGTACTACTCTGTAAATATACTATGCTTGTGTCTTACATAGCATACATTTTAAATATAAGCATACATATGAGAGGGTGCCAAAAAGTTCTCAGCCCAGCCAGCTTCTTTTCAAGGACCAGATCAATTCTGGTCTCAAACTTTGACAGACCTTGCTTCAACATACCTTACCTCAGAACACCTATGCCTGCTAACCAGTTCTTCTACCATTCACTGCAGATATGTTAATACCCATTCGTGACCCTGTGATTTATTTTCTTAGATTCTGCAAAGCATGTGTTATTAGTCATATTCTCTATAAGTTGTAAGTTATTGATTCTACAGCTTTGTGTTTTGATCCTGTAGCATGTTATTGACTCTGCAATGTACGTATCTCTGTTCCTGAAAACTTTGTGTATGTATCCTTGTAACCCGTTCTGGGCTCCTGGGGAGGACGGGCTATAAAAAAAACAAACTGAATAAATAAATAAATAATACTGGAACTGTACAGTTGTTCAATAACAAACTTTCAGAACAAACTACTGTTTGTGATCTAGTCAAAAATAAAACCTGGGTTTATTTGCATTTAATTGAAATCTATTAGCTGACATTCACTCTTTATTAATAATAGTAACTTTATTCTTTTATACCGCCATAACCAAGAGTTCTAGGCAGTTTACACTAAAAAGAGCTGGACAATCAGTGAAATACAATAATAAAGTAAAAATACATATATATTGTAAAATATTGTGAATCAGATGTTCTATTCCTACATTAATAGATGTATAAACTAAGAAAAAGAACTAGATTATCAACATATAATCTATATAATATTTAGTCCTCAACATGAAAGCAATTTACAAATAGGTATCGTATATGGTAAATATTGATGATCAATGCTGACAAAGTAGATCCCTGAGGCACTATTGACAACAGTTTGTAGTAGCTTATTCTTGTCAGTTAAGTGGGTGTCCAAATGTTTAAATGCTGACAAGAAATGACATTGTGTGGACACTTCCAAGTTGGTTTTGCAGCATTTTCAGCGAGCTGGTGCCAACTTTTTGGAACGACTAGTTACTGTTGATGAAACATGGTTACACCACTATGATCCTGAGACAAAACAACAGTCTATGCAATGGTGGCACTCAGGTTCTCCAAGAACAACAAAATTCAAGACCCATAAGTCAGCAGGAAAGGTCATGGCCATAGTGTTTTATTATCAGGAAGGTATTGTAATGACTGACTATCTTCCAATGGCCCACACAGTTAATGCAGAATACTGTTGTAATTTACTGTGCTGATTAAAGGAGGAATTGAAAGAAAAAAGGAGAGGAAAACTGCAGAAAGGAGTTCTCTTTTTGCAAGATAATGTATCTGCTCACAAGGCTGGCAAAATGATGGATGTTTTGACTCAACTGGGGTTTCAGTGCATAGACCATCCACCCTACTCACCAAATCTTGCTCCATCTGACTATTTTCTGTTGCCAAACCTTAAAAAGAGTTTGAAAGGGTGACAATTTTTGAGTGATTTAGAGATCATTGCAACAGCACAGCAGTATTTCAGTGACAAGACATCAGAGTATTTTTTGAAAGGTTACAGAAATTTCAGTCATGATATGCCAAATGTGTTGAACTTAGGGGTGAATATGTGGAATAACTTGCAAGTTTCCCAACTCCACATCACTCCCTTCTTGGTTGGGCTGAGACCTTTTCAGCATTCCATCATATATAATCTGATTCAGAAGAGTCCACAGACACTGAGGAAATTCACCACTAGATACCAAGCCTGAGAAAAATCAGCCTAATGCGCATTACATCATTGACACTAACCCCCCAATTTTACGATATATTTTACGATATATTTACGATATATTTTACGCAAATTGGTGTGCACAGCCAATTTTTGTGCACAACTTCATTGTTTAGCATGCCTTATTTGGCACCAATCATTGGCAATTAACACCTCTTAAATGATACTACTTGTCATTAATTAGAAGTTATATGCACGACTTGGTAGGCATATTCTATACAATGGTACCTGTCAGTTCTAATGTGTGAATCAGAAGAGAGGGCATGGCCAGGGGAGGAGCATGGTTGTTCCTAAAATTTATGTACACTGTTATTAAATCCACCCGATGCACGCATAAGTTAGGTGGAGGTATTTAGGCCAAGTTTTCCTTGGCCTACATGGATTCACCTAAAATAGTTATACATAAAAAAAGAAGCGATAAAGATGACCAGTAGTGCTGGATTCTTTTAATTCATCACATCTAATGAAAGACTCACACATTTGTGTTTTGGCCCTAAGGCTGGCATCAGGAGTCTCTGTTCCTTAAATAGTGATGACTTGAATGATCAAACCTGATACAAATCATGTACAGTATGTGTATGTATCACAATCACATGCCATGTTCTCAAAGAAATATATTGATGCATGTACTAGTTTGAACTTCTTTTTTTGTGTGTTTGACTTTGAGCAAGTTATGACATGAATTGGCAAAGACTGTGATTCTATAAGGTGCACATACATAAGAACATAACATAAGAACATAAGAGTTGCCTCCGCCAAGGCAGACCAGAGGTCCATCACGCCCAGCGGTCCGCTCCCGCGGCGGCCCATCAGACCTATTGCCTGAGCAGTGGTCCCTGACTATCCCTATGACCTATGTCTACTCCTATCTGTACCCCTCAATCCCTTTATCCTCTAGGAACCTATCCAATCCTTGTTTGAAGTCCTGTAACATGCTCTGGCCTATCACAGCCTCCGGAAGCGCGTTCCATGTATCCACCACCCTTTGGGTGAAAAAGAACTTCCTAGCATTTGTTCTAAACCTGTCCCCTTTCAATTTCTCCGAGTGCCCCCTTGTACTTGTAGTTCCCCATAATCTGAAAAATCTGTCCCTGTCTACCTTTTCTATGCCCTTCAGGATCTTGAAGGTTTCTATCATGTCCCCTCTAAGTCTCCGCTTTTCCAGGAAGAACAGCCCAAGCTGTTTTAGTCTGTCAGTATATGAGAGGCTTTCCATACCCTTTATCAGTTTAGTTGCTCTTCTCTGGACTCCCTCAAGTACTGCCATGTCCTTCTTGAGATACAGCGACCAGTACTGGACACAGTACTCCAGATGTGGGCGCACCATTGCACGATACAGTGGCAGGATGACTTCCTTCGTCCTGGTTGTGATACCCTTCTTTATGATACCCAACATTTTGTTTGCTTTCCTTGAGGCTGTGGCACACTGTGCCGACGCCTTCAATGTTGTGTGTACCATCACTCCCAGGTCTCTTTCAAGGTTACTTACACCTAGCAGTGATCCCCCCATTTTGTAGGTGAACATCGAGTTCTTTTTCCCTACATGCATGACCTTGCATTTCTCTATGTTAAAGCTCAATTGCCACTTTTTGGCCCACTCTTCCAGTGTCGTTAGGTCCCTTTGGAGATCTTCGCAGTCTTCCGTGGTTTTAACCCTGCTGTAGAGTTTGGTGTCATCCACAAATTTAATAACCTCACATTTTTTCCCGCCTCCAGGTCGTTAATAAATATATTGAACAGGAGCGGTCCCAGCACCGACCCCTGCGGAACTCCGCTTGTGACCCATTGCCAGTCTGAGTAATAGCCCTTTACTCCAACCCTCTGTTTCCTGCCTGCCAGTCGTTCATGTGGTACCTTGTCAAAGGCTTTTTGGAAGTCAAGGTAGATGATGTCTATGGATTCCCCTTTATCCACCTGGCTGTTTACCCCCTCAAAGAAGTACAATAAGTTTGTGAGGCATGACCTACCCTTACAGAAGCTGTGCTGACTCGACTTTAGCTGTCCATTGTTTTCTATGTGTTCACAGATGCTGTCCTTAATCAGTGCTTCCATCATCTTTCCCGGGACCGAGGTCAAGCTCACCGGCCTGTAGTTTCCCGGGTCACCCTTTGAACCCTTCTTGAAAATGGGCGTGACATTTGCTATTTTCCAGTCCTCCGGGATCTCTCCAGTTTTTAAGGATAGGTTACATATTTGGCGAAGTGGCTCTGCTATTTCGTTCCTTAGTTCCTTGAGTACCCTTGAGTGAATGGCGTTCTTTATAGAATTGTGCTAATTGGCATTTTAGCCAGTGCCAACTTTTGGGGCGCCATACATAGAATATGGCCCTAAGTGCCACTGTAGTGATCTACATGCTGATACAAATGCACTATAAACTGGCTCATAATCAAGGTCTATAGACCAAAGAAGACACTTCACTTTAGCTTCATAGGGACTGGATGCATGACAAATCTGGGAAGCCGCCATAAGCAACAGTATCAGCCACAGAACCCTTGTTTAAACCTCACTCCACACTACTGTTCAAAAATGACAAAGTAGGCACCAAGTGATGGGACATGCCTGGCGACAGCATCCCACAAATGCCTCCTTATGTTCAGATCAGATATCAGACAGGTATATACTTCACTGAGAGCTCATCAATACAGTGCTCACAAGTTTGATGCTCATCCAGAGAAGTACAGATGTTGAGAGCAACACTTTTATTTCATGCACAGATATGGACTTTCTTATATTGCTGTGCTTCTTAGCTGGCTTCTAGATACACCAAAAGAGAAACTAGGATCATTTCTTTTCACTATCAGGTCTTGGATAAACTTGGGAAGGAAGAAATTCCTCATAATTGTTTACCATATTTCAACTACTTCTCTCAAATATCATACAAGTTTCTCTATAATTGGTTCAGTGTGGCACAATGGTTAGAGCTACAGCCTCAGCATCCTGAGATTGTTGGTTCAAATCCCATGCTGCTCCTTATGACCCTGAGGAAGTCACTTAATCCCCTGATTGCCCCAGATACATTAGGTAGAGTGTGAACTCACCGGGACCGATATGGAAAATGATTAAGTACCTGAATGTAAACCACTTAAGCTAGGGTAGGAAGAAGAGAAGGAGTAGCATTATATGTGAAAGATCATATTAAAGCCACACAATTGCAGGATCTGCAGGGCAAGGAAGAGGCACTGTGGATCAATTTGGAAAGAGGGAATGGTGAATATATTTGCATTGGTGTGATATACAGGTCTCCTTCACAGACAGAAGAAGTAGATAGAGATTTAATAGCAGACATTCAGAATATATCTAAAAAACGGAAGTCTTGCTAATAGATGATTTTAACATGCTGGATGTTGATTAGGGTATCCCTTTTGTGGGGTCTTCTAGAAGTAGGGAGATTCTGAATTCTCTACAAGGAGAACTGTTCCAGGAGTTGGTAATGGAACCCACATAGGATGGGGTCATACTGGACTTAGTGCTTATAAATGAGGAAAGTGTTTCTGATGTTACAGTGGGTGATCATCTGGCATCCAGTGATCACTGCATTATGATTTAATATTAAGATGGTTATAGAGAGGGCTCATTCAAAAGCAAAGGTCTAGACTTTTAAAAAACTAATTTTGTTGGGATGGGGGTTTACATCAAGGAATTATTGTCTGGATGGGAACGTCTGGAAGGAGTGGAAATGTGATGGGCAAAACTGAAAGGAACAATTGTAAGGGCGACAAACCTTTTTGTGAGGCAAGTAAGTAAAAGGAAAAGGAAAAGAAGGCTGCTTTGGTTCTCAAAAATAGTAGCTGAGAAGGTATGGAATAAGAGGTTAGCTTTCATAAACTACAAAAGATTGCAGAAAGAGGAAGACAGGCAAAAATATCTAGAAAAGTTAAGAGAGGCTGGTCGTGAAGTCAGGAAAGCAAAGATGCAAATGGAAGAAAAAATGGCTGACATGTAAAACGGGGAGATAAGACATTTTTTTTAGATATATTAGTGATAGGAAGAAGTGCAAAAGTGGCACTGTGAGACTCAAAGGTGAAGGGGAGGAATATGTAGAAACTGATAAACAAAAGACTAAATTGCTTAACAAATATTGTTGTTCTGTGTTCATGAAGGAAGCGCCGGGGGCGAGACCACATAAAACAAAAGTGAATAGGGATGGATGAGTAATAGATCCTGATCGATTTTCAGAGGGTTGTGTTCTTGAGGAGCCAGTTAAAATAAACGTAGACAAAGCGATGGGGCTGGATGGTGTACTTCTGAGGTTGCTGAAGGAACTTAGGGAAGTTCTCATAGCTACACGGACTATCCTTTTCAATGAGTCTCTGGAGTCAGGAGTGGTACCGGAGGTCTGGAAAAGGGCGGATGTGGTCCCTCTCCACAAAAGTGGAAGTAAGGAAGAAGTATGGAATTACAGACTAGTAAGTCTGACTTCTGTGGTAAGCAAATTAATGGAAACACTTTTAAAACAGAGAATGGTCAAGTTTCTGGAATCCTGTGGATTATAGGACCGGAGGCAATATGGATTCACTAGAAGTAGGTCTTGTCAGACAAATCTGATCAATTTCTTTGACTAGGTGGCCAGAGAACTGAATAGAGGATGTGCGCTAGATGTGGTGTATTTAGATTTTAGCAAAGCCTTTGACAGTGTTCCACACAGACATCTAATAAATAAACTGAGTGCCCTCTGGATGGGTCCCAAAGTAATGGGCTGGGTCAAGAACTGGTTGAATAGAAGGCGAAAGAGGGTAGTGATCAATGCAGATTGCTCTGAGGAAAGGGGTGTTACCAGTGGTGTACCTCAAGGCTCAGTTCTTGGGCCTGTTCTTTTTATCATTTTAATAAACAATATTGCTGAAGGGCTGTTGGGTAAAATTTGCCTCTTCGCGGATGATACCAAAATATGCAATAGAGAAGACACGCTGGATGGTCTGAATAACATGAAGAAAGACCTGGCGAAGCTTAAAGAATGGTATGAAATTTGGCAGCTAAAATTTAATGCTAAGAAATGCAAGGTCATTCATTTGGGCTGCAAAAACCCGAGGGAATAGTATAGTTTAGGGGGTGAAGAACTTAAGTGCACAATAGAAAAACAGGGATTTGGGTGTGATTGTACTAGATGTGATGATCTTAAGGTGGCCAAACAGGTTGAAAAGGTGATGGTGAATGCTAGAAGGATGCTAGATTGTATAGGGAGATGTATGGCCAGTAGGAAAAAGGTGGTATTGATGCCCCTGTACAAGACTTTTGTGAGACCTCATTTAGAATATTATGTACAATTCTGGAAGCCGCACCTTCAAAAAGATATAAAAAGGATGGAGTTGGTCCAGAGGAAGTTTACTAAAATGGAATGTGGTCTTCATCATAAGGCATATGGGGACAGACTTAAAGATCTCAATCTATATACTTTTGAGGAAAATTGGGAGAGGGGAGATATGATAGAGACATTTAAATACCTACGTCATGTAAATGTGCATGAGTTGAGTCTCTTATTTGAAAGGAAACTCTGCAATGAGAGGGCATAGGATGAAGTTAAGAGGTGATAGGCTCCATAATAATCTAAAGAAATACTTTTTTTACAGAAAGGGTGGTAGATGCATGGAACAATCTCCAAGAAGAGGTGGTGGATTCTGAGACTGTGTCTGAAATCAAGAAAGCATGGTTTAGGCACGTGGGATCTCTCTCAGAGAGAGAAAGAGATAATGGTTACTGCGGATGGGAAAACTAGATGGGCCATTTGGCCTTTATCTGCTAACATGTTTCTGTGTTTCTAAGTGGTATGTAAATAATAAAATAAATATTATGAGAAATGTCCAAGTAGTCGAGCCATGGGAGGTACATATTAAAGAGAGGGGGGGGGGAATGTATTTGATATACCATAATATATTTTACCTCCCACTCTAGGAGTAGGACCCCAAGCTGCTTCTGATTGTGTTTAATATTTTTGGAAGCAAGTCGAAGGGAGGTGTCCTGAATAAAGAATAATGGGTAGCAGCATTCTTTGAATTGCATGCACATACATCCACATGTGCTAGAATGCTATTCTGCAGAATGTATAGTGTATAATGAAGCTTTAGCAATGATATCTGTGAATGAAATTGCTTAAAACAAGATTCAATCACTCAATTTATCATAGGTCCAGTACTGTAATTCTGGCTTTTACAAAGCTGCGTTAGACGTTTCTACTGCGGGCCGGCAAGGTAAATGCTCTGACACTCATAAAATTCCTATGCGCGATGGAGCATTTACCTCACCAGCCCATGGTAGAAACCTCTACCAAAGCTTTGTAAAAGGAGCCCTAAGTTGCATTATTATTTTACATATCTACATAATCTTAATTTAACAACTTTCTTCAATTTTATTGAAAATTTCTTTGAAAAATATTACACATCACATAAGTTGGCATGGGGACATTTATCCGACATGAATCATATTTTGCTGCTCTTTCAAGGATTGCCCCATATACGAAATTGTCAGCCATTCTATACATTCCTTAAGGGAGATGCAAGGTAAGGCATAACTGACAATTTATTATCCCTCAAAATTCAATATATGGCACTAAAAATTGCTTGCACATATTTTGATGTGGGCCCAATTTGCACATGTAATTTAATTGAATGACAAGCCATTTGGTGTTAATGGGCCCAAACAATCAATTATGAGTGCTAATTGGAAGCAATTTAAATTTACACCTGCATATTTACATACCTAGATCTGCACATAAATTTTGTACATGAGTCAGAAAAGGAGGCATGATCTTGGGACAGTAATGTGTGGATCAGTGGTGTGCCTGTGCCTTGTTATAGAATAAGAGGGTTGCATGCCTGATTTAGGTGTGAAGATTTACACCTTGGTTCAGTTGGTGCAAATGCTTGTGCCTAAAGGTAGCTGCAAATCCCAGCACTAAGGGCTATTCTATAAACAGTGTCTAATTTTGAGCACCTTTTATAGAATAATGCTAAATACTATTTATTTTAGTACCGTTTATAGAATTTAGTCGTAAATGGGGACAAAGCTAGCAGTGAAACATGATTCATTTTGGATGAATGTCCCCATGTCGACCTATGTGATGAGTAATATTTTTCAAAGAAATGTTCAGCATAATTGAAGAAATTTGAGGAAAATGTTAAATGAACATTGTGTAGAGAAGTCAAATAATAATGCAAAAATTAGTGTATTGGATCTATGATAAACTGAGTGACTGAATCTCGGTGTAAGCAATTTGGATCCATGTGTCAATGTTAATGGCTCTTTATTTGCTTTAATTTATATATTCTGAAGATATGCTTGGGGCTCCTTTTACGAAGCCGTGGTAGCGGTTTAACACACGTAATAGTGCATGCTAAAACGCCAGCTGCGCTAGCCGCTACCGCCTCCTCTTGAGCAGGCGGTAGTTTTTCAGCTAGCGCAGGGGTAGCGCATGATTAAAGGTTGCGCGTGTTAAAGCCGCTGTCGCGGCTTCGTAAAAGGAGCTCATAATGTTTACAATTTTAGATGGTCTCTGAAATGAAAAATTTGTGTGTTGTTTGAATTCATTTGGAATGATATTCTGTGTATATATGCAGATGCATGCAATCTCAGAAATGCAAAGACATTTTTTTTTTTTCTGTGAAGACATAATTGCCATTAGCATAGACCTGGCGTGTTCTCCCATGTTAGTACACATTTTTGCACTTAACCTCTTTGTATGTTATTTGCTTACAGCACTGGGGAACAAATAGTCCCATTACATTTGCATTAGGAAACCATGCATTGAGCCTTAGTGCTCTGCTGTAATGCAAGGTAACTTCATCAGCTCCATTATCTGTAGTTTTGATGCTTGCTGCCTTTTCCATCTATTTCTTTGCCTCTGCAATCCTCTTTACTTGTTCAGCTTTCCTATTTGAGTTGCTTCTGTTTAGAGGCATATTCTGAGCTTGGCTCTCCCTTCTTTTTCTTATCTTATTCTGAGGCTTTCTTCTATTCTCTTTCTTTTTCCCTGTTTTGTTTCCATGCCTGACATAGAAACATAGAAACATGACGGCAGATAAAGGCCAAATGGCCCATCTAGTCTGCCCATCTAGTCTGCCCACTTGCCTATCCCAGGCCCTCTTGAATTCAGACACAGTCTCTGTTTCCACCACCTCTTCTGGTTGTTTGTCTCTTCTATTTTATGTGTTCATTAATTAGTTTCTTATTTACAAACTCTAACAAATGTTCAAATTTTGGTCTGATTTAATGCATAAATTACAGTACAATAAGACTCAAGACAACTGCACAGCAGTGGCGTACCTAGCATATGTGACACCCAGGGCCCATCATTTTTTGGCACCCCCCAATCTGTACGAAAAACATGATTTTTAGTAACAAGCCACACGTCACACATGAGTACCTAGGAAAAGGCAGCATCTTACATATTGCAGTGAGCAGTACATCAATACACCCATTGTAAAACTAAACAAGCCAGACCAGTACAGATCAATCCTACACCGTCAATCCTAACAGAAAACCATGTCTTTCGAACACACAGAACACAGACAACACCTTCACCTAGTATGGAATATGTCATCACAAACTAACCCCTCCCCCTTTTACAAAACTGTAGTGTGGATTTTAGCCATGGTGGTAACAGCTCTGATGCTCATAGAATTCTGAGCATCAGAGCTGCTACCACCACTAAAAAACGCTCCACAGTTTTGTAAAAGGGGGGGATATAATAGAAATACATAGACAAAGGTTAAATTGAATCAGCAAGAAGCTGGACTCTGCATAAAATGCAACACCACAGAAACAGTGACATATGTCTCCTAAAGCAATAAATAAATAGAAAATTTGTGTCCTACCTTTGTCTTCTCTGGTTTCTGCTTTCCTCATCTTCTTGTTACTGTCTTCCTTCCATCCACTATCTGCCATCTCTCTGCCCCTCCCTATATGGCATCTTCTGTCCTTCTATGCCCCTTCCAGAAACAGTATGCCTCCCCCTTCCATCTCTCCTCTAGACCCGCTCCCCCCCTTTGGTCTGGCATCCATCATCTTCCCTCTGTTCCCTCATGGTCTGGCATCTTTCTCCTTTCATCTCTCTGTCCCTCGCCCCTGTGGTTTTTAGCATCTCTCTCTTCTCATTTCCTCCGCTCAGATCTGATATCTCTGTCTCCTTCCCCGTTCTCTGGCATCTCTTTCTCCTCTCTCTCTTCCCTTTCCTTCTCTGGTCTTCCTTCTTTATTTTCTGCCTCTGTTTAAATTAAATTCTTTCTTACTATGCAGTCCTCAGTTTCCCTCTTTTCACTATGTCTACCCAAAGCATGCCACCCCTTTCCTTCACCCCTCCACTATCTCACTAACTCTATCTTCTTCCCCCATCCAGCATATGTACGTATTCTTTATCCCTCCTTCCATCCAGTATGTGTTCTCTTTCTCCACTTCCATTCAGCATTTGCTCTCCCTTCTCCCCACTTCCATCATCTGCCCTCTTCTCTCAATCTCTCCATCCACCACAGGCCCATCTTTCTCCCTTCCTCACCTTTCCGATTTTGGCAACAAGATCTGCAGATCCCCCCCGGACAACAGGCCCGGTCCGACAAACCTCCCTGCCCTGTGGCCGGCGATATCTAAACTGCCTTCTTACAGCAGCCGGAGCATTGTAGTTGCATATGGCTGCTGTAAAGGTTGTCTCTGATGCAACTTCCAGTTGTGTCAGAGATGACCTTTATGGCAGCCACACGCAGCTTCAACGCTCTAGCTCAGGGGTGCCTACACTTTTTGGGCTTGCGAGCTACTTTTAAAATGACCAAGTCAAAATGATCTACCAACAATAAAATTAAAAAAACACACAAAAGCACACTGTACGCTGAGAAAATGTTAATTATCATTCCTATTCTGGGGTTTTTTCAAAGAGGTCACGGCAGATGACTCTATGCACTGTCACCTCAGTAGCAACCATACAAAAATAGACAAATATACCCCCTCCCTTTTTACTAAACCACAATAGCAGTTTTTAGCGCAAGGAGCTGCGCTGAATGCCAAGGGCTGCTCTCGATGCTCATAGGCTCCCTGCGCTAAAAACCGCTATTGCGGTTTAGTAAAAGGGGGCCATAGTGCAAAATATAGACAGCAGATATAAACTCAGACACATTTTGATCACTAAATTGAAAATAAAATCATTTTTCCTACCTTGTTTGGTGATTTCATGAGTCTCTGGTTGCACTTTCTTCTTCTGACTGTGCATCCAATCTTTCTTCCCTTCTTTCAGCCTGTATGCTTCCTCTCCTCCTGACCTCATTCCCTCCCCCAACTTTTTCTTTCTCTCTCCCTGCCCTTTATTTCTCCCTGCCTCCCTTTCTTTTTTCTCTCTTGATGTTCCCTTTCTTTTTTTCTGTTTCCCTTCTGTCTCCCTGCCTGCCCCCTTTCTTTCTTTCTCCCTGCCCTCCACCAAGCCACTGCTGCCACCATTGGGGAACAGGCCCCAAAGCCGCCGCCGCGGCTGCCCCAAGCTCTCTCTGCTTCCCTGCGTCATCGGGCCGACCAGTATTCCTCTCCCCGACATCAATTCTGCCATCGAAGAGGAAGTTCCGCCCAGCCTAGCAGCGATTGGCTGGCCCGAACTTCCTCTCCGACGGCAGCCTTAGTGGGGGTGCACAGCCGGCCAGGTCCAGAAAATGGTCGATCGCCAAGGCAAAGTGAGTCTATCACGGAGCCTGGGATGGGCTCCTCGATTGACTCACTTTGCCTTGGCGATCGACCATTTTCCAGACCTGGCCAGCTGTGCACCCCCCTAAGGCTGCATCTGGGGCGGACTTCCCCCCCCTTGGTATGCCACTGCTGCCCAGCAAGAGGACTACAGCGTGGCTCTCTCTTGTTTCTTCACCATCTCTTCAGAACTGGCTTGCAATTTCTATCTTTGAGTGTATATACTCTTGCATTCCCTGTCATTTCTGATGTTTCAGTGCTTGCTATTTACCGATGAGGAATAGTTTGCTTTTGGATTAGATCTTTCATACATTTCTGCAGTGCATTTCACACATCTTTAGCAGTGTTGTTTTTTTACTTCAGATATGGATTTATCAATTATCCTGCATAAGCCGGGCCATTGTTTCTCTTGATTTTCTCTCCCTTATCTCACTTTCATTTGTTTGTTTTCAAACTTCTTGACCATCCTTTCTAAAGAATGCCTAGAGGGTGTGTGGTTTGGTTTGTCTGAATAATCTGCTCTTGATAAAAGCAAAAAAAAAAAAAAAAAAAAAGCTGATCTTCTATTTATGATCTTAAATTAGGCTCCTAAATTTGTGACCTAGTACCTGCAAGACTTCAGAACTAAGGAGGAGTAGTTATCAAGATGTGGCAAAAGTCGAGTTTTCACAGCATTTTCAATGTATCACAGGACTAGGGTTACCAGACGTCTGGGAAAACCCGGACATGTCCTCTTATTAGAGGACTGTCTGGGTGCCCGAATGGACTTTCCAAAACCCAGTAATTTGTCTAGGTTTTTGAAAGCTCCAAACTTCTGGCCGCATATGGAGGGCCTCTGAGCATGCGTGGTTATGTCACATGCATCTGCACATGCTCAGAGACCCTCCAGATGTGGCACAGATATTGAAAAAGAAAGATAAGGCAGAATGGGGCAGGACTGGAGGTAGAACAGGGAGGGCTGGGGCAGAATGGGGCGGGGGGAGGGTCATGTTTCCAGGTTTCTCCAGACAAATATCTGGTAACCCTACGCAGAACACTCTTCCCTCTAAGCTGAGCGGGAGTCTTCCACATACAGTGCTGCCAGTGTGTGTATGTGTGTGGGGGGGATGCTGTTTCACTGTCACATTTTCAATAGTGAGGGACAGGCAAACTTTGCAGAACTGCCTGTTCTTAGTGTTTGAAAACACACTACCACTTACTGGTAGCAATGGAGTTGGATGACACCTACTTAGCTTAGAGGCAACAGTGCTGCAGGATACTGACTCTCATGTAAATGAATAATGCTGATTGCTAGCCACCTCAGAAATACCATTATTATATCATCTTAGGAGCACTGAGCTACCAAACCATGGTCCGGTATTTCCAGGTTGCATCTTAAAGGGACCAGGCAAATTTCCATTGAACTTTCCCTAAGTCTCCAATCAGAAAGCCTCCTCCCAAATGCACCCCTCCCCCCCCCAATATCATCAAAACTTTGAAGAAAAGGAATTGTTGAGCTAAGAAATACATTAAAAAATAATGGTGAAAAAATACAATAGATAAGCAAAGCAGAAGAAGACGTTTAAAAAAAAATTTCTTTATAGATTTTCCAAACAACTGTGCAAAACAAATATATATATACATATAATAGTACAAGAAAAGCACATTGATCTTACAGATATATATGAACAATCATTTTAACCCTCCCACCCACCTAATATTCAAGCAAAACAAATACGTGGAGGGACATAATCAAAAAAAGATCTAAGTTCCCTCTTGACCTAAGGCCTTAAACGTTGAAAGTAGAAGCAGGGAAAATGTCCATTATAAAAAAAAAAAATGTCCAAAAGCAGGGTTTGTTTGTTTTTTTTTTAAATAATGGCCTGCCTCTACGTTCAGCTGTTTAAACGCCCAGACCAACACTACGTCTACACTAACAATATATAATCAACCTAAAAAAAGCCTAACTCCCAAATGCTTTTAGATGAAGGAGGTGCCAGTCCTTCGCCTAAAAGCTGGATTCTGTAACCAATGTCTGTCAAAAACAACACCGGTTACAGAATCCACCTCCCCCCCCCCCCCAACAATCGGGCCAGGAGAGAGCCCAAGCCCTCCTGGCCCCGCCGATTACAATTGGGACAAGAGGGAGCCCAAGCCCTCTTGCCTCAGCAACTCCCCGCCTCGATCGGGGCAAGAGGGAGCCAAGCCCTCTTGCCCTACTGACTTCCTGACTCGATTGAGGCAGGAGGGAACCCAAGTCCTCCTGCCCCGGTGAACCCCCTACCCCCATCCCCACTAAGATACGGGCAGGAGGGATCCCAGGCACTCCTGCCCTTGACGCACCCCCCTCCCATGAACGCCTCTGAACCCCTGATCGGCCCCACCACTGACCCGCGAGACACCCCCCCCGCTGACCCATTGACCCCCCCAACCTCCAAACCCACTCCCCGTACCTTAAAAATCATTGGCCGGACGGACAAGTGCCAAACCCGTCCGTCCGTCAGACCAGCCATCCCAGGAATGGTTGGCCTTAGGGCCTGATAGGCCCAGGCGGCTCAAACCCCGCCCACAGGTGGGGCCTGAGGTGCCTGGGCCAAACAGAATTGGCCCAGTAGCCATATTTTGTAAAACTTTATGATCTTTCCTGCACTGTATCTGTCCCTCCTCTGTTTTAACCACTCGAGTCTCCAGCTGCTTCATTCTATTATTATCCCCCTCCATTTGTTTTGCCAAGTTGGAAACTTCCTCCTTAACTGCTGCAAGAAGCTCCGAATTGCTTTTTAATATTAGTTTAATAGATCTCAGTTCTTCTACCGGATCTAGAGAGTCAGAAGCGTCGGAAGGCAAGGGAATTTTTGATGAGTCGGTGGGTCAGTTTTTAATCGCTTTCCCTTTCCTCTTAATGTAAAAGCTGTCTCCATTTTTGTTTGTTTGGAGCAAGCCATCATTCAATACTTGAAATAAAATTGTTTTAATGAAAAAATCTCTCAGAAGTTGATGTTCAAATCATTTTTATTGATTTTCAATTTAAATTCAAGCTTAACACTTGAACAGAAAGCAATAGTCATAATAACATAAAATCAAAAAATTAATTTTACATCCAATAAAGAAACATTATTTAACTATTTATGCTCAAGTCCTCATTCTAGATCCAAGTTTTAGAAATAGCGAAAAAAAATTAAAGAAAACAAGAAAAAATAAAAATTTATAGCAAGATGCTAGAAGCTGTAGCACTGAAAGTGAGATCTCATAATTATATATAGGGTTCAAGATATTCCCCCATCCAGATGAGACATAGCTACAAAAGTTGTCAATTGAGATGGTTCAAAGAATACATACTTAACTGAGTGGTAACACACTATGCATTTACATGGATGTCTCAAATAAAAGGTAGCCCCCAAAGATGTAACCCCAGGTTTCAAAAGAAGAAATTCACGGCGACGCTTCTGTGTCTCCCTTGTAAGATCAGGAAACATCTGTACTTTACAACCAAGAAAAACTTTTTGTTTATTTTTAAAGTAAAGTCTTAATAACCATGTTTTATCTAGCGGAAGCGCCACAATTATAATCAGGGTTGCTGGTAATGCTAAGTCCTTATCAGACGTCTCTAATAATTCTGAAACATTTAAAGTTTGTTGAACCAATTCTTTTTGCTGGTCTACAGAAGCTTTCATCGGCAAATAATAAACACATGAAAATGGTGGTAACATTTCCTCTGATACTTCTAAAATTTCCACTAAATATCTCTAAAGCATTTCTCTAGGATTTACCATCTCAAGTTTAGGAAAATTAATTAACCTTAAATTATTACTACGAGAATTGTTCTCAAGCATTTCAACTTTCCTTCTCAAGTTTTTTTCAATTTTCTTTATTGATGCATTTGAGTTAGTCAATTCTTTTCTTAAATCATTCAATTCTTTTGCTTGTTTTGTAATTTTTCTTTCCAAGTATTGAAATTTAGGGGTAGTAGACTTTGCAAAACCAGCAATTAAGTCCCATAAGGAATCTAAGGTTATCACTGCAGGTTTAACCAAAGAAATTGAAGTTTGTGAGATAGTAGAGTGCTCACCATTCTGTAGGTATTCTTCAGGGCCTGCCTCCTGGATATCGCCCCCTTGTAAAGTTGAATTATCCCCAGGCATATTCGTTAGGGCTCCTTGACTATGAGCCCCTACCTCCAATCCTTCTCCCGGATCCAATCTTGCCTCTGAGGGAGAAAACACTACGGAGTCCAGGGTTTCCCCACCCCTGGGAGATCTGAGGTTGTGGGGGCGGTGCCCAGCATAATATCGTGCCCTAGAAGAACAACAACGGGTTTGCCTCCCTGTGTCCTCAGCAGGCCACCATCCAATGCCCGAGAGACCTCCTGTATTCGCCTCAGGAGTTGCTCTATGTTGCCAAGAGGGGGAACTTCGGGGCGCCGCGAGGCAGCAGCAGCGTTCTGGCCTCTTCTCTTAGGCATACTTGTAAGTATCCACAAAGCCCGTTCAGGGCTCGAGACAAAGAAAATTTCTTAGGTTGAGGGACAGACCCGACGTGAACAACTCAGCGCATCTAGCTTGAAGCAGCCATCTTGGATCTTAGATCAAAACTCTCTCAGAAGTTGAAAAAATACTTAAAATATCTGCCTGGATATGAGCATCACAATTACCCGACCATTCAGCAGCACTCCCAAGCCACGCCCCAGAAGAAGACATTGTTATGAAAAATGAATGTTAGACAAACACCAAAACAGCTAATCCAATGGCTGAAAGATGGAATAAGAGAAGAGAGTGATCAACCAAATTAAAGACTGCTGCCAGATCTATGGAAATTGCAAAAGCTAATCTGCCTTACTTTGTCATTGAATGAAGTTCACTAAGAAGGGCAGTTATGAGCAGTGCTGGATGAAATCCAGATTGTCTTGGATGTAGAACTAAGGTTTGCTCAACAAAAGAATAGAGCTAGTTATATAACTTTCCAGTAAGCTTGGATTAAAAAAAAAACACCCCAATAAAAACACAAAGATTTGTGACTGGACTATAGCTTGTAGGTTCCATAGACTCAAGTGCAGAATCCTTCAGAAGAGGATGGACTACTTACTGCTCTCTTCCAAAATGAAGGAAAGGATCTGGTAGACATTGTATATAGTATAATCTCCACCACTTCTATCGGGAAGCCATTCTACAGATTCATCACTGTTTCTATGAAGAAGTATTTCCACGGGTTACTTCTGAGTCTATCAATAAACAGTTGCAAAATTTACATAACTTACAACTGCATATTTAAACTTTTACATACTGCTTAACATTACCTCAATCAGTTGTACAGACTTAGCAAAGTAAAAGTGAAAGTGAAACCACCATTACCAAGCTGCAACCAATGAAAAGCAGCAGCTACTTCAGTCTAGCAGCCAGAACCCTTTCCACTTCTGCACACAAATCAGCACCAAGTTAAAATCTTTTCCTTACCTCCCTACAACTACTCTTTGCAAACCCAACCAAAATTAATGCTATTCCCACGATCCCAAAATTATCATTCTGAAAATTACTACAAGAAAACCCACCCTCCCCACCATAACCTGTACCCAAACTAAAATACCGCCAAAGCAGTCACTGCCACAATCAGCTCTGTTGGCAACCAGTCATGCCTCATACCTTCATAGGGGAACAATACATTTGAAAAATAGGGGTTAGGAAAGAAATATTCATGTCAATGTTAGGCAACTCCAGCTGAATCTGGAGATTTATTCATATTGAACAGGATCACACACAAGGATAATGAAAGAGTGTAGAGAAGGGAATGGACAAAATGCAAACCCCACAGACCTTGCGGATCTTAACCGCACAGCCTTAAAAATCTGCTCACCCCGGGGGTGAGTGTGATCCATGAGGTATACTGGAGTTAAAATGAGGATCTCTGTGGGGTTCACAAGGACCTTGTTTTACAACCTCCCAATCCCAACTACAAATAGAAAAGAAATCAGCAAGTGTAGAAGTTAAAACACAGACCCCCTCACAAAACTAAAAGCACATGATCTTAAAAAGAAAGCATCCATGGTGTGTGGTCCCCAGGGATCCTTGGTTTTCAACTACACAGACTTCACGGATCTCAGTCACTCTAGAGATCCTCATTTTAACTCCTGCTGACCTTATGGATCCCACTGGAGGGGGTAAGCGGGTAACCTCACATGGAGTGAGCGGGATCCATTAGGTCTATGGGAGGTAAAACAATGATCCCTGCAGACCCCATGCCATGGCTGCTTTCTTTTTAAGTTCATGTAGTAGATATCAACAAGATCCATGGAATCCTCATTTACAGGTCCATCAGAGATAAACTGAAATTGCAAACCGCAGCTGTCAAAACCAAGGTAAGCAGATTTTTAAGGGTGTTCGGTTAAGATTTGCCAGGTCCATGTTTTATCCAGTCCCTGTGGAGAATTACAGTGGTGTACAGTCTTAGGACAAAAAGATTACTACATAGCAGTTGTTTTTCACTTATCTTTATTAAAGAGAGTTGTCTCTATTTTGAGCAACTTCTACATCAGAGGGCCTTGAAGGGAAATCCTTTGCCCCTGGAAAGAAATTGTCCCCTTGGATAAGAGGGCATGCATTGAGCAAAGGGAGAGGACTAGGAGAAATAATTGTTCTGTGGGGTGCAAATCCATATAGGAATCTTTCTGCAACTGGGACACCATCTTGCATAATAATAATAATAAAAAAAAGTCTAAACAACAATTCTGTTGGTCATTTTCCTTCTGAAAAAGTCTCAGAACAATCTCTGTTCAATTAACCAAATGTGATAGCATCAGGCCTTCTAGAATAGCACTAATTGGAAAATGTACTTGTAGTCTTTTATAACCTAGAATATTGTCTTTTAATCTAATTCTTCTTTTCAGATAATTACTCAGAATCAATCACTGTCAGGATTATAGCCATAATCAGATTGGAGTTGGGTACGGTTGATAATATCTTGAGGTCCAATTTCGTGCCAGGATAAAATGATCAAATCAGCTTAGCTACTGGGAATAGCAAGTAGGCATTCTGTAAAGCTGTTTAAAATACAGCACTTTTCATTTTATCACTCTTTGATTTTTTATACCCAGCTTATTTATGAAAAATATACTCAGAGTGGATTTTGTTAAGTAACCACGGGTACATTCAACATTCCCAAAGGGAGTTTCCATTGCGAGAAAATAAACTCTTTTCTTGGTTCTCTGTACTACCATATGATCCATTCAAATAAATTCATTGTACCTTTATTATTTTTTTATTCAATGTTAAAGCAAGAAGGAAATATACTAGATAGATGTCAAATGTCTGGTGTTTGCATATAGCTAGTAATCCACTATTACTAAAAGTATAACACCTGCTGTACATACTAGTAGCAAGTAAGAGAAAAGGCTTATTAAGTGTTCTGCTTACTAACAATAACATTAACATTTCAGCAGTCTTCGAATATACATAAAAGAAAGACTGCAGTATCATTTTTCTGGCATGGGAATCTAAGCCTGTCTTTGGAAGTATTCTAATTTTAATAGCAAAAGTAATTAAAGTGGGCATAAAGGGGGAAATTCTGTATAGGACACCGGTTTCTGCATCTGCCTAAAAAACGACTGAGAATTGCACACCGGTGTACAATACAGAATCGCACCTGCCCTAAGGGACAGACGCCAAATTCTGTCTAACCACCCCGATTCTCTAACCAGCGCCTATGTCACAGGTGCTGGTTAGAGAATTGCATTGCCACTGAGCTGATTGCAGCAAGGGAATCTCCCTGCCACAATCAAGTGAACAGATGCAGCAATGATCCCCTCCCGCCCCCGACACAATCCATGGCAGGAGGGATGTCCAGTTCCTCCTGCCACCACCCTCAAACCCCCACCCGCACTGTCTGTCCATGGCCTTTGGTATCCTGCCAATCAGAGTCTTAATCCACTCCCAGTACATCCCAGAATACACTGGGAAGGAGGCCTAAAACTCCAGTTGGTGCATGTTTGGTGCCTGAGCTAATCGGGCCCTTCCCTGGTGCAGCATGCACCCGGAAGGGGAAGGTCTACCATTGTGAAGAGGCAGGCCTGACAGCTGGAAGGAATAGGCATTCCTCGACCCGCCATACTACAAAAGGTAGGTTTGGTGGGGTGTTAGGGTGGGGGATTCGAGTCTGGGAGGGTGACAGATTAGGAGGTTATGGGTTTGGTGGGGACCTGCTGGCAGGTGGGAGTGGGCATCCCTCCTGTCTGGCTTGCTTTGCTGGTGGAGGTTCGGGGATTCCGGTGGAAGGGAGTGAGCATCTCTTCTGCTGGTTGACTTCGCTGCGGGGGGGAGGTGTTTGCCACGGCTACTCAGCTGATCGTGGTAAGGAGATTTCCTTGCCACAATCAGCTCAGTGGCTGCGTCTATTTGAAATGTAGGCCAGCATTTTAATGGTCTACATTTCAGATGTCTGTCACGGCTCTAGGGATATGCCACTTCTGGGCAAAACCACACCCAGCCTTGGGCAAGCTTAGGTGTTCCTACATATCTCCCTAGATCCGTGAAAATGCCTATAGTGTAGGTTGCCTGCTTCATGTAGTTTTTTTCTAAAAACATGTATCCCGATTGGCTGGTTAGACAGCGGTAGGATGTTTACTGCTGCCTAAAATTGGGATGCTATTTATAGAATTTGCCCCACAGTGTTTTCAAAATAAAATCTCTTAAAAGAAATTTGGGGCATTAGATCAGTTTTACATGTTTATTGTTTGTTACAATTTTTTATTATTTCTTTAGGAATTCTATATTTCTTTATGGAGGCTCTGCAATATTCCTGTGTATTTTTATAATAGCAATATCATTGTTAAAAAATAGTTATATTATATTGAATAAAGTCAGTTTTTAGAGATCCACAGAGCAGGTAAAATAACCAAAGAATCAAGACACAAAGGGCCATAGTCTAACATATAAACAATGCCGTAAGTTAGGAGGTGGTAGGTGCCCTACTGATGCCTAACTTAATTGTTTTAATTAGCTTTAATTGGCATGGTAATTGACCGTATTGTTCAAAACAGATTAAAAACTCATTTTAAAAAGTAAGTGCCTACCCACTTCATTTAGGGCCCCTTTCAAAAAGCCACAGTAATGATTTTCCTACTGTAAATGCACTGAAGCCCATTTAGTTCCTATGGTCCGAAGAAACTGATGGAGAAATGACGGATGAGATTAAACGCAACTGCAAGGGAGGCAACGCAGCTATCATGGGCTACTTTAATTATCCATGGATAAACTGGAACCTAGGCACCTCCGGCTGCAGTAGGGAGACCAAGTTCCTGGATGCTGAAGGCGATTGCTTCCTGGAACAACTTGTCAAGGAAAATATGAGAGGAAATGCAATTCTGGACTTAATTCTAAATGGACTACAAGGACCGGCGCAAGGTGTAGAAGTAGAAGGGATGCTGGGAAGCAGTGATCACAATATGATCCACTTCAACCTGGACACAGGGGTGAAACATCGATCTAGAATGACGGCCACGGCACTGAACTTCTGAAAAGGGAATTACGAAGAGATGTGACTCATGGTGGGGAAGAATATTAAGAGAAGGATAAGCACTGTGAAAATGCTAGAGCAGCCATGGTCCCCTTTCAAGGACACAGTTACCGAGGTGCAAAACCTATATATACCGCGTATCACAAGGGATCCAAGAGGAAAAAGAACAAGGAACCGGTGTGGCTCACTGTAGCGGTGAAGGAAGCAATCATAAGAACATAAGCCGTGCCTCTGCTGGGTCAGACCAGAGGTCCATCATGCCCAGCAGTCCGCTCACACATCAGGCCCATCAGGTCCAGGACCTATATAGTAACCCTCTATCTATACCCTTCTATCCCCTTTTCCTTCAGAAAATTGTCCAATCCCTTCTTGAACTCCAATACCATACCCTGTCCTATCAAGCCCTCTGGAAGTGCATTCCAGGTGTCCACCACCCGTTGGGTGAAGAAGAACTTCCTAGCATTGGTTCTAAATCCATCCCCTTTTAATTTTTCTGAATGCCCTCTCGTTCTTGTAGTTGTTGAAAGTTTGAAGAATCTGTCCCTCTCCACTTTCTCTATGCCCTTCATGATCTTGTAAGTCTCTATCATATCCCTTCTAAGTCTCCGCTTCTCCAGCGAAAATAGCCCCAGTCTCTCTAATCTTTCAGCGTATGAAATGTTTTCCATACCTTTTATCAAACGTGTCGCTCTCTTCTGAACCCTCTCGAGTATCACCATATCCTTCTTCAGGTACGGCGACCAATATTGTACGCAGGACTCCAGATGCGGGCGCACCATCGCCCGATACAACGGCAGGATAACTTCTTTCGTTTTGCTTGTAATACCCTTCTTGATTATTCCCAGCATTCTCTTCGCTTTCTTAGTGGCCGCTGAACATTGTGCCGACGGCTTCATTGTCATGTCCACTATTACCCCCAAGTCCCTTTCTTGGGTACTCTCACTCAATAACAGCCCTCCCATCATGTAGCTGTACCTCAGGTTTCTGTTTCCTACGTGTAAGACTTTACATTTCTCTACATTGAACTTCATCTGCCATCTCATCGCCCACTCCCCTAGTTTGTTCAGGTCCCTTTGTAAATCTTCGCAGTCCTCTTTAGTCCTAGCCCAATTAAATCAGAAACAAGAAGACTTCGTTTAAGGAATGGAAAAGGTCAAAAACGTACAAAAATTGGAAAAAACACAAACATCAAAATAGGTGCCATAAGGTGGTGAAAGGGGCCAAAAGAGACTACAAGGAAAAAATAGCCAAGGAGGCAAAAAACTTCAAGCAGTTCTTTTCGATATATCAATGGGAAATGACCCACAAAGGAAGCGGTGAGGCCATTGGATGACCATGGAATAAAAGGAGTATTAAAAGAGGACAAAGCCATCGCCGACAAACTGAACACATTTTTTTTTACATCTGTATTTACTGAAGAGGTTATACACAACATACCGGAAGCCAACAGACTATACACAGGAAATAAAGTCGGGAAACTGACAGGGTTGACGGTCAGTCTAGAAGAGGTATGCAGGCAGATTGATAGGCTTAAAAATGATAAATCCCCTGGACCGGATGGCATCCATCCAAGGTAATCAAGGAACTGAAAGGGGTTATAGCTGAACTGCTCCAACTAATAGCCAATTTGTCGATCGAATCAGGAAGGATTCTGGAAGACTGGAAAGTGGAGAATGTTACACTGATCTTCAAGAAAGGTTCAAGGGGAAATCTGGGAAACTACAGACTGGTGAATCTGACCTCGGTACTGGGAAAGATAGTAGAAGCACTGATAAATTACTGCATCATTGATCACCTTGATGGACACAATCTGATGAGGACCAGCCAGCATGGCTTCAATAAAGGAAGATCTTGCTTGGTGAACTTACTGCACTTCTTCGAGGGAGTAAACAGGCAGATAGACAAGGATGACCCAGTAGACTTTGTATATCTGGATTTTCAAAAGGTGTTTGACAAGGTCCTGCATGAACGACTACTTCAAAAAATTGCGAGCCAAGGAATCGAGGGTGAAATACTCACGTGGATTAAAAACTGACTGGCGGATAGGAAACAGAGAGTGGGAGTAAATGGACAATACTCAGACTGGAAAAGCAAAACAAGTGGAGTGCCGCAGGATTCAGTGCTTGGACCCATGTTCTTCAACATATTTATAAACAACCTAGAAATTGGTACAATGAGCGAGGTGATTTAATTTGCAGACAATACAAAGTTATTCAGAGTAGTGAAGACACAGAAGGATTGCGAAGACCTGCAAAGTGACAAACACACTCGAGAAATGGGCCATGACATGGCAAATGAGGTTTAATGTGGATAAGTGTGAGGTGATGCATGTCAGTAACAAAAATCTTATACACAAATACAGGATGTCCGGTGCAGTAATTGGAGAGACCTCCCAGGAAAAAGACTTGGGAGTACTCGTAGACAAATCAATGAAGCAGTCCATGCAATGTGTGGCGGTGGCAAAAATGGCAAACAAAATGCTAGGAATGATTAAGAAGGGGATCACAAACAGATCGGAGAAGGTTATCATGCCACTGTACCTGGCCATGGTACGCCCCTACCCTAGACATAGTACTACTTGAAAGGGTCCAGGGAAGAGTGACTAAAATGGTTAAGGGGCTGGAGGAGTTACTGTACAGTGAGAGATTAGAGAAACTGGGTCTCTTCTCCCTTGAAAAGAGGAGACTGAGAGGGGACATGATCGAAACATTCAAGATAATGAAGGGAACAGACTTAGTAGATAAAGGCAGGTTGTTCACCCTCTCCAAGGTAGAGAGAACGAGAGGGCACTCTCTAAAGTTAAAAGGGGATAGATTTCATACAAACGTAAGGATGTCCTTCTTCTCCCAAAGAGTGGTAGAAATCTGGAATGCTCTTCCGGAGGCTGTTATAGGGGAAAACACCCTACAGGGATTCAAGACATAGGAACATAGAAACATAGAAAATGATGGCAGAAAAGGGCCACGGCCCATCTAGTCTGCCCACACTAATGACCCATCCCCTAACTTCCTCCATGAAGAGATCCCACATGCCAATCCCATCTTTTCTTAAAATCTGGCACGCTGTTGGCCTCAATTACCTGTAGTGGAAGACTATTCCTGCGATCAACCACCCTTTCGGTGAAGAAATATTTTCTGGTGTCACCATGAAATTTCCCTCCCCTGATTTTCAACGGATACCCTCTTGTTGCCGTGGGTCCTTTAAGAAAAAAGAGATCTTCTTCCACCTCAATACAGCCCATGACATATTTGAATGTCTCGATCATGTCTCCCCTCTCTCTGCATTCCTCGAGTGAGTATAGCTGCAACTTACCCAGTCGTTCCTCGTACGGGAGATGCTTGAGTCCTGAGATCATCCTGGTGGCCATTCGCTGAACCGACTCAACTCTCAACACGTCTTTTTGATAATGTGGCCTCCAGAATTGTATTCCAGATGGGGTCTCACCATGGATCTGTACAACGGCATTATGACCTCGGGCTTACGGCTGACGAAGCTTCTACGGCTACAACCCATGATTTGTCTGGCCTTGAATGAAGCTTTTTCCACTTGATTGGCAGTCTTCATGTCTTCGCTAATGATCACCCCCAAGTCGCTTCTGCTACAGTCCTTGCTAGGATCTCACCATTTGGGGTGTAAGTCCTGCATGGATTTTTGCCGCCAAGGTGCATGACCTCGCATTTTTTGGCATTGAAATTTAGTTGCCAAGTCTTTGACCATTGCTCCAGCAGGAGTAGGTCCTGCGTCATACTGTCAGGCATTGAGCTTTTCTCAGGCACTGTGCTTTTGTCTATTGTGCTTTTGCCTACTATGTTGCATAGTTTGACATCATCAGCGAATAATGTAATTTTACCTCAAAGCCCTTTAGCCAAGTCCTGTGGTACTCCGCTGATCACCTCCATCGTATCGGAGAGGGTACCATTTACCACTACCCTCTGAAGTCTACCTCTAAGCCAGTCCTTAACCCATGCAGTTAATGTTTCACCTAATCCCATCGAACTCATCTTGCTCAATAACCTGCGCTGTGGGACGCTATCAAACACTTTGCTGAAGTCCAAGTACACGACGTCCAGGGACTCCCCTATATCCAGTTTTCTTGTTACCCAGTCGAAGAAGCTGATCATATTTGATTGGCAGGACCTTCCCTTCGTAAAACCATGTTGATGGGAATCTCGTATATTCTCCTCATTCAGGATTGCATCTAATTGGCGTTTGATTAGTGTTTCCATAAGTTTACTCACTATCGATGTGAGACTCACCAGTCTGTAATTCGCAGCCTCCGTCTTGCATCTCTTTTTGTGGAGTGGAATGACATTAGCCGTTTTCCAGTCCAACGGGACTCTTCCTGTACTTAGGGAAAGATTGAAGAGCGCGGATAACGGTTCCGCCAGGACATCACTCAACTCCCTGAGCACCCTGGGGTGTAGTTTGTCTGGTTCCATAGTTTTGTTCACCTTGAGTCTTGATAGCTCATAGTAGACACTGCTGGGCGTAATCTCAAAATTACAAAATGGGTCTTCAGAGCTTTCCCTTGTCTGCAGCTGAGGGCCAGATCCCGGCGCTTCGCAAGTGAAGACTGAGCAGAAGTATTCATTTAAAAGTTTGGCTTTATTGGAGTCCAATTCTGCATAGTTCCCGTCGGGTTTCCTAAGGTGTACTATCCCATCTGTGTTTCTTTTTCTGTCACTAATATACCTGAAGAAGGATTTATCGCCCTTCTTGATGTTCTTCGCTAGATTCTCCTCCATTCGAAGTTTGGCCTCTCTAACTGCTGTTTTGACTGCTTTAGACTTGGCCAGATAGTCTTCCTTAGATTCTTGCTTCCCTGATTGTTTGTAGAAGATAAACGCTCTTTTCTTCTTTTTTATGAGGTCTGAGATTTCCACAACCACTGTGGTCTATTGTTTCTTTGCCGTTTACTTACTGATTTTATGTAGCGGTTGGTTGATTCGTGTATGGTTGATTTCAGAGTGGACCACATTACCTCTACATTAACTGTTTTGGCTTGGTTTTGCAGTGCTCGATGGACGAAATCTCCCATCTTTCGAAGTTTGTGCCCTTAAAGTTGAGGACCTTGGTTGATGTGTTTATCTTAGTGAACCCTTTCCTGAGGTTGAACTATATCATGTTGTGGTCACTGGAGGCCAACGTATCGCCTACCGAGACCTCTGTGACACTTTCTCCATTGGTAAGTATCAGGTCTAGTATTGCCCGGTCCCTAGTGGGTTCTAATACCATTTGTCTGAGTCTCGCTCCCTTTATAGAGGTTAATAGCTTCCTGCTGCTGCTGGTCATAGTGGAAAGTTTGTTCCAATCCACATCAGGCATATTGAAGTCTCCTAGCAATTTTGTGTCTCCACGCAAAGTGATATTCTCTATGTCTTTGACTAATTCTATATCCATGTCCTCCTGTTGTCTTGGAGGTCTGTATACTACGCCAAGATACAGGCATTTGTCCTTTCCCCTAGCCAAATTCACCCAGAGGGACTCCCCGGTGTACTTGACATCTGCGATTTTGGTAACTTTGATGTCCTCTTTAGTGTCCTCCCATTTTGCCCTCTCTGTCTTGACGAAGTAAGTTGTATCCCCGGTATAACCATATCCCACCCATGGGAGTCTGTGAACGAAGTCTTGGATATTGCCACCACATCTAGGTCGGCATTCCTCATTTCCGTCTCTAATTCCAGAATCTTATTGCCCAAACTGTAGGCATTAATGTACATAGCCCTCCATACCTTATGTTTGCTATGTCTCTTAATAGATATTCCTGCTTGAGCTAATTGGACTCCTATAGTACTGTTTACAAAGTTAGACAAGTTTCTGCTGAACCAGAACGTACGCAGGTAAGGCTAGACTCAGTTAGGGCACTGGTCTTTGACCTAAGGGCCGCCATGGGGACGGACTGCTGGGCACGATGGACCACTGGTCTGACCCAGTAGTGGCAATTCTTATGTTCTTCTGTTCTTATTTACCATGAGAGAAACACTACCAAAGCTTTGTAAAAGGGGCCCTTAGGGAAGTATGGGGCTCATAATAATAATTTAAAAACACAATCTAAAAACCTGCCAAAATTGGCACTTGAACAATCATAAAGACAGGTCGTCCAAGTACCAATAATCGAATAGAGTTTTAGACCAGCTTAGGACTTTTCCATGCCTCTGTGTGCCCAGAGCAAAAAGGGGTGTTTTTGGAGGAGTGGGTAAGGCGGGAGGTGTGTGGGATATGGGCCGACCTACACTTAGTCAACCAGTAGCTATAATCGAAAGTTTGACAGGAAGTTTGAATGGAACTTATATGCACTGGGAAGGAGCAGGCCTGCCATTTCTTTGAAGGCAGGCTTGCCGGCCGGATGCAAGCATCTGTCTGACCAGTGAAACCAGGTTAGGGGGGTATGTTGGGGTCTTGGTGGGGGGTCCGGGTGGGGTTAGGGGGCTTTGTTGGGGATGGGGAACTTTCGATGGGGTGGGGTGTAAACCTTCGGAGGTGGGGGGGATGTTGGCAGGAGGGACTGGGCATCCCTCCTGCTGGCAAACTTTTGGGGGATGGAGGGATCACGGCAGGAGATATTGGGCATCTCTCCTGATGCAATCATTGTAGGGGGATGGTCGTAGCGAGTGCAGGGGAGGAGGAACTAGGTATCTCTGCTGCCGCGATTGTTGTGGGGGGGATGGTTTCACAATTCTCTAAACAGTGCATATGACAGACGCTGGTTAGAGTGAAGGACTGGTCCCTCCCATGCCTAAAAGATCTTGTTTTGGGCGTTTGGGACTTGGGCAATTTTTTTTTTCTGAGAATAGAGCTTAGAGGTGAATGTAGTGGTGGTCTGGGTGATTAAACTCCTGAACGTACCGGTAGGCCATTCATGAAAACAAAAACACATTTTGGATGGTTTTTTTTCGAGAATGGACATTTCCCTGCTTCCTACTTTGGGCGCCTAGGGCCTTAGGTCAAAAGGGGACTTAGACATTTTTTTTTATCATGCCCCTCCACGTATAAAAGAATATGGAAACTGGGTGGGTGGAATAATAAACTGTACTGAATTAAAAGCAGGTTGAAACAGCTAAGAACATGTATTTCTTTTTTATTATTATTTTAAAGTCCAATAAACCATGTATTTCATATTTTGTGGGAAGCAAGAGGCAGGTGGACATTAAGAGGGGAATTCATCAATGTGTGCTTCTGTTAAGATGGGTTATTTTACCTCAAGTTGTGCTATATTAGCACAGGGTCCCATTTTATCCAAATAGCACAGCTTGGAGTAAAAGAACCCATCTTAACAGTAGCATATGTTGATTAATTCCTCCCTAACTAACAACTTCAAAGCAAATGCAATTTGAAATTAACAGCCAGCCTCTCCACTTCAAGAAACTCTTACTGTGTTTTACAATAAAACACTTCCTCCATAACCGAGAATCTAAGGAAAGGAGTGTTGACTCCTTAAAACCAGTCATAATATGTATTAAGTGGTCTAATAAAAAGGCACCACCTTATATTATTTTTATGTGTGTTTTATTTTCAGGCTGTAAACAGAAAATCAAATTAAAGTTATACTAACATCAAGACAGATTCAGATACTAAAAAAAAAAAAAATTCTAAAATCACTCAGGCAATCCTTGAGCTCCTTTGGGATACAAGAGAAAAGATATTGTAAGTACTGAAATTAAATATGAAAAAAAAAATCCTGTATCTGCTTCATCTCTACAAGTCTTGCAATGTACAATTGGATTTCTCTCTCATGTGCATAATCCTTGAATTAGAAAATTGTATTAGCTGAGTTAGGGCTTACATACTTCATAAATACATCTGAAAACTAGAGAGATTACAGACTGAATCGATCCATATTATTATTATTTTTATATGAATCCTGATCATAAATTCTAAACTATTTTTTTTAATGATGTTATCATATTACTAAAGCAATTTCACTAAATACATTTTGAATCTAGTAAACAGTACATTTCAAATTTCATTTAAAAAAGTGTGGTATATTTTTAGATTAGCATACTTCCAGTCATGGTACATGGGCTTCTCATGCCACTGGGGCTTGTACATTTCTGAGAAGGTTTCAGTGGATATGTCAGACTAACAATGTAAGACCCATCTGGGCAGCAGCATAAAATCAGTTTTACTACTTGGGATCTAGCTAGGTGCTTGGGACCTGGGTTGGAAACAGGATACTGAGCTTGGTGGACCTACAGTCTGACCCAGTATGGCAATTCTTATGTTCTTCAGTCTTATCTTTATCAGTCTTATCTTTATCAGTCTTATTTTTCCCTTTCATCTTTGAGTCTTACAATGCCACTTTTGCACTTCTTCCTATCATTACTATATCTAAAAAAAAAAAAGGCTTGTCCCCCTGTTTTATCATGTCAGCTTTTTTTTTTTTTTTTTCTTCCATTTGCATATTCGATTTCCTGGCTATTTGACCAGCCTCTCTTAACTTTTACAGATATTTTTGCCTGCTTTCCTCTTTTCTACGATCTTTTGCAGTTTATGTAAGCTAACCTCTTTTTCTTTATTTTCTCAGCTACTACTTTTGAGAACCACAGCAGCCTTCTTTTCTTCTTACTTTTACGTAATTTCCTTACAAAATGGTTTGTTGCCCATAGAATAGCTGCTTTCAGTTTTGCCCACTGATTTCCTACTTTTTCTAGGTGTTCCCATCCAGACAACAGTTCCTTGATGTAATCCTCCACCCAAAGTTTTTTTTTTTTTTTTTTAAGTCTAGAACCTTTACTTTTGGATGAGCACTCTCTACACCTGTCTTCATATTAAACTACACCATGAAGTGATCACTGGATGCTAGATGATAATCCACTGTAACATAAGAAACACTTTCCTCATTTGTAAGCACTAAGGCCCAAATTCTGTAACCAGCGCCTAAAGTTAGGCACCTATTTCGAGGTGCCAAACTAGATAGGAGCCTATCTAAATTGAATAACAAGCCTAATTAAGCTTTTTAATCAGCACTGATTGAAAGATAGGCGCCCATCAAGAAAGCGCGATTCTGTAACAAGGCGCTTCTAAAAATCTAGGCGGCCTTCAAAAAAATAGGCATTATACATGTTAGAAGTGGGTGTGGCTACGTGTTAGGCGCCTTATTACAGAATTATTGCTCTTAAGTGTGCTTATGCGCTCGCATGGGCGCCTCACTTTTAGTTGTGCCTAGAGCTGGCCTATTTAAAGGGTGCCTCTAAAATAGGTGCCGTTCAGCATGATTCACTAAACAGCATCCAATTTTACTTGAATTGCGCTGAACAGTGCCTATATCGGCACTACTCACAATGGCTGTGCTTCAAAGCAAGTGGATGTGTCTGATGCACAATCTTGACATCATTGTGACATCATGAATTTGTACCTAGATGGCATAATGCCACTGAAAAATAGGAACATATGCTGGGGTATCTGACCATTTGTAGGATTTGAACCTATGACCATTGAAAGATGGAAACAGTGCTTTAATATTGAGCCACAGGCATTTTCTTTTAGAAAGAGGTTCTTGCCATGTGAGATGATACCTTAGTACAGGGGTGCCCACACTTTTTTGACTAGCGAGCTACATTTAAAATGTCAAAATGATCTACCAACAATAAAATTTTAAAAAAACACAACGCACACTGTACGCATAGAATTGTTAATTATCATTCCTATTCTGGGGTTTTTTCAAAGAGTTCAAAGCAGATGACTCTATGCACTGTCACCTCAGTAACAACCATACAAAAATAGACAAATACCCACCCCCTCTCTTTTTACTAAACCACAATAGCAGTTTTTAGCGCAGGGAGCTGCGCTGAATGCCCAGCGCTGCTCTCGACACTCATAGGCTCCCTGCGTTAAAACCACTATTGCGGTTTAGTAAAAGGAGACCATATTATAAAATATAGACAGCAGATATAAATTCAGACACATTTTGATCACTAAATTTAAAATAAAATCATTTTTCCTACCTGTCTGGTGATTTCATGAGTCTCTGGTTGCACTTTCTTCTTCTGACTGTGCATCCAATCTTTCTTTCAGCTTGTATGCTTCCTCTCCTCCATACCTCATTCTCTCCCCCAACTTTTTCTTCCTCTCTCCCTGACCTTTCTTTCTTTCTCTCTTCATGCCCTCTTTCTTTTTTTCTGTTTCTCTTTTTTCCTTCTGTTTCCCTGCCTGCCCCCTTTCTTTCTCCCTGCCCTTCCCCAAGCCACTGCCACTGCCGCTGCCATCGGGGAACAGGATCCAAACGCCACCGATGGATAACAGGCCCCAAAGCCGACGCCGATGCCGCCCCATACTCTCCCTGCTTCGGGCCGACCAGCATTCCTCTCCCCGACGTCAATTCTGCCATCGAAGAGGAAGTTCCGACAGCCAGGCAGCGATTGGCTGGCCCGAACTTCCTCTCCGACGGCAGAATTGACGTCGGGGAGAGGAAGACTGATCGGCCCGATAGATCGCCAAGGCAAAGTGAGTCCTGGATGATCGACTCACTTTGCCTTGGCGAGCTACCGGTCGATCGCGATCAACCTATTGGGCACCCCTGCCTTAGTAGATGATACTCATCTCAGGATAAAAATAAGTTTCCCTCTGGACCCTGGAAAGGGCAGAGTGCAAATGTAAATGACAAAGTCCTCAATCCATACTCTCTTATGAGACCAAAAAGAACATGTTAAGGAACTAAGGGGGGAGGGGTGTGGGGATTTGAACCCATGACCTGTAGAAGGCAGAAGAAGTGCATTTAACCACTGAGCCACATGAGCGTTTGTTTAGACAAGCATTCCTGTTATTTTTAGTGACATTCTGCCATCTAGGTGCATATTGATGATGTCATACTGATGTCAAGATTGTGCATCAGACATGTCCACTTGTTCTGAAGTACAGCCATTGTGAGTAGTGTAACCCTTTATTTCCTTAACCTTTTGGAAATGTATATATATATATACACACACACATAGATAGAATGCATTATTTTTTTATAAATCTTTATTGATTTTTAAACTTTGACAAAGCAATACAATTATCTGAACATAAATATTTCATAAAATACATTATTAAACATATAATTTATACTTAGAACAATCAACTTTTTCTATTATTATCAAATAGGAGTCCTCTTTACCTCAAAAATAGAAGTTTAGTATGCAATATATATTTTTTCATGTGTTTTGCTTAAGTAATGCATTATTAAACATATTTTGACCTTTATATCAAACTGGAGTCCTCTTTAACCCCCCAAAATAAAGCCCCATTCACCTATATGTGGATGACTCTGGCACTCATAACTGATACCTAAGTCTTGTCCACCTAACTCTTGTCTATCTAGCGCCCTGTTCACGCTCAAAAGTAGACCTTTTTTTGCAAAGCCTACATTTTAGGCATTAGGTAGATGTGTTATCATGCTCAGCAGCATGTGATTCTGTAAATGGGTGTCAAGTTCAAAAATCCATAATCCAACTATAACTCCACTAGTGAGTAACGCCAATCCCTATAGATTTCACAGTTTGTATTATCTCAGAAATTTGATTCAAATACAGTTGTTTTAATTTTAATTTAATCTAATATAGGAGTCCTTTTACTAAGGCGTGCTAGCCGTTTTAGCACGTGCTAAATCTTAGCGCACGTTAAACACTAACGCATCCATTATAGTCTATGGATGCATTAGCGTTTAACGCGTGCTAAAACGGCTAGCGCGCCTTAGTAAAAGATCCCCCATAGTCTAAGGGGGAAAAAAAGCCTCAGAATTAAGAGTCTCTTGCACAGTTGATTAGTGTCACGTGGTTCAGCAAGACTTCTGATTTGCCTCATTCAAAGTCATTGGCAAAATACCCCTTTAATTTCTTTCTTATATTAATTTTTTAATTTTTATTAATTTTTAATTTTTTTAAAGACTTTTGTCTCATATTAGTTATAAAACTGTTGCTGAGATCTACTAGTTATTTCTTCCAGTTAGGGTTGCACTCTCATTTACCAGCTATAATGTAACAGTCTGAGTACCCGTTCAATCAATGGTAGAAACAAGGTTCCTTATCTTGTTTGATATGCCTCCGGTCATTCCACTTAGGATTTTTGTTTACAGCCAGTTCTTCTTCACATTTATTCCCAAGTATACAAGTTTAAAGTCGGGACCAGATAACTAACTGTGCCACTGAAAACCAAGCCGACGCGGCCAGCGTTTTGCAGATCGCTTTATCTTTCTGCTGCTTCAGGGCAATTTAAGTTTGGCACGTTGTATTTCTCACATCCTTTCATGTCGCTGGAAAATTCAGACTATTCAGTCTATTCAGAAAATTCAGTCTGTTTCAAAGCCATACCCACACCTATCCTGATGGGCATTCGTGAAATTGTGGATGTCTATTTTGAGAATCACATCCAGCGTTTGGATGTCTAAGTTCCAATTAATGCTTTTTAAAGTCATTAATTGGCCTTATTATCCACTTTATTTAGATGCCTAAGTCAATGGACATCCACAATGTGGATGCCTAAAATTAGATGTCCTTTACGTAATTTGCCCCTGAATGTTTACTATTAAATATGTCCACTTCTGTCTGTGAGGGAGGCCTATATAATCACACCAATGTAAATACATTTTCCATTCCATTTCCTAAAAACATATCTGTTCCTGAAGTACTTAGGTAGCTGATTTCTACAATCTTTCCCACAATAACTGATCTCTATAGCTTTTAGTCACTAGTTTTTAACTTTGTTAGTTCTACCCAATTTGTAGCATTTTTAATCATTGTAAACTGCATAGAACTTCACGGTCCTACGGTATATAAACTGTTATTATTGACCCAGAGTGCCTCTTCCTTACCCTGCAGATCCTACAATTGCATAGTTTTAATATGATCTTTAACATATAATGACACCCACCCCCTCCTTTAATTCCTACCTTGTTATTGAACACATTATAGCCTGATATAACTACTGTATATCCCAGTCATGGTTCTCTATGAACCACATCTCTGTGATTGCCAGTAAATCCAACTCAGCTTCTTCCATCACAGCCTCTAGATTTATTTTATTTCTTCCATTTGTACGTCGCACATACCTATACAAGCTCTAGGGAGCATTACAGAGGAAGGGGTTAGAAGAGGGTAGGGAGGACTGTGGAGGGCAGGAAGGAGAGGAGAGAAGCTTATAGAATATTTCATAGAAATTCCTAACTTTACAGATAGGAGCACCATCCATGTAAATGATATCTAAATGAATTAAAGTAATATGTAAAAAGGAATAGAAGGGAGGAATCGTTAAACAATAGAATTCAGGGAAATTCAATTAATAAAATAAAAACAATAGGGGTAAAAACAATGGAACAAAATTTAAAATAATTCATAAACTGGGGGGAAAAAAATCAAATAAGCCTGACAAGTCCAGTTTCCTGAAGCAGCTCTGTTGGCTCAGCATATTTTAAATAATCCCAATGACAAAAGTCCAGATGGGACAGATATCAGCTTGGGCTTTACAGCTGCTGCAGCCCCGACTCATTGCTTCCAGGCAGAGGATGCACAGAGATAGAACAATCCAGTGCCGGGCTGCACTGCTCTCGGTGGGCGGTGGATGCTCATGGGCAGCACCTGAAGAATACAGCACTCTGCCTCCATCGGCAGACAACTGGGAGGAGTCCGCAGCTTGGCCCCACTCCAGAGATCTGGAGATACCACTAGCCCCTCCCCAATGAGTTAACAGATGCCGACTCATCGTAGGCAACAACCAGCAGTGATCAACCATGCCTCCACTGGTCCCGCCTCCAGCAACAATCTCCCCGCAGCGATCTCCAGTCACCTCACACAGGTAGGAAGGGCCTCTGCTGAAAACCTAAATAGTGGGGTACCTTACAAAAAGGGTGCCATGTCTTCTCCTCACTACAGCTCCCTTATAGGTCATTGTGAGCCCTCCAAACCACTTCCAGAATCCCCTAGACCCACTTATCTACCACCCCAATAGCCCTTATGGCTGCAGGAGCCACTTATATGCCAGTGCAAAAGGGTTTGGGGGTATATAGGAGGGTGCACATGTTCTGATTTTGCGATCTTAACATTCTGGAGGTGTATATGGGATGAGCTAGATTGTGAGCCTTCGGGACAGCTAGGGAAATCCAAAGTACAATTTTTATATATTTTATTTTAATGTATCTTTAATCTATCTTCATTGTAAACCGCTTTGAACCTCATGGTATAGCGGTATATAAGAAATAAAATCAAAATGGTATAGCGGTATATAAGAAATAAAATCAAAATCAAAATTTACTTACAGCCCCGTAGGTGCCACAACAAAGGGAAGGGCTAGGCATGTCCCCACAAGCCTTCTCACAACATCAATTTTGACGTAGGTGAGAAGGTCTGGGCCAGCCAATCCCAGACCTTCTCTCCAACATCAGAATTGACATTGGGAGAAGGCTTGTGGGTATGCGCCTGGCCCTTCCCTTTTTTGCGGCACCAGCGAAGCTGTAAATAAATATAATGGGTGAGCAGCGGTGGCGAGGAGACGGACGAGTGGCCCGTGTACCTCGCGTTTAGATACCCTGCCTTACGCTGCAGACAAGGGCAAACTACAGCCGCCTCTGATGCCGTGGACTGGATTAATATGCTATATAAACATTTTTTAAAAAGTACAATAAATAAAACAATACACTATTAAGCTGCAAACTCTCAAGTCATAGATACAATGAGATTAACATTTAAATCCTTACAAAACGTATCAAAAGGATCCCAAGTCCCAGTAAAACTGGCAATATTGTTTTGTTTGAATGCTATTATTTCTTTGTATTTCCTGATAATACAAAGGTGATTCTACCATTCATGAAAGTTAAGCTTAGAATTATCCTTCCAATTACAGATAATATGATGAATAGCTAAAGCAATCATAAAATCAAAAATATTTGTGAATGATGGTGGTATCGAGATATCTGGGTTTGAGGAGCACAGTATGATGGATTTATACAGAGGTAACTTATTATTCATATGGATTAGAGAATTCTGGACCAAATACCCTACCAATAAATTTGTAGGTTAGAACATGCATAAAGAAGGTACGAGAGAGTCCCAGATTGCTGACAGCAAGAACAACAAAGCTCTGAAGGAGACAAATGTAACACCTTGCAATTTTAGTAGGGGTCTATTAGGCTCTATGCAAGATAAAATATGTAGATTGATAAATAGATGACAACATAGTGGGTCTTGCTGAAAATGCCCAAAAGGACTTCCAGTCAATTTCCCCAGGATTTACATTCAGATCTACTGACCAAGTATCATCAAAGGAGATTTCCTTCTCTCCATCAATTTCGCTTAACACTTTATAAAGTTTTGACACATTTATTTTCTAACAGTAGAAAGCCTGTAAACAGAGAAATTGGAGCAACCAGATGCCTCCCTATATAGGGACAATAAGGAATTAAGAGGTACTGAAATAATTTGCCAATAATGAATATCTAAACCAGAATAATCCAAAGTATGCTCCAGCTCATTCCCCAAAAACAATCTACCACAATGGTTAATTGAGAAAGAGCCCAAGTACTCTTTGATTCACAAACTACCTTAATATCAGACAAAATTTGAGAATCAAAGATGCTGGTGAACCACAAAGGAACATGTTCCTTCTCCATGAGGCCCCCATTAATAGATTTGTAAAATGAAGAAATGTTTAGGGATGAGGATTTGAGTAATCTTAAAGTGGCATTAAATGGATATTTATCCATAAATGGTTGCAAATGTATGGGTTTGTTTGTTTAAACACTGAACTCAAATAGGCACAAAAGAAAGTAGGCAGTATGATGTATTTATGCTCTCTGATACCCACTGAATGTCTCTACTATGAAAATGTCTGCACAATAAAAGATCCTCTCACAAATTATATTTTCTGAAAGCAGATAAAATAAGGTTTTCAAAGATGCATAATAATTCACTTTCTGTGATGTTGCTACCTATAATCTTACTTGAAACATATGATCATTACTGAACAAAGATTGTAATTCTACACATTTACTTCAGTGCTAAAGGTATTTTTGGCAAGCAACAATTTTGTAAAATCCTGACTATGCTAACAAGAAAAATACAAAAATTTGCAGTTTGCATAGGAACACTTAAGAGAACAAACACACGATTATGATTAAAGACATTTCCATATTTAAAACACACATACACATACACCCCTGTGTGAGCTTACTAAGACATGAAATGTTGAGATGCATCCTATCTGTCCCCATTACTTTGTTCACCTTTAGGCTTGCTAGAGCTATCTGCTGTTACCGGTGTTTCTTTTATTCAGTGCATAGGCAGACAGTGATTCTCTCTCTTAAACAGGCTGAAATAGGTGACCAAGGAACATGGGAATGGAGAAGGCAGAGGCAGGATAATGGGCTGCACAGATTTTCTATCATTCTTCACTCCACCCCTTGGGAAACTACTGCCTACTTAATCAATATTTTCTAATAAAAAATAAAATACCTTCCAACTGTTAAAGACTCTGACTTGATTTTCTGACTTTGTTTCTTTGCTCTCATTCTCCGCCATTGATCACTATTTCATTTTGGGCCAATTCTTACATGCATCAAAGGTGCCATTAATGGGTGCCATTTAGGTGCTTATGTGTACTATGCATTATTCTATAAGGTAGAAACTAGGTGCCATAGTACCTAACCTCAAAGAGGTATATACATGGTTGGAGCAGGGGGTCCCCCAGAGTAATGCAAATAATTTATAGAACACTATAAATTACACATCACTTAGCATACTTGGGCATGCCAATTTGTGCCTGCCTAAACATACGTATGGCAATATTACACAATCTTGGCACCAAGATGCTGTTATAGAATGGGTGCTATAGGGAGAAATTCTACAACTGGCGCCTTGACTTGGGCACCTAAGTTAAGTGAAAAACACCATTTTAAACAATGCTTCACTATACTATCAAAGTGCCTACTGGTAGCTAAACAAAAGGCTCCAGAATTGCACCTACAGAGGTGCCTACCAGCGCCTAACTCCACTATAGGTGTGGCATTAGGTGCCAGTAGGTACCTCTGGAGGTACAATTCATGTGAAAGATAGGCAATGGAAATGTAGGCCTTTAAAACCCTGGCCTACATTTCCATAACCTATCTTTGTCGGGGGATCCCAACAATTGGTAAGAAGAAAATTGGTAGGTCAACAATTGGTACGATCTTCCTACCAATTTCGTCCTACCATTTCTCATACCCAATTGTCCTACCCTGTCCAGAAATGTCAAAATTAAAAATCTAAATAGTCTTCGGCTTGCCATCAGCTGATCACAGCCATGGAATCCTTGATCAGCTGAGCCGGCATGACTTCCCAGAACTATGGCTTCAGGAAATCCTGTTGTGATCAACTGAACCAGCAGGGAGATCCTCGATTCCTCTTTCCCTCCCTCCCCCTACTCACTAATCCCCCCATTTCTCCTTCAAAGAGAGCCCCCTCCCACTGAGGCTGCTACCCCATAGCCCTATGATATCCCCTTAAGATCCCCATACACCCCTCCACATCCATCTGTACCTTTGTATGAAAAATCCACAGGAGCGATGCCCACTCCCTCCTGCTGATAGGCAACCTCTTCAAAATAGCAGCCCTTCTGCCTCCCAGTGCTTCTTGGGATACACTAGGAGGAACCTAATTCCTTGATTGGCTCAGGGTCTTAGGCCCCTCCAAGAGCCTTAGTTCCTTCCTGGTATATCCCAAAATGCACTGGGAGGCAGAAGGGCCATAATTTTGAAGAGGCAGGGAGGGAGTGGGCATTTATCCTGCCGATTTTTCATCCAAAGTTACATGGGGTGGAGGGGTATGTGGGGATATTGGGGGTTGTGCAGATGTATGGAGGAGTGTCAGGGGACACTGGTAAGGGTCTAAGGCCCTGGGATGCATTGGGAGGACCCTAAGGTCCTAAGCCAATTAGGGCTTTAGGTCCCTCCCAGCGCATCCCAAGATGCAAGGTATAGGGAGATGTGGAGGTGTGTGTGGGGATATTGGAGGGTGTTTGGAGGGATATTGGGCTCAGCAGGAGGGGGCTAGGGGGTTCAGGAAGAGAGAGGAATTTGGTATCTTCTTGCTGGTTCAGCTGATCATGGTAGGAAAATCCCAAATCAGCTGAGCTGGCAGGACTCCTCAAAGCTTCGTTTCAGGGAGTCCTACTGGCTCAGCTGGGGATTCTCCTACCGCAATCAGTTGATGGCAAGGTTTGGACTATTTAGATTTTTAATTTTGACATTTCTGACAGGTTAGAACAATTGGTACATATAAGACAACTGGGTACAACTTTTGGTAAAAAGATCCTACCAATTGTCGCCCCACCTATTGCCATCCTACCAACTGTCATAGACACTTTGGCTGGAGGTGCAATTCTCTAATCAGAGATTGACATACAATTGGCAGTCGCTTTTAAAGCAGCCCTAAACATCAGCGCCAGTTAGAGAATCTGTGCCTAAGTGCATGGCACTGAGGTACCTAAACTGAAGCATCGATTTATAGAA
Organism: Geotrypetes seraphini; assembly: GCF_902459505.1. NCBI lineage: Eukaryota > Metazoa > Chordata > Amphibia > Gymnophiona > Dermophiidae > Geotrypetes > Geotrypetes seraphini. The sequence continues at coordinate 411,623,170 of NC_047085.1, forward strand.
CTGCCTCATTTTTGTTTTCTTTCATAGCCTTACTGGGTGAGACCAATGGTCCATCAAGCCCGGTAGCCCATTCTCACAGTGGCCAATTCAGGTCACTAGTACCTGGCCAAAACCCAAGAAGTGGCAATATTCCAAGCTTTTGATCCAGTGCAAGCAGTAGCTTCCCCCATGTTTTTTTCAATAACAGACTATGGACTTTTCCTCCAGGAAATTGTCCAAACCCTTCTTAAAACCAGCTATGCTATCCACTCTTACCACAACACCTCTGACAATGCATTCCAGAGTTTAATTATTCTCTGAGTTAAAAAAATATTTCCTCCTATTGGTTTTAAAATTATATTATTTCCCTTTAACTTTATTGATTGCCCCCTAGCATTTTTGACGGAATGAAGAATCGATCCACTTTTACCCGTTCTACTCCACTCAGGATTTTGTAGACTTCAATCATATCTCCCCTCAGCCATCTCTTTTCCTAGCTGAAGAGCCCTAACCTTTTTTGTCTTTCTTCAAACGAGAGGAGTTCCATCCCCTGTCTTTCTCTATCTTTTATTTCCATTTCCACTCTATCTCTTCCTTATCTCTTCTTTTGCTGCTGATCCTTTAATGCTTTCATTTTCTTCTGTTTGTCCCCTTCTGATCTTACTGTTGCTTCTCCTCTTCCTATGTTTGCGCATATCGATTACATGCACTGATGTGTATGCACAACCTTAGACACCATATACAGAATTTGGGGATAAAAGATTCTTAATTTTATCTATTCTTGACTATTGCAATATAATCTATTTGGGAGCTTATAAAGCTGTTTTAGGAAGATTAAGGCTAATCCAAAATACAGTGGTCCGTTTAATTTTTGGATTAAATTCAGACACATCCATGTCTGACCCCATGCTCCACCCACATGTCCATCCACCTTGCTTTTAGGCTCTGTGACACTTAGGCATTATCTCTTATAATAGTACCTAGTGTACTTAGATGCCTGTCAATTAATGGCAAACAAGCAGTGTGGAAGCAGGGATCTGGATGAAAGCAAATTTATTCAGCAATCATGAACAGTCCCTAAATAAACCTTCCCTTTTACAAAACCGCGCAAGAGGTTTTTAGCGCCGGCTGACATGCTGAATATTCTGTGCTGCTCCGATGGTCATAGAGTTCCTATGAGCATTGGAGCAGCGCAGAGCATTCAGCATGCCAGCCGGTGCTAAAAACTTCTTGCACAGTTTTGTAAAGTAGGGGCGGGATATGGTATGATCAAAGAGTCAATGGACAACAGAAACAACAGTACAATAGGATACCCTGACAAAGAAGGGTATCTACTAAAACAAATTATAGACCCATTGCAAGTATACCTTTATTCTGTAAAATAATGGAAGGTCTGGTCAATTTAGAATTAGTTAAACATCTAGAACAATTTCATATTCCTCATGTTCACCAATTGGGTTTTAGACAAGGTTTCAGTACAGAAACGGTTGTAGCCTCTTTGATCATATTAACTCCTTATTTAGCCAAGCGCACTAATACTTCAATTTGATCTTAGTAGCGCCTTTGACTTGGGTTGTTTGGAAGCTATGGGAATTTCTGGAAAAGTTCGAGACTGGTTTCAGGGTTTCTTGGAAAAAAGATTGTATCAAGTCTTTAGCAATGATCAGTACTCCAATTCTTGGAGTAACCCTTGTGGGGTACCTTAAGGTTCACCATTATCACCCACGTTGTTCAACATCTATGTTGCTTCCTTCGCCAATCTTTTACAAAGCTTAAATGTAATCTTTTACATTTATGCTGATGACATCACAATATTGATACCATTCATTTCTTTAACCACTGAAATAAAAAATCAGATTACTTTTATCCTAAATCAGATTGAACAATAGACCATTGAGTTAAAATTGAAATTAAACACTGAAAAAAAACAGATTTTTTTTTGGCTAGTCCCAATGATAAAATTACGGATAAAACTCTCTTATAGGACAAGAATATCCAATAGCCTCGTCTCTTAAAATTTTAGGATTCATACTCGACCGCCACTTAACCCTGGGGGAGCATACTGATATGCTTGTAAAGAAATGTTTTTTTGCATTATGGAAGTTGCGTTCCATCAAAAACTACTTTGATCCTATTTCTTTCAGATTCTTAATTTTATCTATTCTTGACTATTGCAATATAATCTATTTGGGAGCTTATAAAGCTGTTTTAGGAAGATTAAGACTAATCCAAAATACAGTGGTCCGTTTAATTTTTGGATTAAAAAACAGGAACATGTCAGCCCTTACTACTGTCAGCTGCACTGGAAGCAAGAGTACTTTTCAAATTTGCTTGTATTTGCTATATGATATTATTTGGATTAGCTCCACTATATCTCCTCTCTCATTTTGAATGGTACCGTTCAACTAGACCTACTTGAGGTACTGGTTTATTTACTTTTCCTAATTCCCAAAATTGCCATTATAAAAAAATATTTTGATCGATCTTTGGCTTATCAAGCAGGTAAAGTTCAAGTATGGTTAGATGACCTGATTCAACAATCTGCATCTTATTGCACCTTTAGAAAATCGGTTAAGACCTATTTGTTCAAAAAAATTGTTACTTGATTGATGACTATTGTGAGCCTGCCGGTGCCGGGTTTTGCAAATGGCCACCGACCAGGGCTCAGCAACGACCGATCTTGACGTGCCTTCAAAAGATGTTGAAGGTCCTGCTGGTACTTATAAATAAAATAAAGAAAAATGTCAGGAACAATAAAGTGTTTTCTCCAACTTGAGTCCAACTTTATTTCCTAGGTAGCAAGCTGCTACAGTTTAGGCTTCACCCTCACAACATGAACATAAAATTTGGGCTTACAAAAACACAGCCCACACCTTTCTTGCAGGTAAGAGTCCAACTGGTTCTAGTGTAGCATTGCCCTGTCAGTCCCACAGTCAAAAGGGCAAAATAAGGCTACAAAAACTACCCAGTCTTTATACTGGTTCTTCACTAGGTTTTTAAACAGTCTATAACATGCTGCCTAGGCCCGGTTTTTAACAGGCCTTCCCCAGCCAACTTAACAAGCAGCTGGTGGGGGAGGGGAGTAGCTGAATCCACTTTATTTAAAGCTTGCCAAAATTGGCCCCACAATCCCAACCCGAGGATCTTGTGTGGATTCTCCCCTCTACTACCCCTTACATACGGTCAGCAACAAAGTCCCCTCCAAACAGACAAAGACAAAAGTAAAAATGTAGAAAAGCACACTCCTTTCAATGTCCCAAAAATTAAGGCTCCAACTCCAGCCATGAGCTTAGCACTGCTCACACTTGTGCTTTCAGACAGTCCAAAAGAAAACTTCACCATTCAAAAGCACACAGTCAGGAAATTCACTTAGCTCTCATCCATGTGGATTTCTTCAGGTTTCATGGAGGTATCCATCAGCTCTATGGCATCCTGGCTGGCTGGTTGGTTTGCCTCAGGGACAGTAGTTGCATCCAGCATTTCAATATCCTGATTCTGTGGGGATTCAGGAGCCCAGTCCCTCGAGCCTTCTTCCTGGGCTGTGAATTCTCTGAGCTAGGAGCCTGCCTCCTAGGCTGTCCCTTTTTGCAAGGCACCTCCTGTTGCTCCTGGCTGTTGTCCCAATATTCCTCCCCTCCCCAGGGTTCTGGATCATGCTGGTTCAATTTGAACTCAGAACCTCCTTGTTTGTCTGAGTAGAACCTGTTACACTGATCAGCCCTTTTAAGGGTAAGGCCTGGGTTTTGAGGAGATTTACCTGGCACAAGCTTAGCCTTAAGACTGGGGTTGTGACACTATGTCATAGTTTCTTATTGTATTTGTCACTATTGAAATATTGTACTGCTTTTCTGTGTACTTTGTATCATCACTGGAATGTCCAGTCCTCTTTATTCTGTGAACCGCCTAGAACTTTTTGGGTTTGGCAGTATAGAAAAATAAAGTTATTATTATTATTCCAAAATGCAAACAGCGTAAATGATGATCTATGTTTTGGCACACTCTGCCTTCTTCAGGGGTCCTTCTCAAAAGACACAATATTTTTCTTTGGGTGGAGAACTGACAGTTAATGAGTGAGATAGAGAACACACTCATATAATATCAAGTTAATTTAACTGCCAGACCTCAAACACCCAAGGCACTACTTATTAATTTTTTCATGCCGTTGCAGGGGCGATGTGTTTATCATCAGTCTTGGTCACACGTACACATTGGTCATATTGCTTATTTTTGACATATTTTTTACAGGCTCAAAAATGGTAAAATGCTTGTGGTTTAATAAAGGAAAAGCACTTATCTTTATGCCCAATGGCTACCCAACCATTTCATTCTAGGTTTCATCAGGGGCTGTGCCTTCTTGAATAGTTACATAATAACCAAATTTCTGGTATGTTTTATTCACTTTGTAACACGCACAAAAACCAGGCTCTACGTTGTCAAATTTTTGTTTGTAGAATTAAGTGGTCCTTTTACTAAGATGCACTAACCTATTTAGCGCACACTAAAGATTAGCTCGGGCTAAGATGTCCATAGAAATATAATGGATGTCTTAGCATTTAGCATGCAATGATCTTTAGTGTGCGCTAAATCAGTTAGTGCACCTTAATAAAAGGACCCCTAAATTAATTGTCATAAGATTAGTTTATACTATAAAATGGATTCTAAAATCAAGTTCTAACACTGTAATCTTATAGAATATGAAAAGGTGTGTATTAAAATAATGCTGAAAACCAGATCATTGCATAGAAAGTTCAATATGGAAACCATAATTCATAAGGCTTAAAGATATATAAACATATATATTTTTTAAAAAAAATTTGGTTTCCAAAGATTGGTGGGAAGCAGATTAATTTCAGCTCCATTATAAAGGATATTGTAAGTACTAGCAGCTAAGGTGTTCTTGAAAGTCTGGGATTACATCTCAAACCTTGTACATGATTGAAATAATGTAGATTTCATTTGTTTTCAGGGTCAGTGTATTGTTAATATTCTTTTAGTGCAGCAATATATTGCCTTAATTAAAACACCACAAGTTAATTTATGAAGCTCTGATGGGAATTTAGTAGTTATAACAGAAAGATGCAATCATTACTACCAGGGTTTCTGCTGTTAACTCACAGTGAGGATCTCTTGACCTTACAACCCATTTACTCTTCAACCTGGTCCGAGAATTTCCAGAAGGAAATGATGTGTAACACATGATGACTTAGGTCAAAATTTTGTTATAGTCAGTGTAAAAGACTGAACAATTATTGGGACTCTTCAGGAATTGCAAGTGAAAAATAATTTCAAGGGAAAATGATGCCCTAATGTTAAGGAGACTATAAGAAACCAAATCAGGAATTACTCGGTCTGCATTTCATATCATTAAACTAGATTCTGCCATTTGTTATGTCATGTGAGGGGGGGAAGGGAGAGAGAAAACATCTTTATGGAAATCAATAAATTGCATTTGTTTTAACTCAGCATGTTATATCTTTAAGTACAACCTTCCAACACAAGCCTTAATGTGGGATATATTAGAGAAAAGTCTCTTAAATACACATTGCTAACTAATTTATCTAATTAGGGTTTATTAAATAAATATGAACCTTCAATTTCCAGGTGGCATATGTATTTGCTTGCTGGGGATTTTGTTTGTTTGTTTCCTTCACTGTGCTTATCAAATAGAAGCAACCATAATTCTAAATTAACTAGCCCATGTTATATCTTATTGCAATCAACCCCTTTTTTTTCTTTGTAACACACTAATACCACTAAAAATGGTTAATGCTAGATTGAGTTTATCTTTGCTATTTCTACCGCAGAGACTATGGATCTCAAGTGCCTGCAGCTATTAGTCGTTAGAACCAGTCTTGGCTGATAGCCTATATGCAAGCTATCATCGGTCCAACTGTCTCTTTTTAATTTTATCATTAATTTTATTTGTCTCTATGGACTTTTCTTTAAATATTTAAATACTCTTTCACCCCTTTCATTTCATATAGGGCTTTTTCTAAACAATTAATACCTAACTCGGGTGTAGTTCTCTACCCGGCCTTCCAGAAGTAATACAATACGACGGAAGATCTCTGTTTCGCTCTACTTTTGTAGCAAGAGCTTCTTCAGGAAATGGTTTTTGCAATTGCATATGCTTTTTATGCTGCCTCCGTGTCTTTAATCCATTGATCCGAGCTTTCTGAAGAGAACTTTGAAATTTTAATTGTTTGATTTTGGCATTTACCTTTGGACACTTATTATCATGGACTGGGCATACCCCGGCAACAAGACTTATCACATATAGCGTTTGTACTCCCCTCAGGACTGACTAGTGGAGATCTTATAAAGATAATGCCATTTTTGTTTTATCATGGGTAGGCAATTCTGGTCCTCGAGAGACACAGGGAGGTCAGTTTTTCAGGATATCCACAATGAATATATATGAGATGGATTTGCATGCACTGCCTCCTTGAGATGCAAATTTATCTCATACACATCCTGAAAACCTGACCTGCCTGTGGCTCTTGAGGATCGGAATTGCCTACCCCTGATCTACTGTATATGGTATATATTTGAAGTTTATTTTTTTAGGCAGGTGGGGGGGGGGGTGCTATGATGCAATATGTAACCATGATGATACACTATTGTTGGTATAAGGAGGTATTAATTTGAGCACTATTACTCACTTTAGTACACTGGTTTTATGAGTTATGAAGGGATTTTTTTGTTGTTGTTTTGATATTAGTCTAAAGTATCAGTGGGAGACACCTTGGCATCCAGCGACCACAACATGGTTTGGTTCCACCTCAAGAAAAGATCTACTAGGCCAAACACATCGACTAAGGTCCTAAATTTTAAAGGAACTAACTTTCAGGACATGGGGGACTACGTCTACAAAGTGCTGCAAAACCAAAGCACAACAAACAATGTAGAGGAACTATGGTTGACTCTGAAGTCTACCCTGCAAGGAGCAACCAACATATATATCAAAACTGAGAGCAAATGATGCAGAAAAAATAGACCACAGTGGTTCTCCGCGGAGATCTCAGAACTAGTAAGGCAAAAAAAAAAAAAGCTTTCGTAAACTACAAACAATCACAACGACCGGAAGATAAAGAAACCTATCTGGCCAAATCCAGAAAAGTTAAAACGACAGTCAGAGAGGCCAAACTCCGGATGGAAGAAAACATAGCTAGGCAGGCAAAGAAAGGGGAGAAATCCTTTTTTAAATACGTTAGCGACAGGAAGAAGAACACAAGCGGTACTGGGCGCCTAAAGAAATCTGAGGCAACTTTACAGATTCGGATGCAGACAAAGCAGAACTACTCAACAACTACTTCTGCTCAGTCTTCACCTATGAAGCACCAGGATCTGGTCCTCAGCTACAGACAAAGGGGAATTTGGAGGACCCATTCTGAGACCTGGAATTTACTGTGAGCGAAGTATACCAAGAATTATCAAAATTAAAAGTAAACAAAGCTATGGGCCCAGATGATCTACACCCTAGAGTACTTCGAGAACTGAGTGATGTACTGGCAGAGCCGTTAGCTGTACTCTTCAATCTTTCCCTAAGCAAGGGAAAAGTTCCCCTGGACTGGAAAACTGCCAATGTTATCACGCTCCACAAAAAGGGATGCAGGTCAGAGGCTGAAAATTATAGTCCGGTAAGTCTCACATCAATAGTGAGTAAACTCATGGAGAAGTTGATCAAGAACAGACTGGACACATTTCTGGATGATGAAAGATTAAGGGATCCCCACCAGCATGGCTTTACAAAGGGAAGGTCTTGTCAATCCAATCTGATAAGCCTCTTTGACTGGGTAACAAAAAATCTGGATGAGGGTGAGTCCCTGTATATCGTGTGTTTAGACTTTAACAAGGCTTTTGATAGTGTTCCACACCGTAGGTTATTGAACAAGATGAACTCGTTAGGACTAGGAAAAACACTGATAGCATGGGTACAAGACTGGCTTAACGGCAGACTTCAAAGAGTAATGGTGAATGGTATTCCCTCAAAAACGTCAAAAGTGACCAGTGGAGTACCACAGGGTTTGGTCTTGGGCCCAATGCTATTTAATATCTTTGTTAGGGATCTAACTCAGGGACTTCGAGGCAAAATTACATTATTTGCTGATGATGCTAAACTATGCATCATTGTGGGCAGGGCAACAGAACCTGATAGTGCAACCATGCCCAGCACTATGGAGCAGGACCTGCTTTTATTGGAACAATGGTCCAGTACTTGGCAACTAAACTTTAATGCCAAAAAATGTAAAGTAATGCACCTTGGGAGCGGAAACCCATGCAGAACATACACCTTGAACGGTGAAAACTTAGCAAGAACCACTGCAGAAAGGGACTTGAGAGTACTCATCCGGGAAGATATGAAGGCTGCAAATCAGGTGGAGAAAGCTTCAGCAAAGGCTAGACAAATGCTGGGTTGCATCAGAAGGAGCTTTATCAGTCAAAAGCCAGAAGTCATACTACCGTTATACAGATCCATGGTGAGACCTCACCTGGAGTACTGTGTCCAGTTTTGGAGGCCACATTATCAAAAGGATGTGAAGAGAATGGAGTCAATCCAGAGAATGGCCACTAGGATGGTCTCATGACATAAAGACATCACATATGAAGAACGTCTGACCAGACTGTGCTTATATTTTCTCAAGGAGCGCAGAGAAAGGGGGGACATGATAGAAACATTCAAATACATCACGGGTCGCATTGAAGTGGAGGACGAAATCTTTTTTCTTACGGGTCCCATGGCAACAAGAGGGCATCCGCTAAAACTCAAGGGGGGAAGATTTCATGGTGACACCAGAAAATACTTCTTCACCGAACGAGTGATTGATCGATGGAATAAACTTCCACGCCAGGTGGTCGAGGCTAGCAGCATGCTCGACTTCAAAAGTCGATGGGACAAACAGGTGGCAGGGTTACAGAGTTATGCGTAAAAGATGGATACTCCAAGGAGGGAGGGTTCTTGAATGGGCAGACTTGTTGGGCTGCCGGCCCTCTTCTGCCGTCATACTCTATGTTTCTATGTTTCTAAAGCGAATAAATAGAGAGGATGAGGTGCCCTCTCGCCAATATAGGTTGTCCCTCCAGAGCAGACTTTGGCACATTTGTAAACAGTGTGAGGAAACAGAGGTGGCAGAACACCTTTTTTTTTTGAAGGATCCAAACAAACTAATGTTTGGCTATAGTGGTCCACCCCGTTATGTTGCCTAACACTGCTATTGCCTATACTGGATCTCTTCTGCATGTAAATAGAGGGCATCACTCAATATGGCTCCTTACTTAAGTATACTGTTAACTAAGCAAAAAGGAGAAAAATGTACCCATAAAATATGAATTGTTGACGTAACATAAAATAAACATAACATAAAATTGTATTTGTATACCACGATACACCATGATGTTCAATGTGGTTAACAAGTATTAACTATAAGACCATACATAAGAGGTAAGGGTACATGTACAAATAGCTTAGGAACGGGGCAAGGTCAGCATCAGGTACAATCAAGGTGAGTTAATACAAAGAAATCCAAGTAAGTATGCAGGTACATTACATTACATCTCTAGACCGCAAAACCTTGCGGATCGATATGGTTCACAAAAGATGCAAACTGGACATTACCAGTGATCTACAAAACTTGTCATAAGATTGTATTAGTTCTCTAGAACAGTGGTTCCCAACCCTGTCCTGGAGGAACACCAGGCCAATTGGGTTTTCAGGCTAGCCCTAATGAATATGCATGAAGCAAATTTGCATGCCTATCACTTCCATCATATGCAAATCTCTCTCATGCATATTCATTAGGGCTAGCCTGAAAACCCGATTGGCCTGGTGTTCCTCCAGGACAGGGTTGGGAATCACTGCTCTAGAAGTTTTGTATATAATATTGATTTTAGTAGTTTCCTAAAATGTAAGTAAGAACAAGACTTTGGGCTCCTTTTACAAAGCCGTGTTAGTGCGCGCTAGCCGGAAATCTACTGCCTGCTCAAAAGGAGGTGGTAGCAGCTAGCATGTTTGGCAAGTTAGCGTGCGCTATTCCACGCATTAAGGCCATAGTGTAGCGTTGTAAAAGGAGCCCTTTGTGTATAAAGAATGTAACTCCCTGTCCCAGCTCACTGCCTGATAAGCAAGCAGATGCTGCTGGAATCTCTTTTGAGTACAACCTTGAGCTGGGGGGAAGACAAATAAAGTAGAGATGCGTAAAGAACAGTTTGGTGTAAACAAAGTAAATAATTATACTAAATACTCCAGCACCTGGCCATGTAAGACTTTAAAACAGAGTACCCAGTTTAAATAACACGCGAGCCTCAAACGGAAGCCAATGTAGTAAAATGTAATATGATCTGATTTTTTCAAGTTAAATATCAAGCATACTGCGATATTTTGAACTCTTTTAAGTCTAAGTATATTTGTTCGATGTCCAGTAATATAAACGGAATTACGGTAATTTAAATTACTAGGGGGCTCATAATCAAAACGTAAATATGTCTAAAAACCGGCCTAAATTGGCACTTAGATGATCATTACATTACTGATTTCTATTCCGCCTCAACCTTGCAGTTCTGAGCGGATTACAAAAGAGACATCTGGACATTTCCAGGATGATTACAAAGAGACTTCTGGACTTTTCCAGAAGAGTTACAAGAAGAAGAACATTTCCAGAGGAGTTACAAGAAGAATGGTGTAGTATAGTTTAGGGAATGGGATAAGGCAAGGAGGATTGGGCTATTCCAGTGGATATACAATTCGGGATGCTGTACAGGATATAGTGCAGTTTCAGTATATATGCAGTTAGGGAAGCAGTTGACAAGCTTGGGCTTTGAGGGGAAGGGTAACTGGTGAAGAAGGGAGGATGGGGGAGTCACACTGAGGGGAATCCAGGTTGGAGTTATGACATCTGTATAAATTTTTTTGAATAGATGGGTTTTGATTTCTTTGCGAAAAGATTTGAAATCACTTGTTGTCATCAGCAGGTTGGAGATGGCATGGTCCAATTTTGCTGCTTGCGTCGCTAGCAGACTGTCAAATATCTTCTTACACTGGGTGCCTTTGAGTGGGGGTAGGTAAATGGAGTCTTAAATCTTCTTTGTCTAGCAGCGAGATTTTGGTTCAGGCGGTTGTTTAGGTAATTGAGGGCTGAGCCATTTATTGCTTTGAATAATAGACAGTATAATTTGAATTGGATTCGCGCTTGTATTGGTAACCAGTGTGAGTCTAGGTAGGCAGTGGTGACATGGTCAAATTTTCTTAGCGAGTAGATCAGTCTGAGTGCAGTGTTTTGGATTGTCTGTAATTATTTTATCATTGTTGCAGGGCAAGGCAGGTAGAGGATGTTGCAGTAGTCCAGTAGACCTAGTACTAGGGATTGGACTACGAGCCTATATTGCTCTTTGTTGAAGAATTTTCTGATTTTACGTAAATTGCGCATGGCTAGAAATGCTCTCTGGGTGGTCTTGTTGATATGGGCTTGCATTTTGCAGCATCTGTCTATTGTTACTCCCAGGAGTTTAAGGGTGGGTTGTAAATGGTATTTGGTTTAGTTAATTTCTAGTTCTGTTGTGGAGGGGTTCTTATCCTTTTCTAGGAGTAGAAATTTTGTTTTGTCCGTGTTCAGTTTCAGTTTGTGGTCTGTCATCCATTTTTCCACTGCTTGTTGGGTTTTTTCCAATTTTTCTGTAGAAGTGGGGTCAGGAGAATCAAAGGGTAGAAGTATGGTGATATCATCAGAGTAGCTGAAAGATGTTACATTTAGGTTGTCTAGGGTGGGTCCCAGAGAGGATAAAAAGAGGTTTAAGAGAGTAGGTGAGAGTGGTGATCCTTGAGGTACCCCGCAGGGGTTGGACCATGGATCTGATTTAAGATTATTTGATTTAACTCTTTAAGATCTGGTTTTAAGGAATCCTTGGAACCAGTTATATACCCTGCCTGAAATCCCTATGGCTTCTAGTGTCTGTAGTAGGATGGTGTGGTCAACCAGATCAAATGCTGCGGATAGATCAAGTTGAATTGTCAGTATCCTTCTGCCTTTGCTGAGGTGCTGTCGGGCTGTGTCTAGTAGGGTCTCCATGCTGGGGTTGGATCTGAACCTCGATTGAAAGCGGTGGAGAAGATTGTGGTCTTCCAGGTAATTTGTGAGATATTGGGCAACAAGTCCTTCTATAATTTTGACATATATTGGTATTGAGGCGATGGGTCTATAGTTAGCGGGGTTATCTATTAGGCCTTTGTGATCCTTCACAATTGGAGTGATTATGATTTCTCCTAGGTGCTGCGGGAATTGACCTTCAGTGAGAGTAGTTTGGATCCATTGCATGAGGCTGGCCCTAAATTTGGGGGTGGCGTTAGTTATCAGATATGAGGGGCAGTGGTTCAGGTCGCATGAGGCTTGACTGTATTTTTTGTAGAGTCGATTCATATCTGTCCAGTTTACTGCAGGGAATTCGGTCCAGATCCTGTCTGCTGCAATGGCTTCTCCTATTGGGGGATTTGTTGATCAGTGAGACAAGTCATCCAAGTGCCGATAATCGAACCAGGTTTTAGATGTATCTGAAAATAACTTATGCCTTCACTTTGCTGCAGTAGGCCCAGAGCTAAAAGGGGCATTTTAGGAAGAGTGGTGATGGCAGAATTTGGGCGGGACATGGGCCTTCCTAGACTTAGTCGTACTGCATATATAACCGAAAGTTTAACAACACTGCCTAGACGGAACTTGGACGTTGTGACTTAGGCCATCTAAAACCAGGTCTGAGTCACAAGAAGGTATCCAAAGTGACCATATAACCACTGCAGGGACAAAGTACAGATCCCTACACATTCCCCCAGTGATCACTGACTCCCCACCCCACTCCACCATATAATTCGTAATAAAAACATCACATATCTGCCTCCAGAATGTCAGCACCTGGCAGCCTGGCATAGAAAAGCCTAGTAGAGCTGCAAAGAGGTGCTTAAGTGATCTTGGGGATGGACTAGTAAACCATGGAGAGGAGAACCCAGGCCCATATGCCACTCTAACCACTGCATGCATGGTGAAACATGTGCACCTCCCAAAATCCTTATGTACTGCCATATAAGTGGCACCTGCAGCCATAAGGGCAATTGGGGTGGTAGACAAGTGGGTCTAGTAGGTTCTGGGGGGTGTTTGGGAGGGCTCACCATGACCTATAAGGTTGTTGTGGTGAGATGTATATGTGGCACCCTTTTTGTGAAGTTCACTGTAGTGCCCTATAAGGTACTCCACTACTCTGGTTCAATGTTTGGATGTCCAGTCCTTCACTTTTCTGATCCCGCCCACATCCAAAAGGTCTTTATCTAGGTGTTTTTGACTTGGACACATTTTTGGACAAAAATGGGGTATAAAGATAGACGAATTAGAGGTCTGGACGATGAGACGGCTGGACATACAGTTAGACAATTTTGAACGTATTTTTCGAAAATGGACTTTTCCATGTCCGACTTTGGGTGACTAGCGACTTGGGCCCAAAATGGACTTAGACGTATTTTTTGATTATGCCCCTTTAAGTATCATGGATTGAATAAGGAGTCTGAATGTCATAGGTTTGAAATAACATTTTATGGGACACAACTTCCACAGGATGAAGAAGCATTTTTTTCAACAACACCGAGGTGAATGCTTTCATAGTTAAATTTCTGTCTAAGTTAAAGATAGGGATTTCTGAATGCAAGTAGCGGGGGGAGGGGGGAGGACATAGTAAAAACTGGAAGTATCTGTACAAGGAACAATTTGCACTTGTCTTGGGGGAGGAGCATGAGAGGCACACGGTATGTTTTCAAATTTCACCTTAAAGTCTTTATTTTTCAAAAATTCAATATTTTTAGTTAATCTCGATGGTTAACAGATGAACTACTTTGCCTTTCTTTCCACTGTTATTTTGTCACCTGTTACAGTTGATGTAACCTCTAAATATAGCAAAAGTCATTTCTATATCCGCTTCTAAAGCATTTTTTTTTAATCCTGTTCATAAATTAGTGCCACAGAATACTCCTTGATTTGTAAGTAAAAGTGATTCTACAAGTTTCATTCCTTTCTAAAGGCTCACTAAAGACTCAAATTCTATAGCACCAGACTGTCGCCAGACATTATTGGCTCTGGCCTAAGGGAATGTCACTTTATTACCTTTCCCTGCCACACTTCAGAGAAATTAATTAATTGATGCTCTTAGCAGCCTCATCCTGACAAAAACATATGATACTCAAATGTTGAACATGGAAGCTAAGATGAAACTGTCAGGAGAAGGCTGAAAGTGGTTATTAATATGGCTTTTGATAAATATCTGCTCAGGCTCATACTGTGCTTCATCTGCTTTCATCTTCGAAAGTAGTTAATCTGATTGATGAAGACCCTGTTTTAGACTGTATCCCATGCTGAGTTTAATAACAGTACTTTTTTGGGGAAAAAAAAAGAATCCTATTTGCAAAACCTAAAGCTCTGAGCTCTCATGTTTTCCAGTCATATGAACATGACCCTAGTAGGGGCCTTGTTTAGCAGTAATGCCATTATTTCTTGTCACTGTTTGTATATATATATATATATATATATATATATATGTGTGTGTGTGTGTGTGTACAATCCAACTATTCTTTCTACTTTTGTACTTCACAAAGTGACACTGTAATAAGAAAATCATTTCAGACATATGCTACTAATGCTAAATCCTTAGGCATGAAAGAGCAATCTCATCACGACACACCATCAGGCCTTAAGACAAAAAAGCTACAGCAACACATTTCGTTATCAACATCATGCAGATAAAAGTGATTTTCTATGGTAATTTCAATGTTTCTATTATTATAATCATATTAAATGTATACTCACAGTTCCAGTTGGAGAACTAAAGAAAGGACTTAGTATGAATGCGTGGTGTACCAGCTGGAAATATTACAAATTATTTTTTTGGTTAAATTAAATGCATTGTTGTAGAATGTAATCTGTCAGGAAACTGAAAAATATAAGTAACGAAATATTGCTTAAATCTCTATAAGACTCACGGGTCCCTTTTACTAAGGGCTCCTTTTACTAAGCTGCACTAGTGTTTTTAGCGCGCGCTAACCCCCGCTCTATGCGTAAAAATTAATGCCAGCTCAATGGAGGCATTAGCGTCTAGCGCGCGTGCTAAAACCGCTAGTGCAGCTTAGTAAAAGGAGCCCTAAGTGGTGGTAAGCGGCGGTAAACTTAAAATCTGCGACCAGGGTGCCATTCATATGGGCATTGTAACATGCTGACTGATTAGAGCAGGATCAGCACAGGAACAATTACTACCTACAAAATAGGTGGCAATAAGAGCTGACATTCATATTTCAAAATTACTGCCTGGCCATTAATAGGGTTGAAAAAAAAAAGCTGCTAATTTAGAGCCGTGCTAAAACTCAACCCACACAAAGGAAACCCATGCACTAGAAATAATGCAGTCAACTTTTAGCACAGTTTTGTAAAAGGGCCCCTATATTATTTGTAGAAATTTACTGGTCAATATTTGGTCAGTAGTACTCAGTTTTTTAAAAAAAAATTTAACCACTGTGAGCAGACTTAGGTCTTGATATTCTATTCTAGTCTGTCTCCATGCACTATCATAGAATATTGCCAAATGACCAGAGTGTGTCAGGCCACTAATTCTTTCTTTTTTAATTAATTCTTTATTCATTTTCAAAAATACATTAAGTGTTAAATATATTCATTCATATTAACAATAAATACAACACTTACAAATAATCATTGATATATTTCATAAATTCTTATCCCTTCCCCTTTCCCATCCCTCCCTCCCATATATTCCATTATCATATAAAACATATAATAATAAACTTCCCCCCTCCCTATACCTTAAGTTACCACTAATTCTTAATATGGCAAGAAGCCACCTATGTTAAGCATATTTGATAAAGAAACATAGGTGTGTGCTGCAGCTGAGCAGGAGGATTATATATGCCGCGTTATGGGCTTCAGGATGTATTCCTTTCGGAGGCGGTGGGGTGCGTGGCTTTCTCCCTCCCGGCAGAGATCTTGGCCATGCGTTGGAGGTGCTACTTTGGGGTGGGCCGGCTAGGAGGAGGCCCTCCTGGATGGCCGCGATGTAAGGTCCAGGAGCGCTGGAGGATGGCCGGGTTGGGAAGTGAGCGCTCCGCCTCACAGCACTGCCGTTATTCTGCATGTGCAGAGGCAGCCAAAAAGAAGAGACAGGACAGGGGTGCTTCACCATTCCGGTTGTGAAGTATCCTGAGGCTACTGCAAGCGGCCGGCGCTTCAGTGCTGGTCATGAAGTGAGCGCGCCGTCGCAAAAATCGCTGCTGCCGCCTCCTTGGACCGGCACAAATGCGGGGCTTCCTACTGTGACGGTAGGGGCGCAGGGCAACGGTCTGGGAGAAAAGAGGAAGGCTGGCTGTCCCGTGCCGCGCCAGTTGATGATCCCGACAAAGGAGGTAGACAGAGGTGCAGGGCTCCCGCAATGGCAGCCAGGTTTGTGGGGTTGATTGCCAGGTGGTGCTGGGTCTCCCTAGAAGCAGCACAATGGGGAGTGATGAGATAGTTTGAGGCGGGCAGTCTTGTGCTTGTACACTTAGGCAGCGTGAGCCAAGGTAGGCAGCGGGAAAAGTTTGTTCTTTCATTAGGGGGGAGGCGAAGGCGTAGCGCGAGGCACGCTGGATTGGGTGGCCAAGCCCTGCGAGTGGCCTTAGCAGGCAGTCGGTTCTTCGGGTTCAGGGAGCAAGGCCAGTAGTTTATGTGCTTACAAGTGTACACGTTGCGTGGCTGCCCCGCCATGCCATATGTTAGGGCCTCGCGTTTCAGCTCCAGCCTAGCCTGGAGGTGTGAGGGTGTTGCATAATTTAGAACTCCTCCTTCACAGAGGAGTGACAAACCTAACACCAGCACTAGTTTTGCCCCTAATAGGATCCGGTGCAGAAGAGCTGACCAGATTGATTCGGGGGCCCAACTTGAGGCTGACCTCCCTTGCCCCTATGATCAGAGCAATAGTGATCCAGAGCAGAGGCAGGCAGACTGGTAACAACAGCATCCAGTCTATAAGGTAGCTAGAAAAGCCACGGAGAAACTAGCTGCACCTAGAAAACCCAGGCAGGGAAAGGCTGCTTCTGAAGGGGATTGGTTCTGAGCTGTTTAAGAGCAGGCTGAAGCAAGCAGCAGGAGGAGGAGCAAGTGACCAAGGGGAGTCACTTCTGCAGCCCAAGGCAGTGCAGGAGCTGTGGAGCCAGGAAGCAGAGCCAGAAGTGCCAGATTGGCCCATGCAGGAGGTGGAAGAAAGCCTCCCCACTTCAGACTTCCAGATTCCTGATTGTGTGGAAAGCATGGAGGTACAAGTTGCTGGTCCTGTACTTGAGAACCAGACAGATCTTATGGACATAAATTGAACCAGGCAGTGAGTAGCTGGAAAGCAATGAGTGTGGGTTTTTTTCTGCCTTTCCTTTTGTGCAAGAAATGTCTGAAGAATTTGCGGTTTGCCTTTGGAGCTAACTATTAGTTTGGTTTCAGAAATTTACTCACCTGAATGCTGGCAACTGATTTTTTCTAAAAGTAAAGGTTGAAGTTATAGAACCTGAGAACTGTGTGAATGAGTTTGTTTGGAGTTTTGCAAACATACTGTGGCTACCGTTTGTTGGCAGCTAATCACCTAATCTCACACAGCTGCCTTGCCTTTCTGGAGGTAGTTAGAGAGACCGGGGTTCTTTGCAAAGCTGTGCTGGGGCTTGCTGCCAAACAAAGTTTCTAACATTTTCTGTGACACAAGTTTGTTTAGACCTTTACCTGACACCTAGAAGTTATCTATGTTTCATGCCTCTAACAAATAATGCTGAGAGGAAGTTTTGAGTTATGTTTGAATACCATTATAAAATATATTGCTGAATCAGAGTGCAAGAACTCTGGCAAGATAACCTGTATGGGATTTTTGCTTGTGTATTTTGATTTTCCTTTTTACAACTGAATTGGTTTTGCCAATATTTGCCTTTTGTGTTTCACCTTTTTGGGACCACCAAGGTCAGAATAAAACTTTGATTCTTTATTTAAGAACGCTGTCTGAGTGGTAATAACTTGGGGCCAATATTTACCCTTGCCTCCCAAGCCTAGGCATTCACCTAGGGCAGGGGTGTCCAATGTCGGTCCTCGAGGGCCGCAGTCCAGTCGGGTTTTCAGGATTTCCCCAATGAATATGCATGAGATCTATTTGCATGCACTGCTTTCAATGCATATTCATTGGGGAAATCCTGAAAACCCGACTGGACTGCGGCCCTCGAGGACCGACATTGGACACCCCTGACCTAGGGCTAACTAGAAGACCTGAAGATACCCTTTGTTATAGGGGACACGCCAGAATCTCAGTTTTGTCACTGTGGAGCTACGCTCTGAGGAGTATTTGTGACAAGAGCCAATAGGGATAGTCAGGCGACAGACAGGGGAGTACTCCTGCAACTGCAGAGGTATTGGTGGGGGTTGCTCTTGCTGAGGGGCCGGTTATGGGTCTTAGGATGTTGGACTCACGGTAGCATACTTGGGGGAGCATCTCGGTAGCATACTTCATGTGTCTTAACAGTGTTAGTTTTGCCTTTCAAGGTTGTCGTCCTCCATGACTCCTTAAAACCGGGAAGGGACCATGTCAAAGTGGTATCAATTCCTCTTTAGCCAGTTTTTTGAGATTTCAGCATGCTAGGTCGCTCGACAGTAGCATTTGAGCAATTCTAGGGTGCACGCTAGATTGCCCAGTGTCCAATTTTCCCGATGTTCAATGGGCGGATGGAGCTCTGCAGATAACATCACAAGCTGGAATGTATGAATGTCAACTTTCTCTTTTCTGTCCGCGGTCAGTGTCACTCTGGAATAGTGTGGGATGTGAGGCAGGAGGTGGGACCAGCTCCGCCAGCTGCCATCGGCCCTAGCTTCCTTGATCATTACTCAGTAGCCTCTCTGATGTGAGGGGGGTCAATGGAGCACTCATACGGGGTGGTGTGCCAATTCTTACCATATGTAGAGTGTGATCTCACTAGCTGATTTGTCCACTAACGGACATCACTTGCATAATATGTCATGTATTAACTGCTTTTTTTTTCCTCACATGGCTTCTCTTTCTTCATCAGCTACATTGCCATGACACCATCATTTAGCACCTCATTACCTGAGACCTTAGACTTGGTGCTTGTACCAGCTCACTCGGTTAGTTTCACCAATAGGAGCCCATAAAAAGGTAGGAGGTTGAGTCCAGTACTCATGAGCGTCTGGGAGGTAAGAACAAGCGTCTCTGAGGTGAAGGGTTCAGGTGATTGGGGCACTCTCATGCACCCTTCATATGGAGGTAGTGTATGGGCAAAGGGTAGAAGTCAAAGGGTGTACATGTGGGTGTGGATAGTACTTGTTTTCAAGGCCAAACTGTATGGGGGCCGCAGCCATATGCCTGGTGGGGACCCGAGATAAGCGAGGTTTTGCTATCTCGGGTGGTGGCGGAAAGAATCCTAGTGGGGTCATAGGCACAGCTTAAAGAACACTGTGTTACAGTGGTTTGATAGCAAAAGATGTGACGACGTATAGCCTTGCAGAAGCAAGTGAGGTAAGCACTCAGAGGCTTGCTTGTCTCCCGGCTTAGACGGCGGGGAGGCTATGTGACATGACTTTAACAACTGACAGGTGGAGGGTCCCTCCTTGAATGGGATGGGGAGAAGTCGGGGCAGCTTGAACGGCTCTCCCATGAGAACAACAGTGGCCCAGCCAGAGTCGCTGGGCAGGACACGGATCAGTTGATGGGTGTAAGGACTGAGATGCAGCAATATGATATGATATGTCTATGGTATATATATATATATTTATAAATTGTTCAGGTAAATGAATATGATGATATACATTGGTATCGAAATTGTGCATGGTGAAAGTTTTTGGTATGTTGGTAATTGATGTTTGTAGATGATGTTGTAGTAGGGCATTTACGGCTGCGGCAATTAATAAATCCTGTAACCCGCAGGCTCCGGGCAATGTGTCCAGGACTGCGGGAACAAGAATTTTGCCCTTGTGAGCCGCAGAAGGCTCCACAAGGAAGGAAAAAGCAAACCACTTTAGAATAAGGATTTTGCCCACAAGTCAGGCAAGTTTTCATGAAAACCAGGATTGGATTAATTTTGTTGCATAGCAGTAAAACCAAAATGAAAAACAAACTTTTGTCAGGATTTTCAATCAAACAATCCAGTCTTCAAAACCTCGAGCTTCAATATCACACACAATAAAGTTTCAAATTCAAATAGAAAAAGGGCTCTATATTTATCAATGAGCCTCAGCTTCAAAGTTCTTTCAAAAAGAAAACAGTCTCTTCCCTTTGATAGTACACTTGGACTACTGTCAGTGACACAGCACTGCACTCCTTCAGCAATTGAAAATGCTAACCAGGTGGTGTGCTCCATGTGTTGTAATACTGCTACAAAATAGAGCCCTCTATCCCACCTCAAAACGTGGGGCTAAATCCCCCACCACACTGGCTGGATAAAGTGTAAAACAAAAGATTAACAAATGTCAGTTTTACAGTCTCACACTCTTGTGCTTCTCTGCTTCAGTTTTCAGCAGGGAAAAAACACAGCCTCAAGAGAAAAATAAACCAAAACAGTTCACTGTCCAAAACATAAGTAACTGAAATACTCTTTAGGCAGATTTTGTACTTGCCTTGGAGAGATACACTTCCATGGGTTGATAATCTGATTGAACCTCTGTGCCTGGTTCTGATCCCAACTCCATAGCTTGTGAAACTTCAGAGAGGTCAGGAGTCATCTCAGTGCCTGCTTCAACAATCTCCATGCATTCTGGGGTTTGTTGGTCCTGCAGAGCTCTTAGTCCTGAGCTAGGCTGCCAGTACTTTTCATGTGACTGTTCTCCACCTCTCCAATTCTCCCTCTGCCTTTCCAACTGCTCAGACCTGAGATTAAGGAACTTGCAACCCCGCCCAACCTTCCCAGGTGCAAAGCATTTCCGGTTACAAGACCTGGGAAGTTGAGGGGGAGGGGAAGTCTGAAGCTCAACCCCCAAGCTCTCTCTGCTGGCTTTAGTAGAAATAGCAGGCAAAAAGGAAAACTGTTCTTTAGCTTGAGCAGAATGGGAACTAACTGCTCTAGGCATGGGCCTTATACTAGGGCCAGTCCTAGCAGGCCTACCTCGCATACCACAATCCACATATTGTCAAAGAACAACGTGTCTGTGTAGTACTTGCAAAGTATTGAGAGTGGGTGGGAGGCAACAAGTGCCGAGTGCCAATTTTGATATAGATGACAATGTCTAAGACCATCTCTCTAATATACCCTGTCTTCAGTGGCAGGCTTTAAACTAGATGTGATAGGGCAGGGTGATCAAACCACCGGGTGAGTATAAGCCCTCAGGTAAATAAATCACTGAATACCTCTAAATGGATAGGAAAAGGGGGCAATGTCTGGAAGTATGCTAATGCTCAAAGTATGGGAAACAAAATTCTGGATCTAGAAGCTGTGATAGAAGAAGATGATTTTGATATTGTGATGATCACAGAGAGGTGGTTCATGGAGAAGCATGACTAGGATGTAGTTATACTGGGCTATAATCTGTTCAGGAAAGACAGCATAGGAAGAAAAGGAGGGGAGTAGCATTATATGTTAAAGATCATATTAAAGCCAAGCAATTACAGGATTTGAAGGGCAAGGAAGAGGCACTGTGGATCAATTTGAGAAGAGGGAATGGTAAATAATAATAATGATAACTTTATTATTTTATACTGCCATAACCACAAGTTCTAGGTGGTTTACACTAAAAAGAGCTGGACAATCAGCAAAATACAATAATACAGTAATAAATACAAATATTTGTAAAATAGAATTTCAATAATAAAACTCACTAAGTAATAAACTTATCGAACAAAGTGGTCTTAATTAATTTCTGAAAACTGCAATAGGATAACATAGTTTGCTGAATACATTTACCTAACCAAGATTGTTGCCTACCAGCTTGAAATGCTAGGGTCCTATCTAAGAAGGTCTTATATCTACACCCATTAATTTTTGGATAAGCAAATACGTAGAAGTTTCTAGTTTCTCTTGATGGTCTATGCAACACAAAATGAGGAAAAAGGTAAGCTGGAGACAATCCCAATATCAGCTTAAAGCAGATACAGGAAAACTTGAATATATATTTACATTGGTGTGATATACAGGCCTTCTTCACAGATGGAAAAAGTGGACAGAGATTTAATAGTAGACATTCTGAATATATCTAAAAAAGGGGTTTGAACAAAAAGAAGTATGAGAAGATACTGGAAGACATAAATATGTATACTCTGGAAGAGAGGAGGAACAGAAGAGATATGATACAGACATTTAAATACTTGAAAGGTGTTCATATAGAACTAAAACTTTTCCAGAGAAGAGAAAATGGTAAAATTGGCATAATTTGAGGTTGCAGGGAGGAAGACTCAGGAGCAATGTTAGGAAATTCTATTTCATAGAAAGGGTGGTAGATGCCTGGAATGCGCTTCTGGAGAGAAGTAGTGGAGAGGAAAACTGTAATGGAATTCAAAAAAGCATGGGATAAACAGAGGATCTCTAATTAGAAAACAAAAGATATAAATTAAAGAACTAAGGCTGGTACTGGACAGATTTGCACGGTCTGTGTCTCATATGTGGTGATTTGGTGTAGGATGGGCTGGGGAGGGCATCAATGGGAACTCCATTAACTTGGAACATAAGGATGTTACTGGATAGGCTAGAGGATGTTTGGATAGGCTAGAGTGAGCTTGGATGGCAACTTCAGCATTTGGAACCTAGGACAATACCAGGTGGACTTTACAGTCTATGACACAGAAATATCAAAGAAGAGACAAGTTAATTTAATCAAGTATTTTTAATGGGTATAACTAATGGGCAGGCTGGATGGGCTGTTCAGGTCTTTATCTGCCATCTTTTACTAAATTACTATGTTACTTTGTTTTTATTAATAGGTGATTTTAACATGCCGGATGTTGATTGGGATATCCCTATTGCGGAGTCTTCTAGAAGTAGGAAGATCCTGGATTCTCTACAAGGAGAACTGTTCCAGCAGATGATAATGGAACCCATGCAGGCTGGGGTCATACTTGACTTAGTGCTTACAAACGGGGAAAGTTTTTCTGATATTACAGTAGGTAATTATCTGGCATCCAGTGATCACTGCATGGTACGGTTTAAAATTAAGATGGGTATAGAGAGGGCTCATTCAAAAATAAAGGTTCTAGATTTCAAAAAAATAAACTTTGTTCAGATGGGGGATTATGTCAAGGAATTGTCTGGATGGGAAAACTGAAAGGAGTAATTGTAAGGATGACAGATCTTTTTGTGAGGCAAGTAAGTAAAAGTAACAGGAAAGGCCCTCTTTGGTTCTCAAAAGTAATAGCTGAGAAGGTAAGGTTAGCTTTCAAAAACTACAAAAGATCGCGAAAAGAGGAATACAGGCAAAACTATCTGGAAAGTTAAGAGAGGATGGTTGAGTAGTCAGGATAGCAAAGATACAAATGGAAGAAAAAATAGCTGGCACGGTAAAATGGGGAGACAAGACATTTTTTATATATATAAGTGATAAGAAAAAGTGCAAAAGTGGCATTGTGAGACTCAAAAGTGAAGGGGAGAAATATGTAGAAGCTGATAAAGAAAGGAGGAGCCTAAGGCTACTGGGCCTATTCCGGTTGGCCCAGGTGCCTCAGGCCCCACCTGTGGGAAGGTTTTGAACCGCCTGGGCCAATTAGGCTCTAAGGTCAGCCATTCGAGGGATGGCTGGCCTGTCGGATGGATGAGGCCAAAGAACTATATACAAAAGATAAGTGCTTTTTCAATAATACAATCTTTCAAGTCATGCACATATAAAAGTGTGTTAAGGTGGAAGTTATGCTATGATTGGGTGGTGAGGTGGTCCCCTTTTTCCTCCATGTCTCTGAGCACAATCTATCCACTGATTAAAGTATAAGGATTATGGAGTTCCAAGAGGACTTTTAAGAAGTTATAGCAATTACACTAGCATGTTTTTTGTTTATTTTCTTGGATGGATGGGCTTGGCACCTGTCCGTCTGGCCAACGAATATTGCAGGTACGGGGAGAGAAATCGGGGGTGGGGGGGTCGAGGGGTCGGCAGGGGGGGGCTGCATCAAGAACAGGAGGGCCTGGGATCCCTCCTACCCGTATCTTAGTGGGGGGAGGGGGTCATCTGGCCAGGAGGGCTTGGGCTCCCTCCTGCCCGGATCATTGTAGGGGGGTGATGCATCGCAGCAAGAGAGATTGGCTGTCTCCCCTTCCGCGATGCAATCACCCCTCTACCGGAACTTCCACAAACCGCGGCAGGAGAGATTGGGCATCTCTCCTGCCGCAGGTCATGGCAGTTCAGGTAGAGGGGTGATCGCATCGTGGCAGGGGAGATGAGCCATCTCTTCTGCCACGATGGTTGCAGTGGGGGGTGGGTAGGTTGTCAGCCCGCTGAGCTGATTGTGCCAGCCGCCATCAGCTCAGTGGGCCTTTTTTCGGCACTTATACCTATTTTGACTTGGTCAAAACGTATAAGTGCCGACTAGGCAACCTGTCAAAATGTTTGGTTATACCTGCTGTACTTCTGTGTCTAGGTCGGCCCACCTCTCGCCCTTTCCCCTCCTCTAAAAACACCTCTTTTCGCTCTATGCATTTAGAGGCAGGGGAAAGGCCTAAGCTGGTTTTAAATACAGCTTTGATTATGGGTACTTGGACGATCAGGCTTTTTGATCGTCCAAGTACCCATTTAGGCCACTTTTTAGACTTTTTTTTTATTATGAGCCCCATAGTCTGTGAACTTCAAGTGCTAGTGTTGGATGCATCTTTTACGACATTCTTCCATGACACTGGAAGAGATGGTTATTTGTTCCTGTTATGGAGTAGTGCTAGAGGAAAATGAATTATATACAAATTAAATTTTAAACAGAAAAATACCTTGATACCAGTTTACCAGTTCTGTCCTTAAGACATACAGCTAAGAATGCTCCTGGGCTTGTCTTAACAACACTGGATAAGGGTGCTTGTCTAAGTGTCTGTTTTTTGTTTTTAGCAATCACTGTGATTCTTAAAGAGATAAGCATGTCTGACAAGTTTTATTTCAAAGAAAACTCTTTTGGACTAACAATGAGTTGATCTTATTACCTGGTGATGGTAAAAACCTAGTAAAACAGTAAATTTGCAGGTTCAATTTGTCAATCTTTATTCATAGGCAGACTGTGAAAAACAGTATGTTTAATCTCAAATTGGTAGAATAAAGAAAACTCTTGCTTCTAAACTGTGAAAAGTTTAATGTTAATATCAAATGTATCAAAAATGTCTCATACCCCTGCCCAGAGGTACTTAAGATGTGTATGCAGTTGCTCTTGTAAAAGTTTCATTCTAAATAAAATTGACTTGAAACACACTATTACACATAATCAAAAAATTTCTGATTAAACTTTGAATGTTGCAATAGATGCAAATTGGATGAATGATACCTCCATTAGATAACCAGAAGAATACAACAGACATACATTAGAAAAAGCACATTAGGCTCCATTTTTCAGTCTCCAGGCTACATACAAGATTGGATAGCACGTTCTATATCTTTGACCTGATTCATCAAATCCTCTACTCTCTCTCTTGAGCATAAATGTGGCCTAAAGCAACAGAGGAGTTTGGTAAAGAGCAAGTTAAACAACATAGTCTTTGGAGAGGGCTATACACCTAGTCCAGCAAGTTTCCTGTTTTTTTTTCATATTTTAGGAAAAATAGCTTTCAAAAAAACTGGAAACTCATTGGACTAGGTGTATAGCCCTCAGTGGAGACTACGTTGTTTTACTTGCTTTTTTACCAAACTTTTCAAACCACCACCATATATGAGCTCTGATTTATCTTTTCTGATGCCTGTAATAATGAATCTGGACTAGAGAAACTAACCAAACCAAAAACTGAAGAGCTCTTCTAACAATTATGAATATGCAATTTAAGAGCCATATATAATACATGGTTTTATCCATGTTAGAGGTAAAATCATAGTCATTCTTATTCACACATAGCTGCATACAAGTAAATGCCCTGTTATAAAATTCTGACTGGAATAATTATTGACATGATAAGAGGGGCTGCTGAAAAGTTCTCAGCCCGACCAACAACGTTGGGACACTCTCCATCGAGGGCTATACACTTAATCCAACAATTTTCCTCTTCTTTTCATTCCATATTTTTCTGACAAAATGAAAAAGAGTGGAAAATCACTGAATTAAGAGCTCCTTTTACTAAGCTGCGATAGCGGTTTTAGCGCATGCTGAATTGCCGTACGCGCTAGACCTTAACGCCGGCATTGAGCTGGCATTAGTTCTAGCCGCAAAGCGTGGGTTTAGCGCACGCTAAAATCCTGTGTGCGTTAAAAACGCTATAGCAGCTTAGTAAAAGGAGCCCTAAATGTATAGCCCTCGATGAAGACTGCTTGAAATTTGTTGGTTGGGCTGAGAACTTTTCAGCAGTTCCTTGTAGTGTGTAGATTACCTAATAGGGATAGAACACGGGCAGGATTTGCAAGTTGTGTAGATTATAAAATAGATTAATTTATGCCCTTAATCTAGGCACGTGATTCTACCACTTATGCTCATATTTATTCATTGTCTTCATAATTCTTTGTCATCATAAATAAGGAACTCCTTTATAATATTAGCTTCTACATATGCATCACCCATTAAAATATTTAGCGTATCTTGCCCTGTATTAGAGATAATACATACATAATAAAGATACTTTTCAAATCATTTACCCACTTAGGACAAAAATCTATATATAGCTTTAAAAAAAATGAGTGTCTAAGCACTATTCTATAAATGGTGCTGCTAGATGGGAGCCATTTATTGAATATTACTTAATGCCGGGATCCATGCCTAACTTTTAGGCACAAGGATTTATTTTTTTATTCAATTTTCTATACTGTTCTCCCAAGGGAGCTCAGAATGGTTTACCTGAATTTATTCAGATGTTCAAGCATTTTCCCCTAATGTATCTGGGGCAATGGATGGATTAAGTGACTTGCCCAGGGTCACAAGGAGCAGTATGGGTTTGAACCCACAACCTAAGGGTGCTGAGGCTGTAGCTTTAACCACTGCACCACTTATATCAACTGAAGCCTGGATCAAGTCCCTGCACCTAAGTTAGGCACAGATCAGGCATATTCTGTAACAGTGTGCACAGATTCTTAGAATATCCATGACCTATCCATACCCCTCTCTTGGCCATGCCCCTTTTCAGATTCACACACTAGAATTTATGCATGCATCTTTATAGAATACACCTAGCAAGATGTGCATGTAAACTCTGATTTCTACCAATTGCACCAATAATTGATTATTAATGCCCTATTATTGGCACTAATTGGTTCATAATTCAATTAAATTGTGCATAAAATTTGGGCACATGTCCAAATTTCCACACACAATTTTAAGTGCCATTTATAGAATCTGGAGGTTCACGGGGTCTTTTACTAAAAAAAAAAAAAATTCTATTTATTTTCTCCTGCTTGATATAGTAATTTATATTTATTTTGTTAGATTTACCATTCTATCTTTTTCTCTACAATGTAACCACTCTGCTTCACTTTCCCTGGTTTTCTAAATCTCTCTGGGGCTCCTTCTTCCTTCTCATCTTCTTTCTATTTTTAACTTTGAATATATGAATGTTCTTTTTCTCTTAGGTGCTTTAGTTTAGATTGTGAGCCCGTTTGGGACAGAGAGTGAAGTTCAAAGTGCCTAATGTATTTAGTTTTGTAAACCGCTTAATACTCATGTACAAGTGGTATATCAAATATAATAAATACAATACAATACAATTAGCACATGTTATGTGCAATAGGGCCCATAGGAATAAAATAGTTCTGAGGCAGATAATATGCGCTATCCTTTATTAAAATAACCCTGACAAATTGTTAGTCTAAAAAGCTGCATCCCTCTTAGTCTGATTAAAATTAAGTGTGTGGCTTCAACAATGTGCACTTTTAGAAGGATAGAAGGGAGATAGGTCCTATTTTGGGCAGTAGCATTGTGAGATTGCCGCTTGGCAGTGGCATAAAGTCTTCCAAAACAGCCTCTGTAGTACAGATGAGATCTAGACATTGGACTAGAGACCACACACTGTAGCAGTTGAAGCAGAGCACGACAAGTATCATTTTCTTTAAAAGAACTTGCCTTGCTGCTTCCCTCTCTTTGTCTAATAAAAGTATTCTTTCTCAGTTGGATGAGCTGAAGTCTCATGATGAAAGCTGCATAATTTTGCAGCTGTCATCACAAGACTTCATTCCAGTCATGGAAATGCTTCTCTGGCTGCTTGGAAAATATATTTTTATTAGGGAAAGAAGGAGAGGTGTCGGTATAGCAAGCTGATTTAAAGTCACTTATGTTTGTCAGATTCTGGAAGGGTGAGTCTCTCTCTGTTGTCTCCACAATTTGAGTGACCTCAGCAAAAGTTTAGAACATAAGAAATGTACCCAGCCATATTGGGTCAGGCCAATGGTCCATCTAACCCAGGGGTTTCAAAGTCCCTCCTTGCATGAGATCTATGTTCATGCACTGCTTTCAATGTATATTCATTGGGGAAATCCTAAAAACCCAACTGGATTGCGGCCCTCAAGGAGGGACTTTGAGATCGCTGATCTAACCCAATATCCTGTTTCCACAGTGGCCAAACCAGGTCACAAGTACCTGGCAGAAATCCAAATAGTAGCAACATTCAATGCTACCAATTCCAGGGCAAGCAGTGGCTTCTACTATGTCTTTCTCAATAGACTTTTCCTCCAGAAACTTGTCCAAACCTTTCTTAAACCCAGCTACATTAACTGCTGTTATCACATCCTCTGGCAATGAGATCCAGAACTAAACTATTCTTTGAGTGAAAAAAAAAATATTTCCTTCTATTGGTTTAAAAAAAGTATTTTCATGTAATTTCATTGTGTATCCCCTTAGTCTTTGAAATTGTTGATCGTGTAAAAAAATGATTAACTTGTACTATTCTATGCCACTCAGGATTTTGTAGAACTCCCCTCAGACTTCTCTTTTGTATGCTGAAGAGCCCTAACATCTTTAGCCTTTCCTCATGCGAGGAAAGTTCCATACTGTTATCATTTTGGTCACTCTTCATTCAACCTTAGTAGTATAATGGGTACACCTCATGTCAAAATGATTGACAGCTGTCAGAGATAAGGATTGACCAATCAGTGTTCACTTCCGGGTTAAGCCCCGCCCATTGTCCCGCCTTAGTCTCCGCCCATGCCCCACCCCTCCCATAGGAATGAATGGTGGTAGCCCCGCCCATGGCCCCACCCCCCACCCATGGCCCCGCCCCACTCTTCACCTAAGCCCCGCCCCTCCCATAGGAATGAATGGTGGTAGCCCCGCCCATGGCCCCACCCCCACCCATGGCCCCACCCCTCAAGCCCCACCCTGCCCCTGACCCCACCCCTCAAGCCCCGCCCCTGCCCCTGACCCCGCCCCCCTCATGTCCCGCCCCGGAAATGCACTTTTTGATGACATCACCGGAAATGGGGGCTTGACTCCGGAAATACGCTTTCTAATGATATCACCGGAAATGGGAGTGCCTGCCCTTACCGGAAATGCACTTTTCTGATGACTTAGGCGGAAATAGGGTTAATGACGCGGCGGAAATGCGCTTTTCTGATGACATAGGCGGAAATAGGGTAAATGACGCGGCGGAAATGCGCTTTTCTGACCACGTAGGCGGAAATAGGGAAACAGACTTAGTCAAGTATTATTATATTCTATGCACCTATTATATTATATTCTATGTGTGCCTTAGCATGTAGTGTGCACTAAATCAATTAGTATGTGCTAAATTGGTTAATGAGCCTTAGTAAAAGGACCCCACAGTAAGAAGTATACTTCAGAAAAAGAACCCCCAATTTAAAGTACTATTTAGAACCACTGGGTACAAGGAGCCTAAACGGAAAATCCATTTAGCTTTTGGCATAACTTCGCCTTCCTCAGGAGTCCTTAAAGAAATATAAAATAAGAATGGAAAAAAAGGATATACTAGACATATTTGAAAAATGAAGCTAGAGATGTGACTACATAAGTCAAAACTGATTTATAGAAGTCGGTGAATGCTGCCCGATGAAAGAGTCAAGATCCTCAGGGTTGGTGCAGCTCTTCATCTGGTTGTTGAGTGTTACCCTCATTCTGGCTGGGTAGAGGAGCCCGAACCTTGCATTCAATTGCTTGAGTTGAGGTCAGTAAACCAGCAGCTGCTTTCAGTGGTGAGCCATTGTTTTGCTGAGATCAGCACAAAAAGAATGATGGCACCCTCGTGCTTCACTGGTGCACGGATCTTGGCTCGCTGCATAATTTAAATTACTTGTTGGTAGCTTTATAACAACTGGCCTGGGGTAACGGTCGTTCGCGTTGCGACATGATGGCACCCAATGAGCTCTTTCAATTTCAAAGTCTTTTTGGAAGGTAAGATCAAGCAGTTTTGGAATTGATTCAAGATATTTAACAAGATCATAATCCAGAAGACCTTCAGTTAAACCTAATATTCTAAAATTGCTTCGGAGGGAGCAATTATTGCTGGCTTCCAGCTCCTTTCAAAAATGGTAATTCCCTGGGTATAGCACCGGAGTTCAGCCAAGTTTTGAGTTGTGGCATCCATTTTGGTTTCCAGAGTGGTAACACGAGTCTGGAGCAGATTAAATTCAGCAGACAGGTTTGAAAGTTCTTCCTTTATCTCTGTAGTGTCAGATTTAGTGTCTGACATCAGCTCTTTTAATTCTTTGAGTTCCGCCAAGACCGCATTAATGCTTTCAGTGTTCATGTCAAACAGCGGAACTTTGGAAGGAGACGTCGGCTCCAGCTTATGGCATTTACTAACCTTTTTGTCAGCCATTCCGATATTGTTCCCTGATCGCCTTGCTTTATAGTATGTAGTGAAGTTGCCTCGTGCAAAATTTTTGGCAGTGAATGAAGCTAGTAAGGAGTAGTTACTAATTTTAGGGCATGGATGCGGGAGCTCTGCAATCAAGCTGCCATTCCTCGCGCGCTCAGTAGCGCCCCCCATACTAATAAACTTTGGAGTCCTTTTATCAAGCTGCGGTAGGGGTTTAACATTTATAATACCGCGTATTAAACCGCCTGCCATGCTAGCCGCTAATGCCTGCATTGAGCAGTCAGTTTTTTAGCCGGCCGCGGGGGTTAGCGCATGATGAAATGTCCGACACGCTAACCCCGTTAGCGGACCTTGATAAAAGTACCCCTTTGATTACTCCTGTGTAATCCAGGAGCCTCTGTTCCATTTTTGTTGTCTTATGATTAAAGATATGAAATAACTAGAGATAACTGAATGCACGAGCGGGTGCTGAAAAATTTTCAGCCCAACTAAGAAGAGAATGATGCGGATATGGTTCAATCAGTGATCTGAAACAATGTCAAAACATAGAATTCTGTTTCTGCAAATTGGCACTTAACAAAATAAGATAACACTCTTTTCAGCTACAGTGGCAAAATAATGCTCAGAATTTAGGAAGTCAGTTGGTTGGACTGGGAACTTTTCAGCACCCCCTCATAATTAGAATTTATGTGAACAACTTTCTAAGCATATCCTATAAAGTAGTGTGTGTAAATTCAAATATGCAGTACTAAAAAAGAGCATGACCATGGAAGGGGTGAGCAGAAGAAAGGATATAAATTATCCCGTTCAACTTCTAAGCAACCCAGATGCAGGGAAAAAAAACACAGTTTGAAGGGTCTGTATACAAATGCTAGAAACCTAAAAAAAATAAGATGGGAAGGGGTCTTTTACTGAGGCACACTAGCTGATTTAGCACATGCTAAATATTAGCGCTTGCTAAATGCTAATGCACCCATTATATTCTATGAACACGTTAGAGTTTAGCATGCACTAAATTGGCTAGTGCACCTTAGTAAAAGACCCCCTAAACGAAGAGGTAGATAATAGGCATTTTAGAGAGCTGGTAGAAGGAGTATAATCAATGGGACACTGCTATCAGGTTACAAATTATATTGCAATGATAAAGCACATCACATTGAAGGGAGGGTTGCATATATGTTAAAGAGGGAATTGAGTCAAACGAAATAAACATGCTACATGAAACATTCTACATGATAGAATTTCTATGCGTGAAGGGGTGGAATATACTGGTAGGGCTGTACTAGTTCTACTGTCTGCTGGAATAGAGCAAATAAGCACTGGCAAGTCAGATGTAAAACATTATCAAGGCTAAAAGAGAATATGAACAGATATTTTTCACAGAAGCAAAAATTCACAGTAACAATTTTTCAGGTATATCAGAAGCAGAAAACTTGTGAGGGATTTTGTGGAACCATTAGATGGAGAAAAAAAAGGACATTGAGGGAGGATAAGGCCATAGTGGGGAGACTTAATGAATTCTTTGCTTTGCTGTTTATGAAAGAAAATATATGAGATCTACCTGAACCAGAAATGGTTTTCAAGAGTGATGATGCGGAGGAACTGAAAGAAATCTTGGTAAACCTGAAAGACATACAGAATAAACTGTCAACCTAAAGAGTGATAAATCAACTGGACTGAATGGTATACACCCCAGGGGACTGAAAGAACTCAAACATGAAATTGCTGGCCTGCTGTTAGTGATCATTAAAATCATCCATAGTGCCTGAAGATTGAAGGGTGGTCAATGTAATGTCAATTTTAAGAAAAGTGTTCCAAGGATGATCCAGGAAATTACAGACCGGCAAACCTGACTTCAGTATCAGGCAAAATAGTGGAAACTGTTGTAAAGAATAAAATTACAGAACACATAGATAAACATGGTTTAATTGGACAGAGTCATAAGAATTGCCGCTGCCGGGTCAGACCAGTGGTCCATCGTGCCCAGCAATCCGCTCACGCGGCGGCCCTTAGGTCAAAGACCAGTGCCCTATTAGAGTCTAGCCTTACTTGCATATGTTCTGTTCCAGTAGGAACTTATCCAACCTTGTCTTGAATCCCTGAAGGGTGTTTTCCCCTATAACAGCCTCCGGAAGAGCATTCCAGGTTTCCACCACTCTAAGGATGAAGAAAAACTTCTTAACTTTTCTACAGAATATTTTCCCTTCTAAATTCAGCGAGTGCCCTCTCATTTTCTTCACCTTGGAGAAGATGAACAGTCTCTCTTTCTCTACTAAGTCAATTCCCTCCAGTATCTTGAATGTTTCGATCATGTCCCCTCTCAGTCTTCTTTTCTCAAGGGAAAAGAGGCCCAGTTTCTCATTGTATGGCAACTCCCCCAGTCCCTTAACCATTTTTGTCACTCTTTTCTGGACCCTTTCGAGTACTACTATGTCCTTTTTTATGTACAGCGACCAGTGTTGGATGCAGTATTCAAGGTAGGGGCGTACCATGGCCCAGTATAAAGGCATGATAACCTTTTCAGATCTGTTTGTGATCCCCTTCTTAATCATTCCTAGCATTCTTTTAGCCCTTTACACCGCCGCCACGCATTGCGCAGACAATTTCATTGACTTGTCTACAAGTACTCCCAAGTCTCTTTCCTGGGGGCGCTCTCCAAGTATAGCTCCAGACATCCTGTATTAGTGCATACAATTTTTGTTACCGACATGCCTCACCTTGCACTTATCCATGTTGAACTTCATTTGCAATTTTGCGGTCCCTTCCTCGAGCGTATTTGTGTCTCTTTGAAGGTCTACTCTGAATAACTTTGTATCATCCATGAATTTAATCACCTCATTTGTCGTGCCAAGTTCTAGGTCGTTTATAAATATGCGA
This sequence comes from Geotrypetes seraphini, assembly GCF_902459505.1. NCBI lineage: Eukaryota > Metazoa > Chordata > Amphibia > Gymnophiona > Dermophiidae > Geotrypetes > Geotrypetes seraphini. The sequence goes on from NC_047085.1 coordinate 411,656,921, forward strand.
ACAGCTTCGGAGGCAGCCAGGAGAGTCGGGAGGTGGCTGGGCAGAAGCAGGAGCATGTGGTAAGCAGAGGGAGAAAGGAGGAGAGAGAAAAGCAAAGGCAGGCAAAGCAAGGCAAGGCATAGAGAGTGGCAGAGGTGCGAGTTAACTCCGCCCACCCCTCCGTCAGCGGCACCCCGCAGCCGATCTCCCCCATAAAAGGGGAGGAGCCAACAGCACGTAGCCATTCAGCGTGCGGTGAAGGCGAGCGGCAAAGGCGCTCGCCTTAGCAAGAGCGCCTTTACGAAGGGCCTTAAGAAGGCAGAGTCAGGACATCAAGGAAGGACAACAAGGTAAGGAAACCAACAACTAACACAGCAAAAACAGTTAATAAGAACTTAAAAAGCAAAACAAAGCAGACACAGAGGACACTTACATACATAACAGCAGGTCATACGTAAACTGTTAACTTAAAGTAGGAACACCAACCAACACAGAACAGCACAACAAAACTCAACACTAGACAAAAGTGATACATTAGGAGTGGATACAGGACACAACATACAACAAAGGGAATAAGAAAGTAGCAAGCAGCAGAGACAGAAGAACACACATACTCACATAGGTACAAAAGTACCAGTAAAGAAGAGAGGACTCAAAAAAAAAAAAAAGGCGAACGACAATGGAAGCAGAAGGAATCCAGAAGATGAGCTTTCCAGTGTTCTGCACAGATTGTCATATGTATGACTACCTCCCCTCGGGGAGACAGTCATATGTATGCGGTCGGTGTCAGAAGAAGGAAGTCAAGCGACTAGAGAACAATATACAGGAGCTAGAAGGACTTTACATCACGGAGGACCCAATCAAGACAGCTGAGGACTTCATGAGTGAGAGACACATTGAGGAGGAAGTCAGGGAACTCGAGAAATTCATTGAGGAAGCCTACAGGAGGAGGGTAGAAGAGAACGAACTTAAGATGAAAGATGAAGTTACACCACCATCAACATGGAAGAGAGAACAAGAAACAGAAGATCCTGAAGAAGATGCCCACAGAGGAACACCGCAGGAGGCGGAGGAAATGGCTAGTCGATGCCCAAAAGAAGAAGCAGCGAAGCACACCGAGGACATAGAAGAAGAAGCAGCAAAGCACTCCAAGGACATTGACCTGAGACCAAAGCAAAAATTGAAGAGGGGAAAGTCTGCGATCATAGTGGAAGACTCAATCCTAAGGCATAGAAACATAGAATATGACGGCAGAAAAGGGCTATAGCCCATCAAGTCTGCCCACTCTAATGACCCACCCCACTGACTTTACTCCCTTAGGGATCCCATGTGAATGTCCCATTTTCACTTAAAATCTGACACGCTGCTGGCCTTAATCACCTGCAGAGGTAGACTGTTCCAATGATCGACCACCCTTTCTGTGAAGAAGTATTTCCTGGAATCACCTCAAAATTTCCCTCCCCTGATTTTCAGCGGATGCCCTCTGGTGGTCAAATGACCTATAGGACAGAAGATATCATCTTCCACTTCGATACGGCCCGTGACATATTTGAACGTCTCAATCATGTCCCCCCCTCTCTTCGCTCCTCTAGTGAGTACAGCTGTAACTTATTTAGCCTTTCTTTATACGTGAGATCCCTGAGTCCCGAGACCAGCCTGGTGGCCATTCGCTGAACCGACTCAATTCGCCGCACATCTTTCCGGTAGTGTGGCCTCCAGTATTGAACACAATACTCCAAATGAGGTCTCACCATGGATCTGTACAGTGGCATCATCACTTCAGGTCTCCTGCTGACAAAACCCCTACGGATACAACCCATCATTTGCCTTGCCTTGGAGGAAGCCTTTTCCACTTGATTGGCAGCCTTCATGTCATCACTAATGATCACCCCTAAATCACGTTCCGCCGTGGTCCTAGCCAAGGTCTCACCATTTAGTGTGTAAGTTCTGCAAGGATTTCCCTTACCCAGGTGCATTACTTTACACTTTTTAGCATTAAAGCATAGCTGCCAAGTCAATGACCACTGTTCCAGTAGTAGTAGGTCCTGCATCATACTGTCAAGCAAAATGCCTTTGCCTACTATGTTGCATAGTTTGGCGTCGTCGGCAAACAAAGATACTTTTCCTCTAAGCCCTTGGGTCATATCACCTATGAATAAGTTGAATAGAATCGGGCCCAAGACCGAGCCCTGTGGTACTCCACTGGTCACGTCTGACGTTTTGGAGGGGGTACCATTAACCACTACCTTTTGAAGTCTACCATGTAGCCAGTCCCTAACCCACATAGCAGGAGGGAGAGAGGATCGACTAGTGACCTGCCTCCCAGGACCAAGAACAAAGGACATCGTTGACAAAATTGGAAAGATTTTGGAAGGAGCGGAGACGGAAGAGACTACAGTAATGATCCACATCGGGACAAATGATATCAGCAGGACATACTACAGAAGAAGTGCGCTGATAGAACAGTTCAAGATTCTGGGAAGAAAGTTGAAGATGAGAACTCAGAAGATAGCGTTCTCAGAGATCCTACCGGTACCGAGGGCAGATGTAAAAAGGCAGGAGGAACTCCAATCAATAAATGCATGGATGAGGAGATGGTGTGAGGAAGAGGGGTTCCACTTCATGAGGAACTGGACAACGTTCTGGGGCAAGAGCAAGCTTTACAGGAGAGATGGACTGCACCTGAGCGCGGCGGGAACTAGACTACTAGCAAACAACGTCAGGAGAGGAATAGAGCAGGCTTTAAACTAAGAAGAAGGGGAAAGCCAACAGTCGACCAAGCGTCGATGATTCGGAAGAGAGTATCCCGCGAAGATACTAAGGGGGAAAAAGGCTGGGAAGAAACAAAGGGCAAATTACAGGAGTTGACTAACCCAGAAGAGGAGGTTAGGAAGATTGTAGCACATGAGAAGAAACTAAAGATCGATGCACAGGGAAAGGAAATAAAGACAAGAAAATACCAGGATCTAAATTGCATATATACCAATGCAAGGAGCCTAAGGAACAAAATAGGGGAACTAGAAGTCATGGTCAAAGCAGAGGACATAGACATCATTGGGGTCTCTGAAACATGGTGGAATGAAGATAACAAATGGGATACAGTACTGCCGGGGTACAAGCTCTATCGCCAGGACAGGTCAGGACAGAAAGGAGGTGGAATAGCCCTTTACATAAAAGAAAACATACACTCAACCAGAGTGGACACAGCAGAGATGACCAACAAACTGGAATCGCTTTGGGTTAAAATATCTGGAAAGAAAGGGCCTGAGATAAAGATGGGCTTATACTATCGTCCACCTAGACAAACCGAAGATGTCGATGAAGAAATGAAAGCCGAGATGAAGAGAGAATGCAAAAGCAGTAACATGGTTATTATGGGAGACTTCAACTATCCTGAGATAGATTGGAGTCTTGGAAGCTCAAAATGCGCTAGGGAGACATGATTCCTGGAGGCTACGCAGGATTGCCTCATGGAGCAGCTTGTTAGAGAACCGACGAGAGGGAATGCCACTCTGGATCTAATCCTAAGTGGGTTAAGAGGACCTGCAAAGGAAGTGAAAGTAGTGGGACCATTGGGAAACAGCGATCATAATATGATTAAGTTCAATGTTCAAGTAGGAATACCACAGGGAAAGAGAACCATAGGGACAACTTTCAACTTCAAGAAAGGAAACTACGAAGCGATGAGGAGAATGGTAAGGAAGAAACCTAGGAACACTTCCAAGAAATGGCAGACGGTAGAGCAAGCCTGTTCTTTTTTCAAGGACACGGTGAGCAAGGCACAAAATCTGTATAACCCCAGATTTAGAAAGGAGTGCAAAAAGAGTTGAGCGAAAGACCCAGCCTGGATAACTAAAGAAGTGAAGGAAGCGATAGGCGATAAGAAGACATCATTCAGGAAATGGAAATGGACAAAACTGAGGAGAACTAGAAAGACCACAGGAAGTATCAAAAAGTATGTCATCTTGTGGTTAGAAAAGCCAAAAGAGAGTATGAAGAGAGACTAGCCAGGGAAGCACGAAATTTCAAACCATTCTTCAAATACGTTAAATGAAAACAGCCGACTAGGGAGGAGGTGGGACCGCTGGATGACGGAAACAGGAAGGGAGTGGTGAAGGAGGAGAAAGAAGTGGCAGAAAGACTTAACATGTTATTTTCGTCTGTATTTACAAAAGAGGACACATCCAACATACCAGAACCTGAGCAAATCTTCAAAGGAGACCAAGCAGAAAAATTAACATCCATGGAAGTAAGCCTTGAAGACGTACGCAAGCAGATAGAAAAATTAAAAACTGACAAATCCCCGAGTCTGGATGGAATTCACCCAAGGATTCTGAAAGAACTAAAGGAGGAAATAGTGGAAATACTGCAGCAAATTTGCAATCTATCCCTGAAAACAGGCATGATCCCAGAGGATTGGAAGATAGCCAACGTTACGCCCATCTTTAAAAAGGGATCAAGAGGTGACCTGGGAAACTACAGACCGGTGAGTCTGACCTTGGTTCCGGGGAAGATGGCAGAAGCACTATTAAAAGACAACATTGATGAGCATTTTGAAAGAAATAAACTTCTGATAACCAGCCAACATGGATTCTGCAAGGGGAAATCGTGCCTAACGAACTAATTGTACTTCTTCGAAGGAATTAACAAACGGATGGACAAAGGAGACCCCATAGACATCGTATATCTAGATTTCCAAAAAGCCTTTGACAAAGTACCCCATGAACGCCTACTTCGGAAACTGAAGAACCATGGGGTGGAAGGAGACGTACACAGATGGATCAAAAATTGGTTGGCAGGTAGGAAACAGAGGGTAGAAGTGAAGGGTCAATACTCGGACTGAAGGAAGGTCACGAGTGGTGTTCCACAGGGGTCGGTGCTCAGACCGCTGCTATTTAATATATTTATAAATGATCTAGAAACAGGGATGAAGTGTGAAATAATAAAATTTGCAGACGACACCAAACTATTTAGTGGTGCTTGGACTAAAGAGAACTGCTAAGAATTGCAAAGGTACTTGAACAAACTAGAGGAATGGGCAACGAGATGGCAGATGAAGTTCAATGTAGAGAAATGTAAAGTATTACATGTAGAAGCAGAAACCTGAGCTACAGCTATATGATGGGAGTGATGTTATTGAATGAGAGTACCCAAGAAAGGGACTTGGGGATAATGGTGGACAAGTCAATGAAGCCGGCGGCACAGTGCACAGCGGCCGCTAAGAAAGTGAATAGAATGCTAGGCATAATCAAGAAGGGTATTACAACCAGAACGAAAGAAGTTATCCTGCCGTTGTATCGGGCGATGGTGCATCTGCATCTGGAGTACTGCGTACAATATTGGTCGCCGTACCTTAAGAAGGATATGTCAATACTCGAGAGGGTGCAAAGGAGAGCGACACATCTGATAAAAGGTATGGAAAACCTTTCAAATTCTGAGAGATTAGAGAAACTCGGGCTTTTTTCCCTGGAAAAGAGGAGACTTAGAGGGGATATGATAGAGACCTACAAGATCATGAAGGGCATAGAGAAAGTGGAGAGGGACAGATTCTTCAAACTCCGGAGGCATGATTCCAATGTAAGGTTGGGTTTTTTTTAGATGCCAATAAGTGCCTTGTTTCAAGTTTATTAAGGCTTGATATACAGCTTAAAGTATCCTAAGCAGTTTACATAATACAAGGTTAAAAATAATTTAAAACAAGATGGTCATACATATACCATTAAAAATATGATACTAAAAATGAGGGAGACTACAAATGATACAAAAGGGAGACAGGCAGGGTTACATTGTTTCTTTAAAATAAAAATAAAAAATTGATGAGGGAGGAAAAAAATAAAAGGGCATGTTTTATAACTGAAATTAGGCTTCGGGTCTGTACCCCAAAGGCATCTTTGAAGAGAAAAGCTTTAAAGTTTGCTTTAAATTTAGCAGTCATAGTTTCTTGTTTGATGTTCGATGGGAGTTAGTTCCACAATGTAGGAGCTGCCACCAAGAAGATTGCTTTACGGATCGTATTGTAGAATAACTGACGAATAGAGGGAATTGCAAGGAGATTTTGATGCGATGATCAAAGTGCTCTGGAAGTTGAATACGGAATTAACAGTCTATCAATGAAAGCAGGCAAATGCACTGTTTTTACTTTAAAGGTAAGGAAAAGTAATTTGAAGGCAATTTCTCTTGTCTGCTTTTAAATGGCATTTTGGACTTAAATCTTAGGTGCCAGTAGGGCGTCTACCAGCGCCTAAGTTAAGGCATCATACTTGAGTGTTTGGAACGCTATTGATAAAAGACTACACCATAGCACACATGTTTATCTAATAGCAAAGTATGTTAAATTTATGTTATTTTTCACAATAAAATGCAGATATTGAAGGTTCATTTAATAAAATACTGCTAGATTTTTTTGCATAAATGTATTTTTATTGATGTATTAAGCAAAAATAATTGCATATTATGTAATCAGTGGCTTTGAGTGACCACAAGAGGGGCTTTAAAATTTTAAACAATATATATTTTCTGATCAAGCACAATCAAATTCATGGGAAAAACTTAAATTCGCATGGTTTTTCCAATTTTAGGTTTTCTGGACCACACTAATAATCCACATTAAAGAAGAATCAGCTGGGGAACTGACATCTCAGAAAGCAAAGCTGAGCTTTACTAGTTTTTGAAGTAACATTCCATTTTTTTCTAATGCTGCAATACTTAGATAGGGCCTGGTTCACTATATTTCCTTTTCCCTTAGACATAAAACAATATATAGTAAGTGCCTTAGTACAGTGATTCCCAACCCTGTCCTGGAGGAACACCAGGCCAATCGGGTTTTCAGGCTAGCCCTAATGAATATGCATGAGAGAGATTTGCATATGATGGAAGTGATAGGCATGCAAATTTGCTTCATGCATATTCATTAGGGCTAGCCTGAAAACCCAATTGGCCTGGTGTTCCTCCAGGACAGGGTTGGGAACCACTGCCTTAGTAAATGCAGTCCATATGCCTGACTGATGTATACTTTAACATACTAATAAAGATGATTGAACTAAAAAAAAAAAAATAAATTGGAAATGAAGAGACAGTGTGAAGAGGTATTCTGTCTGCCTATATTTGCCAATTCATGAGTCAAAAATAATAGAACTACATCCAAGCAAAGCAACAGAATACAGTCATGTCAAGCTAAGAACATAGAAACTTATATGTTATGTGAGTGGTTGGCATCTTTTTTCATGTAAAGGGCTGCAATGTGAATACAAGAGTGCTCCGACGGCTACCAAAGCTTACACATACCACTAATTTTGTAAACCGCCTTGACCTGCTTGTTCAAACTGGCTATTAAACATTAAAAAATAATACTGATATTGATTCTACAATACTTCAAGGATATATTTTAAAAACTCACTTTATTTTGAATTGTCAACAGTAGCAAACTCCATAAATATGACACCCAAGTAACACACTTAAGAGATTATTTGCAATTACTATATCAATTGGTCATGATTGAAATTAACACATTGACAGGATTTGAAGAGCATTTCAGTCAACTGTTTAGTGGCCATAATGTAGGACTTTGGGGGCCACATGCGGTCCTGGGGCTGTGCATTGGAGACCACTATGCTATCTTATCTCATGACAACACTTACATAACATTAGCATTTGCACTCTGTCACCTGCATCTGAAAGCTAAAAACCATCAATCAATAATCACACATTCAATTTCATTGGAATACATAAAGTATTTGACTGCAGCTTTATCTATCTTAATATTAGCTCCACTTATAATATAATCCATGTGCAAAACCAACAAACCCCCAATGCATATTCCACACACCCCCAGGGAGCTATTTGGTGTCAAAACTAGCTCCCGTTAAGTCTTTAAACTCTATAACATCCCCCAAACATGACCTACGGTGATGACAGGTCATGTTTCCCCTCGCTGCGGTGTCACCTACAAGTGTTACATTTATTTATTTATTTATTAACTGCTCATTTCCAAGCTCCAGCTGGGCCAAACCCCATTTTCTACCCCTCCAAAACTGCGACCATCTCCCCCAATCCTAAAAGCTCAACCAAACCCTACCTAAGTCCACATAAAACCTGTAAACCACCCCCCAACACTGACACAAAACATACCACCAGCACACATAAGAGGGAGGGATAATTTTTCCCTAAAGAGATTACTCTACTCTTCCCCTTTCCTCACAGAACTCCCTCTAACCCACCAGAAACATCCAACCAATCCTGCAACTGCTCCACCTCATCACCTCAAAAAACTTCCCCAATCCCTTCCTTTCTTACAAGCTCTAGTAACCCTTTCTTACCTCCTCTTATAAACACATAAATGCTTATTCTACAGACTTTTGACATTACCTCAAATATTCTCCTCACCATCTGCCACCCCCCTTTCACCCACATCACCATCCAATAAATATTACCAGCAGGTGACATCAGCTCAACTAATGTTCTTCTATCAATACATTTTCCCATCTACTGAATAGCTCTTAGGTGAAATACTGGCATGGATTATATGCTTTATGGGATGATCTGGGATTTAGAGCTAAATTGTTCAGTTACAGAAGCAGGGGAATATCACACATGTATCACAGAAACATCAATGAACTGTGGCCAATAATCAAAATTTGTCTCTTAATGATTATTTTTTAAGGAACGTGCACATAGCAGTACACCCTCTTAAACATACAATCATACTGAAAAAAATGGAGATTCAAAATCGTTGATGCCTACTTGACCATAAAAATAGCCATGTATCTAGGGTTAAAGTATAATCATCATAGCCGCCATCACCTCCTAAGAAATCTTTTTTTTCAATAATTACTCAACACCTTTCTATCAGGACAATTTTCAAAGTTCACACAATGTTGTTTGCGGTACTATCAATAAACCTCTTTTCACATGAGTGTCTTTTCTTCAGTCACAAGTGAAAGCTAAAAAAAAAATAAAAAATGCTTAGCTCATCTCTTAAGGTCTTCTTTGTGCAGCATGTGTTCCCTTTCATCAATTTGCCCCAGAACAGAGCTTAATATAGAATCATTTCTTTCAGAAGCTTGATACTGACTTACTCCGATCTGACTGGTGGTTTCACCTGAAAAATGAGCTTCATCAGACAGCATCAAAGGCTTGATTTTCCAGGACCACAATGGCCATCTGTGAAACAGAGAAATTTTAGGCCATTTTAAACACCCTATAAGACTACTATTCAAATAATTCAATAGCATCATCTAACCAGAATGCCTCAGAATGTTGATAAAATGCAAACAAAACCTGAAACAGGAACACCAAAAAAGCCAGAAACTACAGTCAACAGTGGATAAATGAAAATGTATTTCCTCCTATACTAGGCAAAATACAGAAAACATCAGAGATGCATATTCCCAAAGCTGACATATTACAGTCACTAAACTGAAAAAGAGACCCATATCAGTGGCATCAGAGCAGATAAATTTAACTGGTGAACTTTATCTAAAATGTTCACCTGCATTTAGGTGGTAGTTTTTAAGATGCAGTAAAAGCCAGGTTTTTACAGCACCTTAATTTTCCACAGGAGTTACTGACCTACTGGGTCTCAGTGCCGCACATTAGTCACTCCCGCAGTACATAAATATAGCTGCATGTGATCACCCTCGCAAGCATCATTATTCTTACTGCCCAGAAGCAGCCTGATGCCCCCAGCTGTATCTTAAAGACTCTATAATAATACTGAGCCTTTCTTGGCAAGCATGGTAGGGGGAGGGTTATATTGAAAAGGAGGGTATTTGGGAGGAAGAATCTTAAAAGGGGGCATCAGGATTGTGGGGTGGGGGCGGCATTGGGAGGTTGGTGTATTGAAAGAGGGCATTGAGAGGGGTGCAAGTGGAAAGGAGGGACAAGTTGAGTATATGATGGGGCCATGGACAGGAAGGGGGAGCATTCCTATTGTTGAAATTTATCTAAATAGAAGTTGTGGTCCTATGGATGGCTTAACCAGCCATTCCCAACCCAGTCCTCGCACACACCTAGTCCCATTGAGTTTTCAGGATATCCACAATAAATATTTATGAATTAGATTTGTATGGAATTGAGGTAGTGCATGGAAATATATCTCATGCATATTCATTATGGATATCCTGAAAACCTGATGGGATTTGGTGTGCCCTGAAGACTGGGTTTAAGGTCTAGTGACACTTTATTCAGGCAAAGAGATGGCAACACCTAGGAGAATGTATTCTTGCTGAGAAAAGCTCAGCAGTACAAGAGCATAGTTCCAGGCCCTTATTCTATAAATGGCACTTTATCTTAAGTGCCAGTAGGCACCATACCGTGCCTAAGTCCAAAATGTCATTTAAAAACAGACTTAAAAGAAAATTTAACTTGCCTACCAGTGCCTAAAAATACGGCACTGGAATTGCACTTACAGAGGTTCTTTACAGTGCCTAATGCCACTGTGGGCATGGCTAACACTGGAAGTGACATTAGACATCATAAAGCACCTCCAGAGGCACAATTCATGTAAAAGGTAGGCACCGGAAATGTAGGCCTTGAAAACCCTGGCCTACATTTCCGGCACCTACTGAAGGTACAATTCTATAAACAGTGCTGTCAAGTGATTGACACGTGATCAGTGACTGCCAACAAAAGTGCTGTTTATAGAATCTGGGCTTTATTCTCTACAAGTTCCCAAAAGGCAAAAAGCTTGGCAAGAATCATTTCTGCAGCTTCCAAACATCAATTTATTTTTGCCTCCTGGTCGCCTATCTTGAGCTGCTAGCCTGAAGAAATTTTGGAAGAATATGGCGCCTGAAAGTGAAAGTGCTATACGTGAAATGAGATAGACATATATTTCAGTACACAACTGTAAAATCTTCTTGAAAGCCAAACTGCTGTTTTCATAATTTAATGTTACTATTTAATTTTGGTGATTTATAATTAGCACATTAAGGTCTCCTTTTACGATGCTGCGTTAGCGGCTTTATCGCACGCACATTTTTAGCACGCGCTAACCCCTGCACTAGCAGAAAAACTACCGCCTGCTCAAGAGGAGGCGGTAGCGGCTAGCATGGCCAGCAAATTAGCATGTGCTATTACGCATATTAAACCGCTAACACGGCTTCGTAAAAGGAATCCTAAATTTCACTTCTTACTTTCTCTCTTTTGCATCAAGCGCACATGCAATACTTTGGATTTCAGGCAATGGTGAGAATCTGACCTTTTACTGTATAGTAACACCAGAAGGAATGGGTCTAAAACCTGATTAGAATCTGGAACTTTACTAAATAATGCAGGAGAGAACAAAGATAAGTTCTGAGGCAAGAGCTAAAGGTATTTCCCTCTTATTCTTTTGGCTAAGCATGAGAACCAGTGAAGTCTGAGATTGTAAATACCTCATCAAATGGCCCCACTGGAGATGCAATGAGGCAGTGACCATTCCAAAAACAGGACAATTAAACCATTTGCAAATATGGTTTTAAATTTGTAAAAATCACAATTTGAAAGTAAACATTTCTAAAAATGTGTTTTCTTTAGTCATCTCATTGTATCCTCTACCATTGTTCACTCAGCTTACACACTAAAAACAATTCATTATACCCAGTGTGGCATAATGAAGACAAGAACAGAGAGTATCTATGTTCTCATTATCACTCTCTTTTTTTCCCTGCAGGAAACTTCTAATATGCAAAAGTGCCAGAGGAGGAGGTTGGTGTCTGCAATAACAGTACATGTATTTATGACCCTTACTGTCATCTCTGCATTGCCAAAACTTCCCTTTGTGGATGGAGATAAGACGATAAACAGGAAGGAAGGAGGCTCTTCATGACTATAATCTACAACCCCATCATGGAAGGAAATCCAGGTGACGGCTTGGGAGGAAGGAGAAGGATCAAACAACCTCTTATCCACTTGAGAGTTTTTTTAGAACTTTAAAGCTGCTGTTCTTGGCACTGCCTTTTTCTCCTCCCTCCCCCCCAACCTGCTGCAGTTACTCTCTCATTTATTTATTTATTTTATTTTGATTTATTTCCTGCCCTCCTAGAAAGTGCAGCGGCAGTTAAGAAAGCAAATAGAATCATCTGGAAAGAAATAGAAAACAAAAATGAAAAGACAAGACACAGTGCGACCCGGACACCTGCAACAAACATGATGGCAGCTATGGACACCCTGTGAGAGCCATGGTATAATACTTTTGTATCGCTCTATGGTATGTATGGTCACACCTTCAATACTGTGTGCTTCGACGCCCATAGGGATTTAATGGGCACTGGAATGCTTGCCGAATGGCAGCTGCTAATCTTCCATTTGTGAGTCGCAACATACCTATACAGGCTCAAGACGACAGATCAAAGAGGAAGGGGAAAAGAAGGAGGGGAAGAGGATGTGGAGAGATAAGAGAAGGGACTTAGATGGAGGGGATGCTATACAGAAACTGAGATAGTTGTCAAAACGGAACTCCTTTGGATCCACAAATAACGCTGTGACCATGACCCACTTCTCTCCTTTGCAGCCTGGGCCTCATGGAACACTAGATAAGGCAAAGGTCAATGTGACAAAGTAGCTGAAGTAGTGCTTATTAAGGCTGCTACTCAATGTAAATAAGAACAAGGTGAGAAATGGTTTAAGATTTTTGTTGCACAGTCCAGGAAAGCAGCATGCAAGTGTAATATCAGGCAACTGCAGTTCGATGAGATGGATGACAGGTATGCAGAGTAAGCCACTCCTAGGTCCAAGTTGTTACTGTGGTAGAATTGTTAATATCCCATAATCTGCTCATGGTAGAAGGCAGGCTGAAGAAAAAGGAAGATAGATTGAGACAAATTAAGAGTTAATTGGTGAGTTTTAGGATCTCTTTTATAAAGGTGTGCTAAATCAATGCATGCGCTAGTAATGCGTCCATAGGATATTAGCATATGCTAACGGCACCCTAAATGGTGCCGCTTAAGTGCGTGGTAAATGTTATCCTTTATACGCGTTAATAGGGCATGTGTTTGATGTAGCGCACCTGTGTAAAAGAGAGCCTAAATTTCACCAATTTACTGTTCTCTCAGAAAATCATCAATAACTACACTCTTCTGAAGGAAATAAGTGTTAAACATGTTAGTATTGTGAAAATGTATATAATACATCACAAGGGCAAAGAAAGGTTGCAGTACATCATTCTCACCTATTCTTTCTCTTTTGATATTTGAGCTTTGGCCAGGTGCAAGCTGGTGTGCTGAACCTAGTTTGAACAGACCTGCTCTGGCCTCTGGGAAACACAAGGGGAGTCATTAGCCACTCTGGGAACCTGAAATCAAGAGAAAAGGAGGAAAATGTTAGACATCTGTGGCAAAAATAAAAAGCAACAGCTAGAATGAACAGAAGCACAAACACTGTTCCATTTTTATAAGTTTTCCATGCAATATGGTTATACTGATGTGCTCTATTGATATGGTGGCTTATTAAATCTATTAGGAAGGGGAAAGAGGAAAAAAAAAACGATTCCTGAAGTTTATGTAGAAAATATCATTTTGGAAGCCCAAAGCACGTCTATGTTTCGTCCATAGAAACCCGAGTTCAGGCCAAGCAGAAACCAAGTAGAAACCACACTTAGACCAGCTTTTCATTCGCCTACATTTTCTACGATGTTTAGACGCCGTCTGCCGGCCAACTAGCGTCTATGTGGTGCCTATCCTTAACCACACCCATGTTACGCCCACATCTACATACTTGGATGCAACTTTTCCAAAAACTTGCGTCTACCTAGCGTTTATATTCTGACGATGCCTAGGTGATGCCTAACCCCATCTAAGTCCCAATTAATGCTTGTTAAGACCCTTAAAATGCTCGTTAACCACTTAAATGAACGCCTAAACCACGCCGAAGGTTAGGCACTTTACAGAATCAGGGCCCAAGTGTGCAGCCTAGGATTACTCTTTGACTGCAACCTGTCACTCTCCAACCATATCTCTCAGGTGGTATCTTCCTCATTTTACTATATGTGACAACTCCAAAAAATAAGACTATTTTTCAGAGTCTGACTTTGCCCAACTACTCTATGCCCTAGTACTCTCCCACATAGATTATTGCAATGTGCTATTCAATGGTCTCATGGCAAAGAATGCACAACGGCTCCAGTGTATTCAAATTGCGATGATCAGGCTTCTAAAAAACCTCCATGCCCGTGACCCTGTCTCCTAGGCTCTAGCGTTGGCTCACTGGCTGCCTGTAGCTAAATGTTGTGTCTTCAAGGGCCTGATGCTAGTGTTCAAATCCTTGCATGACATGGTGCCGGGCTATGTGATGGCTAAACTTTCTCTATATGTTCCAAACTGGTCCCTCTGCTCCCAAGATGAAATATGCCTCAAAACGCCCCCTGGTCATGCCCTTCAACTACAAACTGACAAACTTCATACCAAACCACTGGAATCGACTGCCATCACAGATCAGATCTCTTGAAGGTCTCCTTAACTTCAGAAAAGCAATAAAAACATAACTCTTCATCTGACCCCCCTGCCCTTAATCCATGGAGTCTGACTACAAGCTGAAGCTAAAAACCCCTAGATTTTAAGTAGGGTTCAAGGTGGTTTTTCTTTGCTTGAAGACTTGGATGTGAAAACAATTTTTGAACACATTTTGGCTATTTCAGCTACTTAGTAGTGAAATTTGCAGTCTGAGAAGAGAAAGATATATAAATTGGGCATAATAGTTTTTCTGCTATGCTATTCTCCAACATACAAAAAAGGATTGGATAGAACAATATTCCAAAAAATGCACTTACATGAAAAATAGAAGTAAAAAGAGTGAAAAAGAATATCACAGATAAGACAATGAAAACATATTTCAAACAGGTCAACATTTCAATAGCATAGTAATAAACAATATTGATTTTCAGGCTGGAAAGCAGCACATTTATTTCTGTATATGCTGGACTATTACAAGTTGTCTGAAACTCAAGGTTTGAATGTCTATGATAATAGATAATTGAATTGTTTTCTATTAATGCACTTGACTCCTGGTCCTCATTTATGCCTATTAAAAGCCTTTCACAAATGCAGAGTCTGTCTTGTTTGCTTGGGCCATCTTTATCAAACTCAAAATCCCAGAATCTCTTCCATTTAATGTCCTTTACTGGATTATAAATTGGAAAAATTGACATCCTGTTTCTGTTAACCTTTGGCAGTGCTTTAGGAGCTACTCATTGCTCATGAAAAGGCTATTTAATTGTTAATCTATAATCCTTTTAATATGTTCTTCTTTTTGAATTGATTCATTGCCAACTGACCCAGGAGAGCCCATAGCTATATTAATCCTATTATCCCTATACTCCAATAGCACTCATTAATGAACACTGAAAGTCTTGTATACTAATATATATTAACATTAGTAAAGTTAAACTTGTTTCTCATTATTCTAGCCTTCTGTCTGGTTTTGTAAATATTTTCTCCACAGTCATCATTTTCCTTGGCTTGGGCTGCTTCTTCACATGCTAGGACAGTTCCAAATGGCATAATATTAAAAATAAAAGGAATGGAAACATGAAGATGTTGAAGCACACCCTATGTTGTGCCTCTGAAGTTTTCAAATTAACAATCTCAGGAAAGACAAAGGATGCCCAAAAACAAAAACCTAGATACACTAGTAAATATATATGCAACAGGGATAGTACTGTTTATATAGAGCTATATTTGTGTGATTTTTAAAATTTTGTATGGGATTTTCTTCCCCTTAATTCCTGTCCTTTTCAACTCTTGTTTCCCATCCCTTTCAGGAAATACTAAGAAATATAAACTTGGTTTTCCATCAGTTAAGAGTATTAAAACTATAACCAATTTTTGCAAATCTTTTACTTTTCTATCTGCAAAAATGTGGAATGAGCGTCCTTCGGAGATCAGGTTACTTTCTCATTTACCAACTTTTCGGAAAATGTTAAAAACTTATCTATCGTATTTTTTGCTGCATAAGATGCACCCTAGATTTAGAGAAGGAAAACAAGAAAAAAAACATTCTGAACTAAATTCTCCCTGCCAGACTCTGCACCCTGTCCCCCTTCTCTGCCAGGCTCTGTACCCTGTCCTCCCTCTGGTGGTCTATTGATAGGCTGGGAGAGGGCGGGCAGGAACAGGACACAGATGTCAAGGCAGATGACATTTTTAAATATGCAATGTCACCTAAGTAACAACTATAGAAAAATAGACAAATATAGTGCAAAATATAGACAGCAGATATAAATTCTCAAAACTGACACATTTTGATCACTAAATTGAAAATGAAATCATTTTTCCTACCTTTATTGTCTGGTGATTTATTTATTTCTTTCTTTCCTTCCTCAGGCCCAACAATTGTCCCTTCCTCCCTCCCTCCTTCCTATGTTCCCCTCACTGCCTTCCAGCCTTTGTCCTTTTCCAGCACCCCCCCTCCCAAACTCATGCCCTCAATGCCTTCCAGCCTTTGTCTTCTCCTCCTCTCCCCCCCCCCTCTCCCCCCTGTCTGGTGATTTCTTTCCTTCTTTTCTCAGGCCTAACAATTGTCCCTTTCTCCATCCCTCCTGTTCCCCTAACTGCCTTCCAGCCTCTGTCCTCTTCCCCCCTCCCCAAGCCTGCCTGCCCACCCGCTGGATTTAATTACCTCCCGCTGTTGCTGTTGTGAGGACATGTCGCCGAAGCAGCAGCAGCAGGGGAGGGGGCAGACTCCTGGCTCAGCAGTGCAGCACCCAGAACAGCAGACTCCTGGCTCAGCAGCGTGGCGCCTGGAAGGACCAAGCGGGTGCAGCGATTGCATGCTGCTGGCCCAGAAGCCTTACCCCTGACGTCAATTCTTTCCCTTCTTCTTCATTCAGCGGCAGTGAGCAACCAGCAGCGGCGGAGGTGGATGAAGGGCAGTCGGCGGTCCTGCAAGGTAACGGGGGGGGGAGTGAATTTGGGTATTCGCTCCATAGGACGCAACCTTTTATCCACCCACTTTTTTGGGGGGGAAAAAGTGTGTCTTATGGATCAAAAAATACGGTATTTCTAAAATCTCTGGTTGATTATTTTGTTCCAAGATAATTTTGGAATAGAATCATCTCATTCTCTAGCTGAATTTAGGAAATCTTGTTAACCAAGTCGAGCTCTTTTTGTAAGGGATGAATCAGTATATAAGTGGTCTGAAAATTAATGCTAAAAAATGTAAAGTCATGCATTTGGACTGCAAAAACTAGAGGGAACGGTACAGTTTAGGTGGTGATAAACTTATGTGCATGACAGAAGAGCGGGACTTGGGTGTAATTGTATGTGATGATCTTAAGGTGGTCAAACAGGTTGAAAAGGTGATGGCAAAAACTAGAAGGATGCTAGGGTGCATAGGGAGAGGTATGGCAAGTAAGAAAAAGGAGGTATTGATGTCCCTGTATAAGACTTTGGTGATGCCTCATTTAAAATATTGTGTACAATTCTGGAGGTCGCACCTTCAAAAAGATATAAATAGAATGGAATCGGTCCAGAGAAAGGCTACTAAAATGGTGCGTGGTCTTCATCATAAGGCGTATGGGAACAGACTTAAAGATCTCAATCTCTATACTTTGAGGAAAGGCAGGAGAGGGGAGATATGATAGAGATGTTTAAATACCTACGTTATGTAAATTCGTTTGAGCCGAGTCTCTTTCATTTGAAATGAAACTCTGGAATGAGAGGGAATAGGATGAAGTTAAGAGGTAATAGGCTCAGGAGTAATCTAAGGAAATACTTTTTTACAGAAAAGATGGTAGATGCATGGAACAGTCTTCCAGTAGAGATGGTAGAGACAGAGACTGTTTATGAATTCAAGAAAGCCTAGGATAGGCACATGGGGTCTCAGAGAGAGGAAGAGATAATGGTTATTGCAGATGGGCAGACTGGATGGGCCATTTGGCCTTTATCTGCTATCATGTTTCTATGTTATATTTTGCCATGCTTTGTTGATCTCCCTACCTAAAGAAGGATATAAAACTGCTGGAGAGGGTGCAGAGACGAGCAACCAAACTAGTGAAGGGTATGGAGAAACTGGTATATGAGGATCGACTTAAAACACTGGGATTGTTCTCCCTTGAGAAAAGGAGACTGCGTGGGGATATGATCGAGACCTTCAAAATACTGAAAGGAATCGACAAAATAGAGCAGAGAAGATTATTTACATTGTCCAATTTGACACGGACAAGAGGACATGAAATGAAGCTAAGGGGGGACAAGTTCAGGACTAATGTCAGAAAGTTCTGCTTCACACAGAGAGTGGTTGGCATCTGGAATACTCTCCCAGGGGAGATTATTGCAGAATCGACAGTCCTAGGCTTCAAAAGCAAACTAGATGCATATCTCCTTGAGAGAGGCATATAAAGTATGGTTGGCTATAAAATAAACCAGGTGTATACCTGGCAGGGCCTCCGCGTGTGCGGATCGCCGGACTTGATGGACCGAAGGTCTGATCCGGAGATGGCGCTTCTTATGTTCTTATGACTGTTTTGCCATCCCTGTCAGACAATGGGATATAAAACCAAATATATAAATGAGGGAAAAGATAGCATTGATTTTTTTTTTAGGGAATATCTTCAATTTGAGCAAGTACAAGTTTGGTGGTTAGAAGTGGTGGATTTTTTTTTTTAGTAGCAGGTTTTGATGAGTCTAGGGGTTCCAGTGGTTATGTATGTATTGAATGTTCCCTGGAATGTGAAAAGATGGGGAAAGGTTTTAAATTTGATAACTGAAATAAATTTACAATTTCAATCCCTTTGTGAAGTAGGAGATTTTAATTTGCATCTTCATGATTTAGGGGCCTTCTTTACTGCAGCTTAAAATAGTATATTGTGGGGTATACTTGAGCATCTTGTGCTACCTTTGACATATGCTTGCACTACTGGTATGCTAAAAAATAAACTCACTCCTTTACAAAGCTACACTAGCGTTTTTAGCACTGGCCGTGGCAGTAACAGCTCCAACACTCATGCCTTAATGACACAATACCTCCACTCCTGTCAGATGGATCTCAAAGGCTTCTCCTAGTACAACCTAATGAACTCCTACTATAACTCAAATGCCACCCCTAGTACAACTTAAATAGCTACCTAACTTAATGGACTCTCCTACTACATCTTAAGTGTGCTACCAATTAACTCAAATGTCACTCCCAGTATAACTTAAGTGTGCCCCCATGGGAACACAAATGCTAAACTATCAACCATGTTTAGAACTGTACCACCTTTATGTTATGTCTGAATTTGAAATACTGCATTATCAACTATGCTATGTCCACTAAGTCTGCATTATCATTTAAGTCTATACTGTGAATGTACTCTTGTAACCCGTTCTGGGCTCCTATGGGAGGAAGGCCTAATAAATCATCTAGCATAGCCAGATTACCATGTCCCTACTGATTACTGCAGGATTAGCACATGAGCCCTTACTAGAAAATAGGTGGTGGCAGGGATGCAAATCAGGATTGTGGAGTAAATAATATGTGTTAGTGCCCTAAAGAAGCTTGATAACGTCCCCCTTAAGTTGATTGGACAACCTGACAATCTTTAGTTAATAATATCATTTTTTTTTAATAGTTTTCAATTGGTTGAAATAATTTTACATGATGCTTTGTTAATTTACTAATCTGTTTTGATATTTTAGCTGTTTTATTAACTGTATGTAGTAGTAGCTCTATGTTTATTCTTTTCATATGCTAATTAGCATTCACCTAGAACCTTTAGTGATTGGCAAAATATACTGAGGGTTGCTTCATAAGTTATGACAACTGGGATTTTTTTTTCTCTCTAGAAAATGCATCAACACTGGAAATCTAACATATGCATTTGAAAGTATGTGACATGTACTTCTTAATGTTGCCACCAGATAAGAAATGAGTGCAGGTATCTCTGGTAGGGGAGAAGCAAAAAACATGAGATTTGAAATCATCATTCTATTACGGCATACAGGCCTGAAATCTATACAT
Organism: Geotrypetes seraphini; assembly: GCF_902459505.1. Lineage (NCBI taxonomy): Eukaryota > Metazoa > Chordata > Amphibia > Gymnophiona > Dermophiidae > Geotrypetes > Geotrypetes seraphini. Next base: position 411,676,811 of record NC_047085.1, read on the forward strand.
GGCATCGGCAGCAGCCACCACCTAAAATGGCTGCTGATAGCATGTCAATCATACAACGGTAATGATGGACTCTACCTTAACCAGGGTGGGACCAGGCTGCTGGCATCAACCTTTAAAAAGGAGATAGAATAGCTTTTAAACTAGAAACTGGGGGAAGGCTCAAAATAGCATGGTTCGGGACAAGGTATCTTTAAAAGATATCATTATAAAAAGGAAAGACAGAGCATCTTGATAGTGAGATTGCAATACAGGCTGCATCTTTCCTTTTTTTTGTCTCCATCTCCGCAGCTGCAGCGATGGACCCCACCATCCCCAGATCCATCATCTCTCTTTTTCTCAACTCCCTTTTCCAGCATCTCTCCCTCCTTCCCCACCACCATCTCTCACTTTCTCTTCCCAACTACCCTCCTATCCAGAATCTCTATACACCCTCCTACCATCCCTTGTGTCCAACTTCTTTCCCTTTCTGTTCCTTCCTTCCCTCCATCCCATTGTCCACCATCTCTCTCCCTCTCCTCTGTTTTTAGACCCATAATTTCTTCCCTTCCTTCCCACCCTCAGTCCGGCATATGCACATTTCTTTGGAATCCCCTTCCCTATCTCCCTCCATGTACTTCTACACTGGGTCCCAGCCCCTGCCCCCCTCCCCCACCCCCGAAGGCCTGCATGTTTTCTCCCCTCTTTCTAGCATCCTCTGGCTTCCTGGTCTCATCTTCAAAGCAGTCTGCAGAGGATTGCCGGTCGGCTATAGCAATCCTAGCAGGCTGCCATTGACCTTCGCAGCACATTCCCTCTGCCATGGTCTGACCCTTCCTAAAATGTACAGGACCACGGCAGAGGGAACGTGCTGTTGAAGCCAACTGCAGCCTGCTAGGATTGCTATAGCCACCCAGTGATCCTCTGTAGGCTGCTTTGAAGATGAGACCGGGAAGCCGGGAGAGAGATGGTAGACAATAGGATGGAGGGAGGGAAGGAACAGAAAGGGTATTTTCTCGAGGGCCAAATCTAATTACACTGCAGACAAGAATTGGTCCACAGGCCTGAGTTTGACATATTTGCTCTATAGGGTACCAATATTGGCAACTGCTGATTACTTGTTAATCACATGATGGTGCCCTATAATCATGCCTCTGTGAAAGATAGGCACTGGAAATGTAAGCCAGAGTTTTGTGGGCCTACATTTCTGGTATGTATGCCATGAATCATGTCTATGTAGGCACTTTACAGGGCCTAATACCACTTCTGGTGTTAGCCATGTCCATAGTGGAGGTAAGTGTCATAAGCACCTATATAGGTGTGATTCTGGTGTGTTTTTTTAGGTGCTATTAGACGCTTTACTTTTTATCATTTTTCACCATTGTGAACAGTGTTTCTCAATTAACTTAGGCACTGGTAGGGCGTCTACCAGCACCTATGTTTTGGCATCATTTATAGAATGTCCCCTAAATGTACAACTCCCAACTTCAGCTTGGTACTGTTGCTAAAAGCAATGTTTTCCTACTAAATGAAGATGCCTAGCAGGATTTGACAAAATAATGTTACTCTGTTCAATTATTTCCAGCATTTCAGATCTGCAGTTATTGACTGGTCTTTTAAAAGAATTTGGCCTATTTAAAGCATCCTTCAGGCTGGTGGTTCCACACCTTGTTTCTGTGATCCTCAGCTAGTCAGGCTTGAAATTGATTAGATTTCTTTTTGTGCCTAAGTACATGGTGATAAAAGTCAGGTGCCTGATATATTATACTTAGATTTTCAGAAGGCTTTTGATAAAATCCCTCTTGAAAGACTTCCCAGGAAATTAAGAAATCATGAAATATGAGGCAGTGCCCACCATAGCTTGGAAACTTGCTAAAAGAGAGGAAACAGATATTAGTATTATATGACCAGTTTACCAAATGGAAAAGGGTCATTAATGGAGATCCCAAAGGTTCTGTAATTTGACTTGTGCTGTTTGACATAGTCATAAATGATATCATAATTTTACTGTTATGCACCTGAATCAATCTCACAGATTAAGCAGCTAACTGGGGCACTCACTGATGCTCAGAGCTTAACTACTAACTCAAATCCTTCCTAGAATACCACCGCATGGGTCTGCTTTTCTTCCCAGCAACCTGGATCCCATGGTAAGATTGATTTTCATTATCTCAGAATAGCGTCAGTCATGCTTATTGTACCACAGTCGATCACTTTCAGGTCTTATGTTCTTTCCCTTTGGTTTAGGTCAGGGGTAGGGAATTCCGGTCCTCGAGAGCCGTAGTCCGGTTGGGTTTTCAGGATTTCCCCAATGAATATGCATTGAAAGCAGTGCCTGCAAATAGATCTCAAGCACATTCATTGGGGAAATCCTGAAAACCCGACTGGAATAAGGCTTTCGAGGACCGGAGTTCCCTACCCCTGGTTTAGGTGATCTAGAAACATGGAAAGAAAATAGAAATTAGACAGACTATTGCATATGGTAGTAGAAAGGACATATTTATTTATTTTAAAAAATGTATATACCGCCTAAAGTCTAGGCAGTTTAGAAAACAACATATAAAATAAATAACAATTCAACATAGACTCATAGACTTTCCTACATCCTCCACTATGGACATACTCATTTCGTTCACATAAATGCATTGTCCTTTAACTAAACCTTCATGAATTTTTAAAAGTATCACATAAATACTTACTGTATTTTTTGTTCACATAAATACATTGACAAATAACTGTCCCCCTCTATTGCTACCACGTAGCACGGGTTTTAGCACCGGCAGTGATGGTAACTGCTCCGACACTCATGGAATTGCTACGAGCATCGAAGCAGGTACCACCACTGCCGGCACTAAAACCCGCACTATGCATTTGTAAAAGGGGAGGGGGTGTCTTCAAAAGTTTCTTAAATGTATCCCTAGGTTTACATAATCGTAACTGATCTGTCAATGAGTTCCAAAATTTCACCCCTAGTAAATTAGCATGTGCTAAATGCTAAGATGCCCATAGGAATATTGTGAGTGTCTTAGCATTTAGCATTCACTAGCTGATCATCGGCATTGCCTGGATATTTATTTATCCCAATCTTCTGGTGTCGGATCAATTTTTATATGTCACCCCTTCCCATCCCCACTGTATTTTTTTCCCAGATAGTAAGTCATATGTGTACCAAGTTTGGTTGAAATCTCTCCATGCGTTTCAGAGTAATACTGAGTATTCATCTCAGCGAGCCCAAAAACTATCCTTTTACAAAGATGCGCTAGCGTTTTTAGCGCATGCACCAGATTAGCGCGTGCTATAGCGTGCACTAGCTGAATAACTACCGCCTGCTCAAGAGGATGCGGTAGCGGCTAGTGCGCGTGACATTTTAGCGTGCACTATTCCGTGCATTAAGGCCCTAATGCACCTTTGTAAAAGGAGCCCTAAAATCTGTTGTTTTGATCATTTTTATATGTCACCCTCTTCCCACCCTCACAATATTTTTCCCTAGATAGTAAGTCATATGTATATCAAGTTTGGTTGAAATCTATCCATGCGTTTCAGAGTTATGCTGGAACATACATACAAAAATTCAAAATATCACTCCAAAACAAACCACACAAGCCAAGAAAGCTAGCTTATTACTTAAGTGAAAGAAAAGCCTCAAACAGAAAGGTGTACCCACATTCTTCCACCAAAGCATTATAGGCAAAAATCTTTCGCACAAGTTAAAAGTTAGCAGGTGGGAGAAAAAAATAGCCGAGAATGATTAATGTCCGACGATTATTTTATGGCCAGTAACCACTGCTTCAGGGCCTTAGCGCCAAATCCAGCTATCAGTACGCAGATCCTAACTGCTGCTTTCAACCATACATACATACACACACACAGAGACATCCAATTAAATATAGAGAAAGATTAATTGTTATGCACTAAATCGGTTAGCAAATCTTAGTAAAATAACCCCTTTGTGATGCTGCCAAGTTAATTATGTCCAGACAGGAGACTTTCTTGGCTGCGTCATCCTTACACATCCCTCCAGGAAGCTCCTTTTACTTATGGAGGAATATGGTGATAATCACATTAAGTATGGGGAAAATACCTGCTGTACCTGAATGTAACTCATCTTAGTAAAAGGAGTGAGCTAAATGCTTAAAGATAAATAATATCAATTACCAGAAAAGTGTAATACTATCAGTTATGAGATTATTTCTGGCCCCATGTAGACCACCAGAAATATTCAAGCAAGTGTTGTTTGGGGTTAGGGATCTTTTTTATTTGTTTATTTAAAAGTACTTGTAGCCCACACAATCCAATTGATCTTGGCAGATAACATATAAAAACAATACAAAGACTTAAAACATGTGGAGGGGCATAATCGAAAGGGACGTCTAAGTCCGTTTACGTCCATTTCGCAAGTCGTCCAAAGTCAAAGAGAGCCTAAGTCCCATTTACGAAAGAGACATCCAACGTCTTTTGACTTTCGAAAATCGTCCAATTATACGTCCTGAAGATCTGATAGTCCAAGCCGCTAAAACGTCGATCTTTAAAGCACATTTTCATCCAACTGTCTGTCCAAGTCCAAAACGTCTAGATCAAGCCCTGTTGGACATGGGAAGGGCCTGCAAAGTGATGGACAGAACACCCAGACAGGGCACCTAAATAGTGAGGTACCTTACAGGGCACTGCTGTGAACTTCACAAACAGGGTGCCATGGCTTTTCCTCACTACAACTCCATTATAGGTGATGGTGAGTCCCCCCAAACCACCTCCAGAATCCCCTAGACCTTCTTATCTACCACCCCAATAGCCCTTATGGCTGCAGGAGCCACATATATGCCAGTAAAAAAGGGTTTTGGGGTGTATAGGGCAGTGCACATGTTTAAGTATCAATTCAGTGATTACAGGGGCTTATGGGCATGGGTCCTCCTCTCTATGGGTTCCTAACCCACCCCCAAGACGACTTAAGCTTCCTCTGTGCTGGACGACTAGGCTTTCCTATGTCAGGTGGCCAGGTGATGATGGTCTAGAGGCTGAATTTTAAAGTTGTGATTAAAATTTTTATGGGGGTGGGGGGGGGGTCGGTGACCACTGGGGTAGTGTGTGGGGGTCTGTTTTATGTGTTTTCAGTGCATACCTGGTGAGTTTAGGTGATTTTTCTGACTTAGACCATGTTTCAAATGGTCTGTCACAACGTCCAAGTTAATGGCACCTAGGTAACCAACATAGAAGTCTGATCCATGAAGTTCAGTTCCAGAGGTCTGTTCCTGAGCCTGATGCCAGGAGGCCTGAGCTCGGCCTGCTCCTTGAGTCTAATGTCAGAGGCCTGAACCAATGGGCAGTAGTGCTGTTTGATTTTCAATTCAAATCGATTCATTGATTCAGTTTTGCTGAATCGATACATTTTTAAAAAATATATTTGGTCAAGGCTAGTTCAAGCCCAGTTAAACCCTTTTGAATTTTTTCCCAACAATTTTTATGATTTTACTGAAGAAAAAGAACTAGACAAAATATAATTCTGCTTAGTGTCACCTTTTAAATTCCTGAGCATGACAGTTTGCTCTGAAAGATGTTGTTTCTTTCAGTCAAATAAGCTAAGAAAAGTGTGAAAAAAAATCAGCACTCTGACCATAAGAGACTGCATGAGTTAGAGCAGGGGTGCCCAATAGGTCGATCGCGATCGACTGGTAGCTCGCCAAGGCAAAGTGAGTTGATCACCTAGGGCTCATTTTGCCTTGGCGATCTATCACGCCGATCAGTCTTCCTCTCCCCGATGTCAATTCTGCCGTCGGAGAGGAAGTTCGGGCCAGCCAATTGCTGCCTGGCTGGGTGGAACTTCCTCTCAGACGGCAGAATTGACGTGTTTAAGCTTCGATTATGAGCCCCTTAGCCTTTACTAATCATTACTCATTTATGCATGTACATTTTTCACCCCCATGCAGCCCCACAAATCTTGATAAACAAGAGTTTCCTGCACTTCAATGTACTGCCTTGGAACTATGGTGGCATACTTGCATTATCACAGATTTTATTTTGAGTCTAGTCTTACATTTAAATTGCTGGGCACCAATAAACTGTGCTACAGTGCATGTTGATATATATATTTATTTTCTTTACTATTATTGTTATAATTGTATGACAAGATATGCAATATCTGAACTCATAAACAAATGGAATTTATTATCTTCTGTTAATGCTAGTACTTTCCAGTTTGCCTAAGTACATTAAAAACGTATTATGTTATTGTAGAAGCTCTAGTATTAACATATTTTAATATGCTTAATTTTTTTCAGATCCTAGTCTATATTAAAACCCATTACAAATGTTGATGCTTCATCCCTCTTATGCCCTAAATTGAATGCTATATTAAACCTGTATGAAAAGTTTGAAAAGGAAAATTAGATACATTTCTCCTAGATTGGTGTTTTTATTAATTAATTGGATTGCTGTATTCTTTACTTATAGAATGGTTTCTGCTGTTTAGCATGTATTAGAGCTATTTTGATTTGAAAATCACTTTTCTGGTAATTGATATTTTGGATTACAATAGATAAGTCTGTGGTCATACAGAAGGTCATGTAACTATTCATAGTTTTACATTATAATCTACATTAGCTGATGCCCCGGCGTTGCACGGGTATTTAATTATAGCAATAACACTGTAAATAGATTCAAATAAAGATACTTTATAGTGGTGAATGAAATTATTTTTTTACAGCTTTATAAAAAGTACAATATTCAAATTATAATGTGAAATATTTGACAAAATGAATACAATACAACTAACACAAAACTTGATTATAAACAACATTTTTAGTTTCAACTCCAGGAGCAAGAACATATAAATTTGAGCAAGCAACATAGAGTTGACCATGGGAAAAACAGGGGGATCTTAAATCCACTCCACAGTATGTAATAGTCTGTCCCTGTGATTTGTTGATTGTGATAGAGAATGCAAGTCTCACTGGAATTTGCAAGCTCTTAAACTGAAAAGGAAGATGTGTTGCAAGTTTCGTTCAAATCGGGCAAGCCGTTTTTGCGTTGGCAGCTTTTTACAATTTTTCCATTGACATGAATGGGTGAAATCAGATTTTCTGTTTGTAGCTCCGCCCACGTGTGCAGGTGGGCCGTGAGACCCCCAGAACATATCACCCCAGGTAGTGAGGGATCTGCATACCAAGTTTAGTTCAAATCGGGCAAGCCGTTTTTGCGTTGGCAGATTTTTACATTTTTGCCATTGACATGAATGGGTGAAATCTGATTTTCTGTTTGTAGCTCCGCCCACGTGTGCAGGAGGGCCGTGAGACCCCCAGAACATATCACCCCAGGTAGTGAGGGATCTGCATACCAAGTTTCGTTCAAATCGGGCAAGTCGTTTTTGCGTTGGCAGCTTTTTACATTTTTGCCATTGACATGAATGGGTAAAATCTGATTTTCTGTTTGTAGCTCCGCCCACGTGTGCAGGTGGGCCGTGAGACCCCCAGAACATATCACCCCAGGTAGTGAGGGATCAGCATACCAAGTTTCGTTCAAATCGGGCAAGCCATTTTTGCGTTGGCAGCTTTTTACATTTTTTCCATTGACATGAATGGGTAAAATCTGATTTTCTGTTTGTAGCTCCGCCCACGTGTGCAGGTGGGCCGCGAGACCCCCAGAACCTATCATCCCAGGTAGTGAGGGATCTGCATACCAAGTTTCATTCAAATTGGTCAAGCCGTTTTTGCGTGATCGCGGCACATACACACACACACACATACATACATACATACACACATACATATACACATACATACCTCCGATTTTATATATATAGATTATATCCAGTTTATCAGATCCTATTTTCCTGAATTGTGAACTTGTATTACAAAATGGGACAGGGGTGAGGATGGGGTCAGGACAGGGTTATTGAGATCTTGCAGGGATAGAGACAAATGTGTTCCCATGTCATTCTCTACATAGAAATTCATTCTGCCCAAACTTTCTCTGCTTTCTGGACTCTTCTTAAAATTCATCTATTTATATTAGCGTTCCCATTTATGACAGCTACTTAACTCTTGCTGTCCATGGGTCAGAGCCTTCTTCTTTATCTGTGCTATCCCTACTATCTGATTTTATGTAGTTCTTTTCTTAACTTCTGATTTTAATGTTTTAATTATAAATTGTTCTGATGTATTTGGAAGTGCTGTATATCAAGCATGTAATAAACTAACCAATATGTATGGGGGTTTGGAGAGGAATATAATTTAGTATGGCAGAACATTCCTGCCATACCTGTGCTTTGCTGACAACCCCACATGGGAGGGACCTCTACTAGATAGCTGTCGAACAGTTGGGCACTCGTAGGAAAATGCTTTCAGCTTATCTTGCCAGAGCCGTCCATATTTTTTCTCACACTTTTCATGTTGTGGTTTAGTCAGGATGCTGGTTCCTGGAGCAGAAGAGGGTAAACTTCTTAGTATAATCTGGAAGTTAAAATTATAGATATTTATTTTCTTATTTTCCAGAATTCAGAATAGGGCTTGTGTTTGGGAGAGAGAAATGCTGTGAAGGAGATATTGACAATGGCGCCATTTATAGAATCCAAGCCAAAATGACTATTTGCAATGCCTAAGGCCCAAATAATTGTATAAAATCATCTTTCAGCTTTGAACGGGAAGATGCGGTGAAGAAAATTAAGACTGCGAAGACGGTGAGGGAATGGGAGATGAAAAATGTGCTTCACTGTGGGGATGGTAAGGGGCGGTGATAAAAATATGGGGATGGTGAGAAGACGGGGATCGGGGATGAATCTTTGTCCCCGCAATAGTCTCTATTTGTAACTGCTTAAAGTATTCTGTGGGACATTGTGGTATGTACTGAGTGTGATGTTGCTGTGAAGACCATTTATGATTGTATGTTACAATATGTAGATGTGTTATTTTATGAATTTTTACAAATGTGCTTCTTGTAAACCACCTAGTGATAGATAGACATGTTATAAACTTTTAAAAATAAATATTTTACTGCACCATTTTTTACCATGAGAGTTAACATCCTGCAGTATATCAGTATCACATGTTGCTGTATCTGGTTGTAAATGAATAACTCTGCTTACAAGTCACCTCACCAGTGAGTTATTCCAGCAGCCTGGGAGCATTGGGCCTCAAAGCCATGATCTAATACTCCCAGGCTAGAATTAAAGGGGCTATGGTGCCAGCCATCCACTCCCAATCATCCCCCACTCAATCACAATCTGCTCACCCCTAATCTTACTATCCCCAGTCATACCCTCTACCCCCCAACCATACATCCTCTGTTCACAATCCCCTGCCCTCTGATCATACCCCCACCCAAAAGCCCTACCTCCATTATTGGAGGCTTACTGGCCCTGTAATTGGTAGACCAATTGGCCTAGGGCAGGAGCAATACCCATTTGCTCCTGTTTTGCAGGGGCCACCTCTAAAATAGTATCCTTAGCTGTAGTCTTGCTATGCTATTTCTAGGGGTCGTTCTCCAGTATTGAATATCCAGGTTAATGCAGCAACCTGGAAGTTAACCGAGCACTGGCTGATATTGAGACTGGTGTCCAATTAACTCCAACAGATTAAGTTAGGCAGCCTTTTAGCTGTCCCAACTTTATCCATTCCCTTAACTGATTTGCGTACTGAATATCACTGCTATCTGGTTTAATGTTGGCTCCACCAATGATCTACCCTTGGACTCTAAATGAAGATCAGACTTGTCCATGTACTCATTTTCAGAGGTCTGTTCCTGAGCCTGATGCCAGGAGGCCTGAGCTCGGCCTGCTCCTTGAGTCTGATGTCAGAGGCCTGAACCAATGGGCAGTAGTGCTGTTTGATTTTCAATTCAAATCGATTCATTGATTCAGTTTTGCTGAATCGATACATTTTTAAAAAATATATTTGGTCAAGGCTAGTTCAAGCCCAGTTAAACCCTTTTGAATTTTTTCCCAACAATTTTTATGATTTTACTGAAGAAAAAGAACTAGACAAAATATAATTCTGCTTAGTGTCACCTTTTAAATTCCTGAGCATGACAGTTTGCTCTGAAAGATGTTGTTTCTTTCAGTCAAATAAGCTAAGAAAAGTGTGAAAAAAAATCAGCACTCTGACCATAAGAGACTGCATGAGTTAGAGCAGGGGTGCCCAATAGATCGATCGCGATCGACAGGTAGCTCGCCAAGGCAAAGTGAGTCGATCACCCAGGACTCACTTTGCCTTGGCGATCTATCGCGCCGATCAGTCTTCCTCTCCCCGACATCAATTCTGCCGTTGGAGAGGAAGTTCAGGCCAGCCAATTGCTGCCTGGCTGGGTGGAACTTCCTCTCTGACAGCAGAATTGACGTCGGGTAGAGGAATGCTGGTCGGCCCGAAGCAGGGAGAGCATGGGGCAGCGTTGGCATCGGCTTTGGGGCCTGTTATCCATTGGTGGTGGTTTGGGTCCCGTTCCCCGATGGCAGCAGCAGTGGCAGTGGCTTGGGGAAGGGCAGGGAGAAAGAAAGAAAGGGGGCAGGCAGGGAGACAGAAGGAAAGAAGAGAAACAGAAAAAAAGAAAGGGGGCATGAAGAGAGAAAGAAAGAAAGGTCAGGGAGAGAGGAAGAAAAAGTTGGGGGAGGGAATGAGGTGTGGAGGAGAGAAAGCATACAGGCTGATAGAAGGGAAGAAAGATTGGATGCACAGTCAGAAGAAGAAAGTGCAACCAGAAACTCATGAAATCACCAGACAAGGTAGGAAAAATTATTTTATTTTAAATTTAGTGATCAAAATGTGTCTGAATTTATATCTGCTGTCTATATTTTACAATATGGTCCTCTTTTACTAAACCGCAAAAGTGTTTTTTACCGCAGGGAGCCTATGAGCGTCGAGAGCAGTGCTGGGCATTCAGCGCAGCTCCCTGCGCTAAAAACTGCTATTGTGGTTTAGTAAAAAGGGAGGGGATGGGTATTTGTCTATTTTTGTATGGTTGTTACTGAGGTGACAGTGCATAGAGTCATCTGCTTTGACCTCTTTGAAAAAATCTCGGAATAGGAATGATAATTAACAATTCTATGCGTACAGTTTTTTTTTTATTTTATTGTTGGTAGATCATTTTGACTTGGTAATTTTAAAAGTAGCTCGCGAGTCAAAAAAGTGTGGGCACCCCTGAGTTAGAGGGTGTACGTTAAACAGAGCATGAAATATATTACTATTTTAACATTTACATTAAAAGCTGTTTGTATATTTTTATGACTATCTGATTTGGGAACTGATTGATCTAACAAGCTCAAACTGCATTCTGTTTCATAAAATAGCTAGAACCTGCGGGCAAAGCTATCAAACAGAAACAGCAACATTAATCAAAAAGGGCTCTCCACCATAATTGAAGCTTTAATAAGGATAAATGTATTGAAGCAAAACATTTCATTAACTCTACGTGCTCTACTGAAACATCAATGTTTGTATACATTTTGTTTAGTGTAAGCTGTCTTTCTAAAATAATAATTGGAACTGTTTCAGGACAGGGAACAGTAAAGTGTACATTTTTTTTTAATTCATTTTTTTTTACTAGGTTTGCAAAACACTTTTTCCACATTCAATAAGTGATCGCTGAATTATTTGATTGTCCATAAGCATTAATGAACCCATTAATGTGCTGGCTGCTGAGTTTCTCTGTTCATTAACTTTGTGATACAAAATGGCCTCCTTCAAGAGGGCTTAAATCGTCTGCATGAAATAGGATAAATCTTTACATTCAAAAATGGTATTTTTGATAAATTTCTTTACCAGTGTTGGTATGGGGAAAAGATTTGGGCCGGATTCTGAAAATAGTAACTGAAAGATAGATGCTGGTAGGTGCCTAGATTGCTTAATTTAAGTGCTTTAATTGGTTTTAAGTGGCACGATAATTGGTTACACCATTCAAAACTCATTTTTTAAAAATAGAAGCTGCTAGGCAGCCTCCGGGATGATGCCCGAGTACATAACACCTAGTGGCAATGAAGCCCAGAAGTGTGTATGTTTAGGGGCAGCACTGGACTTTGGCATCACTAGGTACTGTTAGGCACATTTCTGCAAAGACCCCAGGCACCATAAAAGTAGGCCTGTAAAACCATAGTCTATGTTTCTGGCACCTAGGGTCCTTGCTAGCCTCAGTTCTGTTAGCAGTGACCATCTGTGATTGACACATGGCAGGTGCCTGTTTTCTAGATATCTACTGTGCCTTTGTGTATGTCTGTTGAAAGTGAATGGCTTTATTCCATATTATTTCCATAGGCACTAAAACAGGGGTGATGTTGATGGGAAAAAAATACCAAGATGGTAGTGTGCCTGGGTGTCTGATATGTGGAAATTGAGGTTTGAGTTAGCAAGAAGGAGAGTTGATGTGCCAAACCTAAAACATAAGAATAGCCATACTGGGCCAGATGATGGTCCATCTAGCCTAGTATTCTGCTTTGAAGAGTGGCAAATCCAGGTCACAAGTACTAGTACAAGTGCTAAATAATAGCAAGATTCCATGCTACTGATACCAGGTCAAGCAGTGACTTCTCCCATGTCTATCTCAATAGCAGACTATGGACTTTTTCTCTAGGAACTTGTCCAAACCTTTTGTAAATCCAGAGCTTAATTATTCTTTGAGAGAAAAAATATTTCCTCCTATTTGTCTTTAAAGAATTATTGAGTATGAAATCAATCAACTTCTACCCATTACATAACATAACATAATAACAAATTTCTAGACCGCATAACCCTTAGTTCAATGCGGTTAACAAAAGAGTAACAAAAGATTATGTTATGGGAAAATACAAGAATAATGCGATATACAGAAATTTAGTTAACCAAGAATTTGGAAAAAAGAAAAGTCTTCAAAAGTTTTCTATTATGTTCATAAGGTGTGGATTTAATCAATAATGGACAGAAATCTTTATCGTAATAAGCTGCTTGATAGGAAAGACAATGCCCATGATGTTTCTTACTTTTACAACCTTTAACTGAAGGAAACGTAAATAGGGCATGAGATTTTCTACTCTTCTCATGTGCCATGACAACAAATCTATCAACACCAAAAGCGACTTTATAATATTATATACCACTCAGGATTTTGTAGACCTCAATCATATCCCCCCTCAGCCATCATTTTTCCAAACTAAAAATCTCTAACCTCGTTATTTCATTTGATGTTATTTAGCCGTTGTATGGTGGGTGAGACTGTGAACAATGATGATGGTCTCTCAAAACAGCTGCTCCGTGATTTTTTCACTGGGACCTCAGCTGTGGGTCTGAGTGTTCACTAAACAACTTCAGTTACTTGTTGATTGATAATGACATTGTTTTTGAAAAGCAAAGTGATCCAGTGAAAGTGGGTTTTTTTTATCACTAGCCATGGGGGTATTAGCTCTGATGCTCATAGGAACTCCTCTCATATGAGGAAAGACTAAAAGAGATAGGGCTCTTCAGCTTAGAAAGAGACAGCTGAGGGGAGATATGATTGAAGTCTACAAAATCCTGAATGGAGTAGAATGGGTAGAAGTGAATCGATTTTTTACTCTGTCAAAAATTACAAAGACTAGGGGGACACTCGATGAAGTTATAGGGAAATACTTTTAAAATTAATAGGAGGAATTTTTTTTTTTGAATCAGAGAATAGTAAAGCTCTGAAACGCATTGCCAGAGGCTGTGGTAAGAGCGGATAGCGTAGCTGGTTTTAAGAAAGGTTTGGACAAAATCCTAGAGGAAACGTCTATAGTCTGTTATTGAGAAAGATATGGGAAAAGCCACTGCTTGCCCTGGATCGGTAGCATGGAATGTTGCTACTCCTTGGGTTTTAGCCAGGTACTAGGGACATGGATTGCCCACCGTGAGAATGGGCTACTGGTCTGACCTAGTATGGCTATTCTTATGTTCTTATGTCCTTAATACCACCGTGGCCAGCGATAAAAAAAAGCCTAATGCAGTGTTGAAAAAGGGGGGAAGAGGGTAATAGAAACCTAGGGTCACAAAGAGCAGTGCAAGGTTGAGCCCATAACTTCAAGGTTTTGAAGCTGTAGCTCTAACCACTATGCCATACTCTCCAGATTTCATATAATTGAGATTTCTATGTCCATGTAATACATAATACTTGTTTTAAAGCTCAATGATTGCAAGAATTTCTAATTCCTGGGTTGATTTGTGCCAAAAAAAACAAATCCTCTTTCAGTATACTTTCAAGAATTTGTCTCCATTTTTTTGTTTCACCTTTATTCCCTCCCCTCCCTTTTACAAATCCGCAATAACGTTTTTTAGCGCAGGCTGGTACGTTGAATGCTCTGCGCTGCTCCCTATGCTCTTAGAGCAGCGCAGAGCATTCAGTACACCGGCCTGTGCTAAAAACCACTATTGCAGTTTTGTTAAAGGGGTGTTAATTCATGCAAAAGCAAATTTTCAATAGTTTTTTTAGCTGATACTGCTTGACTAGAAGATTTCAATCAAACACAATTATCATTATGATTTGATGAATTTTCATGTGAAGGTATTTGGTCATTCTAATTTTCTCCAGCCATTGGCTATCTTCCAGCCTTATGAACCAGACAGTACTGAAAAATTTATATTGCTACTGTTAAAAATGAAATAAGGTACACAGTAAAGAGATTTCTTTTCCACACTCCAGCAAAGCCTATTTCTTTTGCAGATCTCAGCATTTCGGAGAACTTTTGTCAATATAAGTATAGTAATAGCATGATTTTTCAGCATGTTTTGGAAAGCTACTTGGAAATGAAAAGCAGCTAATCTTTAGAATGATTCCATCTGTGAAGCATTTTACTTATCAAAAAGTCCAATATCAATACCTATTTCAGAGACAGCTAAATCAATATGGTGTCCCTGTAAAAATACAGAATCTATAGTTTATTTGAAAATCTGGCAAAAATGTCTGAGAAAAAGTAATGTGTTATACCTATTGCATTTCCATGCCCACATTAGGCCCCTTTTATCAAGCCTCATTTGGGTTTTTTTATTGTCGGACGCTGCGGTAAAAGATCCAAAGCTCATAGCTTATAGCTCATAGCTAAAAGCTCTGCAAATGAAATGCTTCTTAAGAGTTTCATCATCACAAGTATAATAACAGAAATATTGAAAGGGATAGGAGTTTTTTCTCACAAGGAATTAGTTTATTGGCTTTATCTACATCACCACCTTAATTAGACCCCTCCCCCCTTTCACCATCTCTTACTTGCACTGTTTTTGAATCTTTTCTTCATTATAAATAGATAAGGGCTCATTTTCAAAAAAAGAAAAATATAAAAAAAGTGGCATAAATGGGCAGTTGGACATTTTTCCTCACCAAACTCTTCCAGTTCCCTATTTTTGAAACCTATTTTCTAGATGGATATCTATGCAGTTTATCTGCAGTGCATTTAAATCTCAAGGAGACAGAGGCATGGAGGGGCATTTTCAAAACATAAGTCTAAGTCCAATTTGGACTTATGGCGCTAGACGTCCAAAGTTAGCAGTAAGAAAATGCCTATTTTTGAAAGGCAAACCACCATTGGGGCGCCCAGACCACCAGGAAGTCTATCTTTATACAACATTTTCAACCAAATTTCATCCAAGTCCCAAGCGCCCAGAACAAGACCATTTGGATATGGGAGGGGCTAGTCCTCTAATGGACTTGCCACCCAGACATGACAATAGAGCAGTGGGGCACATTAGAGGGCACTGCTGTGAACTTCACATAAAGGGTACCAGATAAACATCTCACTAGAACACCCTTATAAGTTATGGTGATCCCCCCAAACCCACTATACCCACCTGTCTACAACCCCAATAGCCCTTATGGCTATAGGTGGCACCTATGTGGCAGTAAGGTTTTGGTGGGCTCACATTTTACACCATAAATGTAGTGGTTAGAGTGGCTTATGGGACTTACTACTCCTCTCTATGGTTCACTAGCCCATCCACCAGACTACTTATGACACCTCTGTGCAGCTCTATTAGGCTTTTCTATACCAGATGCTGATGTTCTGGAGACAGGTATGTATGTTTGTATTCGGATATTTGTAGATGTGAGGGAGGTCAGTGAGCACTGGGGGAGTGTGAGGGTATCTTACTTTGATGCATATAGTGGTCATCTGATCAGTTTGGTCACCTTTGTGGCACTTAGATCCTTCTAAAACAAGTCTAGTTCCAAATGTATGTGTGTGTGTGTGGGGGGGGATTGTAATAGTATAGATCATTCATGGGTGGCACCGCCATGAGTTGAGGCATGACCCAATGTCACCGTAAGTCACACTGATATATATAGTTGCAAATATATAACCATTGCAGAGCTTGTTTGAGCACCAAATTGTTCAGTGGGGTTTGGAAGCCACATATATACTTGCAGTTAACGTGAATTGTATTCATTTTAAAATTGAAGAAATGAATAAAGCTGCATCCAAAACAGTTCCATTTAAAAGTGTATTTGGATCTTATTTTGGTATGAGTTGAGAATATACAGTAGGTGTGGCAGGTGGCAAAGTATAAATGCTAATGTTAAGACAACATAATAGTAAACAAACATTACATTAACTTATGTGTTAAAATAATAAGGGCATGTTCTCAAAATCATAGGATCACTAGCCATTAGCTGCAAAACTGAAGGCCAGCTCTATAGGTTTTCCCTTTCTTCAAACACCAAATAATCTGTCTTTTTGTGAATGTAGTTGGGTAGTGAATTCCATGATCCTCAGCCTGAATTTGAAAAATAAACCTGACTGTGCACCTCAGTAAACCATGCCAATTTCAATGAAGGAATAGTCAATGAAGTAGCTCAATCAAAGCATAGAGAACAGGCATACAGGGCTCCAACATGCCTCTAATGCAATCTGAATTAGAACAGTAACTTCACAATACTGAAAAGAAAACCATTCTTAGCAACCAACCATGATAATTGTTAAGGGGATAATTCTGTAAGATGGAATGCACTTGAAATTCTGATTCTTCTCTGACCCCTATTCCCATGCTCGGCCTTGTTCCTCTGGATCCCGCTCTTTGTTTCCTTCCAGTCTCCTATTCAATCTTGAAGGTGTCTGAGCAGTTGTGAACATAAGACTTTGTTTATTTCTCCAGGAACTTATCCTATATCATCTCTTATCCCTGTGTAATGTAAGGCAAGGTGACGTTAAACCCCTGTGTCCAATTTCTAATCCTTTATTCTGTCATGCCTAATCCTTCATTCACCACTCAAGTTATTTGAAATTATCTCAGGGCTGCCCATGTTTCAGTCAATTCCTGACAGTTCAAAAAAAAAAAAATACAAGTTATCATTTTTAACACTATAAGTCTGTAGCTATGTTTAATTCGAAGCAACCTATGCATGTTCAATAACCTACCCGAAAGCTATGAATAAAGGCAACAGATTTGGACATGTTTATCTTGTAATTGAACCTTTTGGTGCTGGATATCTTTGTGCACTTTTGAAATATTTTGGTGCATAATTGTTGAATGCAGCACAGAAAGCCATTCAAATCATTCTGTTCTGCTGTTATATTGCAGTCATTTGTTTCTGTTAGGCCGCTTTGCTTTAGCAGCTCATAAAAATTATTTAATATTCATTCATATTGATTATTCACTTTAGAAGACTAAATCAGTAGAAATAAAAAGTGCAAAAAAAGACCTATTTTTCATTTTTTCCCTGAAGCATATAACTATGAATGATTCATAGCACTCTTTCTCTGTGACAGTTTTATTATTAAAATGTTATTTAATTATCAATACTGTGCCCTTTTCTATTAAGGAAATCATATTTTATATTGACTGTACTTCTGAATGAAGTTATCAATGTCATTCAGTCCACTTGGTAGATGAACATCTGTTCCAGAATGATTATGAGGCTTACTATTGACATGTAAAATGCAATATCTATTTTCAAGGACTTGTGCATGCTCAGTTCAGATATCTTCTCTTCAGAACAACTGTCTATAAATGTACGATTAAAATATATTTTTTTAGTTGAAGATTATGGAAAAAAAAAAAACCATGGAGGGGCATAATTTAAAGAAACATCCAATAAGTGATGGCATTGCCAGTTAGAAACTGGAGCGCCTTTGCGAAGAGCCTTAAGAAGGGCCAAGTCGCCGACAAAAAGACACCTAGGGGCAGCAAGGTAAGAACAAAAGTTAACACAACTAAACTAACAAGCTAAAAGGCAGACCAACTAGCACACAGCTAGCGATAGATAACACCCAAAACATAGCTAGCAACAGATAACACACAGCAGGCAGACTAACCAAACCAATACACAGCAGGCAGACTAACCAACGCAAGCAGGCAGACTAACCAACACACACAAACAACCAGAGTACAAACCCAAGTAGAAAAGACAAGATCAGGAATGGCGGGGAAGACAAGAAGCACCAAGACTACAATCAAAATCAACGCCCCGGCTGCTGAAGAGATCCAGATGAAGGCCACAATCTCCGTGCAGACTGAAGAGGACCCCCCCCCCCCCCCGGATGGATGACGAAGAACTCTTTACAGACCAAAGCTGAGCCCCAATGGAAGACCTCAGTCTCTGTGCAGACAGAAGAGGACACCCAGCAACAGCCCAACGGAGACATCCTGCAGGAACTGATGAGTCTGAGGGAAGAAGTGAGGCGGCTAAGAAGTATCCGGGAGGGCGAGGCGTTCATCGATGAAGTTCTCCTAAAACTGTCTCAAGTCTCCGAGCAAGTCACGAAGACAGGTCCATCCTCAAGACACCCAAACCAACCGGACATGCAGCATTGGAAGTAATGACTGGGGTATAAGAAGAGACTCGACACCTGGCAACTAGTCACCTCTGCAAGCAAACACAGAAAGCACAGCAACCTCACATCGACACCGCAGATCACCTTGAGCAACAGATTCCAGCTCCTACAAGAAAGACCCACCAGAAGAACTCAGGAGGATATTCAGGAAGACATCCAGGAGTGCAATCTCGAAATCCGGCAGACTCAACTCAAGAAGCAAATCCCCAACTCAAGAAGCAACGAATCAGCAACCCCCCCCCCCCCCCCCCAAGAAGCACAGAGTGGTCATCATTGGAGATTCTATGCTGCAGAGAACCGAGGGACTGGTATGCAGACCAGATCTACAATCAAGAGAGGTCTGCTGTCTACCATAGGTCTGCATAGGAAAAATAATCAAGCCCCAAGACCACTATCCAATGCTTCTGATCCACGATGGGACAAACGACACCACCAGGAACTTACCGGAGAAGATACAGGAAGACTTTAGAGCCCTAGGTGAGAAGCTGAAGCAACTGGAAGCGCAGGTGGTCTTCTCCTCCATCCTACCAGTATGAGACAAGGGGAGAGCTAGAGAAGAACGGATCAAGAGGACTAACGAATGGCTATGGGGATGGTGCAAAGAGATAAACTTTATCTTCCTGGACCACGGAGAGGCACTTCAGGGACTGCAGAGACCAGATGGCCTACACCTAACCAGAAGAGGAAAGAGCGTCCTGGGATGACGCCTGGCTCACCTGCTCTGGAAGGCTTTAAACTAGGTGAGCCGGGGGAGGGGACCCACTCTCACACTGGTAGGGTAGGTAACTTCATCTTAGAACCTGAGGTAAATAATTGCGTGAATACTAAAAGGGACAGAAGCAATACCAAAGGAAAAAAAGGCATGATCGAGGAAGGCGAATTATCTTGCGTCAATACAGAGAGAGACAGAGCGAGAGACAGAAACTTAGTATCTGAGGTAAGCAATCGAGTCGATAAAGTGGGGGACAAAGGGAGAGACGGAGACTCCATCTTGGAGTCAGAGGTAAGAATACTGAAGGAGACAGAGAAAATAATAAGGGCGAAAAAGGCAAGACTGAAGGGGACAAACTATCTCGGACAGAAAACACTTCATGCAAACAGAAAGAATGGGCAGCCATATATGCTAATGCTCGTAGCTTAGGCAACAAAATACTGGAACTAGAAATGGAAATGAGGAACGCCGACCTTGAAGTTGTGGCGATATCATAAATGTGGTTCTTGGAATCCCACGGATGGGACATGGTCACACCAGGATATAACTTACTCCTTCGCGATAGAGAAGGCAAATCAGGAGGAGGAGTAGCTCTGTACATTAGGGGAGACATCAAAGTTACTAAAATCGCAGACATCAAGTATACGGGAGAATTCCTCTGGGTGAACCTTGCCAGGGGCAATAACAAATGCCTGTATCTTGGTGTTGTATACAGACCACCAAGACAAAAGGAGGATGCTGACGATGAACTAATTGAAGACATTGAGACCATCACAATGCGTGGAGATACAGTGCTGATGGGAGACTTCAATATGCTTGATGTGGACTTGAAGTTACCTTCCGCTACCACCAGCGGCAGCAAGAGGCTACTAGCCTCCATGCGAGGTGCATGCCTCAAACAGAAGGTATTAGAACCCACAAGGGATCAGGCAATCCTGGACCTGTTACTCACCAACGGAGACAGTGTCACAGAGGTATCAGTGGGAGAAACCTTGGCCTCCAGCGACCACAACATGGCGTGGTTCCACCTCAAGAAAGGAACCACTAAGTCAAATACATCGACTAAGGTCCTAAATTTTAAAGGAACTAACTTTCAGGGCATGGGGGACTATGTCTACAAAGCGCTACAAAACCAAAGCACGCAGACAGTGTAGAGGCTCTGAAATCTACCCTGCTAGAAGCCACCAATATATACATAAAAAACGTGAGCAAACGACGCAGAAAAAAAAAAATAGACCACAGTGGTTCTCCGCAGAGATCTCAGAACTAGTGAAGCAAAAGTAAAAAACTTTCGTAATCTACAAACAATCACAACGACCGGAAGATAAAGAAACCTATCTGGCAAAATCTAGAAAAGTTAAAACGACAGTCAGAGAGGCTAAACTCCAGATGGAAGAAAACATAGCTAGACAGGTTAAGAACGGGGGAAAATCCTTTTTTAAATACATTAGCGACAGGAAGAAGAACACAAGCGGTATTGGGCGCCTAAAGAAACCTGACAGTAACTTTACAGACTCAGACGCAGACAAAGCAGAACTACTTAATAACTACTTCTGCTCAGTCTTCACCTACGAAGCGCCAGGATTCGGACCCAGCAACAGACAAAGGGGAGATCAGAGGACCCATTCTGGGATATGGAATTTAACGCGAACAACGTCTACCATGAGCTATCAAAACTAAAAGTAAACAAAGCTATGGGCCCGGATAATCTACGCCCTAGAGTACAAGTCACAACGTACAAGTTCCATCTAGGCAGACTCGTTAAATTTTCGGTTTTACTTACAGTACGACTGTTTAGATAAGCCCACGTCCCACCCAAATCCCGCCCTCACCATTCCTCCTAAAATGTCCCTTTTAGCTCTTGTCATACACCATCACTGAAAAGGCGTAAGTCATTTTTAGATACGTCTAAAACCCAGTTTGATTATCAGCACTTGGATGTCTTGTCTTACTGATCGACCAAGTACCGATTTAAGCTGGTTTTTAAACATATTTCCATTTGGATTACGAGCCCCTTAGGGTTTGATTTACCACTGGATGTTTGGACCTCCATTAGTTGAACAGTGGATGAGTGCAACCTTTTCCAGACATTAAACAGTTATCTGTGTTGTTTATGAACACTCAAAAATGATTAAGGATCCAAAAAAGGGCCCTTTTACTAAGCTAGGGGCACATTAGTGTGTTTTCTTAATTCTATAGCCTCTGAGACGTGTGAAGCAACTCCAGCTGAAAGCAGAGATGGGGAGAAGTTAGGCTTGGACAGTCAGGTGCTACCCCAGATAGCAAGGTTAAAACAAAAACAGTTTCAGTAGTGCACAAATTAACACCATTCTCAAAGATGATATACATGTGAATATATACTCCGTGTATCTCTATATTTTATAAAATGTGCACATGTGGTGCATGCACCTGCTTCACATAAACCAGGCATGCGGGATCACCTATATATAGTCTGCAGGAAAAAAAGTATGGTTTTCTTGTACAATTATGTTTATGTTTATTTTAATTTATTGAACAATCTTAACTGTTTTTACTACTACTACTTATCATTTTTTTAGCACTGCTAGACATATGCAGAGACAATCCCTGCTTGATAGAGCTTACATAGAAATGTGATGGTAGAAAAAGGCCAAATAGCCCATCTGGTCTGCCTAACCAAAACAGACAAAAAGGGATTAGGGAATTTCTCACAGAGGGAATGATATGGGTATTTGGTATGGAATTGATAGCCAATGGTGTTGAATAAACAAGAACATAAGAATTGCCGCTGCTGGTCAGACCAGTGGTCCATCATACCAGCAGTCCGTTCACGCGGCGGCCCTCTGGTCAAAGATCAGAACCCTAACCGAGACTAGCCCTACCAGCGCCCGTTCTTGTTCAGCAGGAACTTGTCTAACTTTGTCTTGAATCCCTGGAGGGTGTTTTCCCCTATAACAGCCTCCGGAAGAGCGTTCCAGCTTTCTACCACTCTCTGGGTGAAGAAGAACTTCCTTACGTTTGTACGGAATCTATCCCTTTTCAACTTTAGAGAGTGCCCTCTCGTTATCCCTACCTTGGAGAGTGTGAACAACCCATCCTTATCTACTAAGTCTATCCCCTTCAGTACCTTGAATGTTTCGATCATGTCCCCTCTCAATCTCTGTTCGAGGGAGAAGAGGCCCAGTTTCTCTAATCTTTCACTGTACGGCAGCTCCTCCAACTCCTTAACCATCTTAGTCGCTCTTCTCTGGACCCTTTCGATGGAGTTACATGATTGAATTTTTAAATGTATATACTGTACTGCTGTGCAATTTATAGAAGGCCTTTTCCACATGTAAAACAGGCTTTAAACACAAAAAAAATGTTTTTTAAAAAATTATATATATATATATATATATATATATATAAATATATATATATATATATATATATATATATATATATACTCTGTGACAGGGCCAGTGGTAAGCCTAGTGCTGGCAACCTGGCTCCCACCCCAGGCGCAAGTATTAGCGCTCTTTGGAGGATCACTCTGGAATAAGCACAGCAGAGAAAAAGAAAAAAAAAATTTCCACCAATAATTTCCAGTTCCAAGTTTTATTATCCAGTTCAGTTTACACTGATTCTAATATTTGGATGCTTGGAAGAGATTTATCACAAACAAAAGTTCTCCTTACAGCAAGTCTTTGCTTCAATCAGGAAAGAAAACCAAAACAAAACATTTTTCTTTTAAACCAGGGTTTCTTTCTCACAATTCAGCTGCCATGCTTTGCACAGTTCTGGGCAGCATTCTGGTTTCAAGAACATATATACAAGAGCCCTATGGACTAGCCGGCACTGGGCTTTAGCTCTACTCTTTTTAGGCTTGGCCCAATTATTGTATTGAGCCCACTGTTTCTTCAGGAAGTTTTCCCCACCTAACTACCTGAATTATAAATACCCCCACTGCCCTTCTTATTTTTAGGCAGTGGGCTGGGAACCATCCACCCTTGTTTTAATGGTCTAAGATTCTCTTCCCAAAAGTTCCCACTATCAGGGTTGTGCAATGTCAGGTCACTGAATCTACTCCGGGCTTTATTTCTCCTTCTAAGGTTAGTTAGCATTACCCATCCCCCACTCACTATGCTTTGCTTGCATACAGGGATTCTGGTTTAATTTCTGTTGCTAACCATCCTCACATGCACACATCAAACACTCATTCATTTTACAATCCCACATAAGGACAGAAATGTTTCTTTTAAGTACTTTAGACCACTGTTCTTCAACTGCCGGTCCACGGACCGGTGCCAGTCTGCAGAAAATTCCTGTCGGTCCGCACAGGACCGGCAAGATCGACAAGCTGTAGTCATGGGGAGTCTCCGACAGCGCGCTTTCTCTCCTCCCAGCGGCTATTCTTACTTATCAGCGCAGCAATTCAGGAAGGCAGCCTTGGGGCTTTTGCTGAGTCGCAGCCGCCTCTGATGATGCAACTTCCGCTTTCCTCAGAGGCGGTGTGACCCAAGAAAGGACCTGAGGCTGCCTTCCCGAATCGCTGCGCTGGCAAGTAAGGAGAGTTGCTGGGAGGGGAGAAAGCCACTGTTAGAGGCTGGGAAGCTGCTGGGCATGGTAAAAAAAGGGACAGCTGCTATTGGACATGGAGAGGGAGAAGGAGAGATGCTCCTGGAAGGGGAGGAGGGAAAGGAGTCTGGGAAGCTGCTGGGCAAGGGAGAAAAAGGGACAGATGCTACTGGACCTGGAGAGGGAGAAGGAGAGATGCTGATGGGAGGGGAGGAGGGAAAGGAGTCTGGGAAGCTGTTGGGCAAGGGAAAAATGGGACAGCTGCTACTGGAGAGGGAGAAGGAGAGATGCTGCTGGGAGGGGAGGAGGGAAGGGAATCTGGGAAGCTGCTGGGCAAGGGAAAAAAAGGGACAGCTGCTACTGGACCTGGAGGGAAGGAGAAGAAGAGATGCTGCTGGGAGGGGAAGAAGGGAAGAGATTTACTGCTGGACAGGAGGAGGAGGGAAGGGAGAAGGAAAAAAAGGAAGGAAACAGCTGTATTAGAGGAGGGGAAGGGGAGAGACGGGCATGAGAAAGTAGAGAGATTGATGATGGGAAGGGGTCAGCAGAGAGGGACAATGATGGTAGATCTGGTGTAGGAGAGATAAAAATGAAGAGAGCAGTGAAGCTGGAATGAATCATGTAAAAAGGAGAGGAGGGCGCAGGCTGGATGGAAAGGGGAGAGGGGCATAGAAAGAAGACAGATACCATATGGAAGGAGGAGAGGACAGACAGTTGATGGAACGGGCAGATGCTGGATTGAAGAGACAAAGAAGGCAGACGCTGAAAGGAAGAGAGTGACAAGAAGATGAAAGTAGAAACCAGAGACGACAATAGGTAAAATAAATAATTTTATTTCTATTTTGTGATTAGAATATATCAGATTTGAAATATATATCCTGCTAGAGCTGGTGTTAGACATAACTGGGGACTGCAAAGCCCAGGCAGTGCTTCTTTAGCTTCCAGATGGCTTAGGGCGCTCTCTGACCAGGGGCAGTTGCCCTAATTGCACTCTCCTAAAACTATTCCTGTCATGTGTGACTGCAGTATTCTGTTAGCATGATATTTCTGTGTAGCATTCTATAATAATTTGGCTTGTTCAGTTTTCTTGATAGTAGAGGGTATATATGTGAAGGGGAGGGGAGACAGGGGTTTTGTTGATCCTTGCTCTGTATTATTTGTATTTATAAAATGACAATTGTACAGAATATTGTTTCTTTTTATACTTTAATAAAATACATTCAATATAAAATCATAACTGAGGCTTGTGTGGATGGGATCAGATGGTTTGCGGGGACCGAGCTCACGGAGATGGGGCGGAAACGGGGTTTTAAAATTTTAGTTCTAGTAGTTTGCCAGTCCACAAAATAATTCTTGTATTTCTGCCGGTCCACGGGTGTAAAAAGGTTAAAAAACACTGCTTTAAACCATTGTTACAGAACAAACTTTCATTCCCTTACTCCATGCAGTACCATACTGACTCATGCCGCATTCAGACATATAGTCTAAGGCTTCTGGGCTGCAGTCCATTTCATCCCCCTCAGAGATATCTCCCTCTACATCCATAAGGGACTCCTCACTCTCTGAAGCTGGGTACAACCTATCCTCTGGAGCAGCATTGGGCCAACCCTGCTCATGGAACTTTTCCCTTCCAATTAGCCTTTGTTTAAGAAGCAGAGTTTTATCAGTATGGAAGTGCTGTGGAACAGGGGGTTTCTTAGCAGAAGGCAATAAGAATGAGCTCCTAGCCTTCAGTTCCCTGTTATTTGAGGAACCTCCTTCCCTTCAGGTTCCTGATTGCTTGTGTGTGTTCTCAGCTGGCCTTGATTTATTCTGCTGGGGAACTTTCACTTGAGCTCTAACCACATTCTGCCTGTCAACTCCACCCCTTTCCTTAACCCTTGCTGTATCAGATTGCCTAACCAGAGGTTTTACAGGAGAATTAACAGATGATTTATACAAGGGATTATAGAGACTTGGAACAGGTTTTCTGTTCTTCTCTGCCATCCCTACTCTATTCTGCCCTGCCTGTCTGATCTTAACACTGGGAACAGGATTCATGGGCAGCTTCCTTGGCTTAGGAATAGGCACATTTTCTTTAGTGGCAGTGTTTAAAGCAGGTTTTAAGCCAGTGACAGGGACTTCCCTGTCACTATATATATAATTACCCTCTTAGTTAGTAATTTGATAAAAAAACTTTAATCTTTAGAACTGTTTTATGCACTGGAGTAACTTCATAAAATTACCCAGTGTAAACACATGTGAAAGGTGCAAAAACATACCAGCTGTCATCATTGGACAAAGGGATATTTTTTACAATAATGAGATTTGGTGCTTCTTACAGATTTTTGGATGTTGAATACACAAATGCCATTTTTTTGTAATTTGTGGTTTAAAAAAAATTTACAGCAATTTGTTATGACACGTGTGTCAACATGACATCACTTGTAAATTAATACCATTCAGTTTAAATATACATTGGTACCATTTAGTCATATTTTTATGGATTGCTGCTAGGAGAAGTTGATGAATAGCTATTTATTGCATGACTTGATGGTTAATTAAACTGAAAATGTCACAGAAATGTATTAATCATGCTGACACTTTCTGCTACATTGGCTGGTGCAGGAGGTATTGTGGATGCAAAGTTGGCGATCAAGTCAAAAGCTGGACTCCTTAAGGGCCTTTTTTAGAAAGTGGTGGAAAACACTAATGTGTGTTTACCACTGTTTAAAATCCATAGACACTCAGGTGCCAAGTGCTAATTTCCGACTTGGCACACACCAACCACCAGATTTAAAAAATGCTATGTATTTTTTTAGCACGAAGGGGTGTGTTTAGGGGCAGAGAGTGTAACCAGTCCGTCCCTGCAAGAAGTTATCTTACAAGTCTGCCTTACAAGTCTTCCTAACAGCAGAGAGTGAGCATGCCCTGTGCTAATCAGTTAGCACACTGACTGATTTGGGCAGAATTAGCATAGGTAAGAACATAAGAACATAAGATTTGCCGCTGATGGGTCAGACCAGTTGTCCATCGTGCCCAGCAGTCCGCTCACGCAGCGGTCCTTAGGTCAAAGACCAGTGCCCTATTTGAGTCTAGCCTTACCTGCGTATGTTCTGTTCCAGTAAATATATACCTAATATGTGAATAAAAAAGGAA
Source organism: Geotrypetes seraphini (assembly GCF_902459505.1). Lineage (NCBI taxonomy): Eukaryota > Metazoa > Chordata > Amphibia > Gymnophiona > Dermophiidae > Geotrypetes > Geotrypetes seraphini. The sequence continues at coordinate 411,703,891 of NC_047085.1, forward strand.
GAGAAGCAATGTACCCAAATGCTATGCTGGTTTTTCACAAACCTGGTTTCAAAGACCAAAAATTCAAATATTTCTGAAATATAAAATAAAATTTCAAATATGAGTCATAAACTTATGTTTATGTTTAAATCTGTTTTTATTAACAAGAAAAAAAAAACATACACCAACAAAATATGAGTAAAAATGTAAATATTGGTCCAACAAGGTCAAAAATATATAGTCCACTTTAGGGACAAAGAATGAAAATATAAATAGCAAATAATGGAATAAAAGTAAACATCAAAGAAATAAATACTTATAGTATATGAGAAAGATATCAACAGAGAAACAGGCTGTGGACAAGACCACAAAAATCCAGGAATCCATAACGCGTTCGTCTCACACCAGCAAATAAAAATCTTTATTGCCAGTGTGAGATGAATGCGTCAACAAAAGATACGTTTAACACATCGCTGGAAAGAAGTTAAGAACTTCCCTGAATGACTGAACATAAGAACATAAGAAGTTGCCTCCGCTGAGGCAGACCAGAGGTCCATCTCGCCCAGCGGTCCGCTCCCGCGGCGGCCCATCAGGCCCATTGCCTGAGCAATGGTCCCAGACTATCCCTATAACCTTACCGCTACTCCTATTTGTACCCCTCAATTCCTTTATCCTCTAGAAACCTATCCAAACCTTCTTTGAAGCCTTGTAACTGGTTCCTGAAGAAGCTCCTATAGTGAAACGGAAGCTCTATTGAACCTGCAGTCTTCATTTTGAGCTAAGTGCTTTACTTAGACATTAACAAAAATAGTGTTAAAAGAAAAAAATCTAAATAAATTTAGATAATTTAAAAAATAAATATACTGGGGTTTTTTTTAAAGACTAATGATAGCTCACATTTAAGGGACTGCACTAGTTCAATCTAATGTGCAATACCTGTGAGTGCTTGAAGTCTTTTTCCCACCCGTAAATAATTTCTTTAGGATTCTGCAACATGCTTAGGCTTTGTTTGTAAGAGGATAGTCTTTTTAGACCATTGAGTGTAGAGGAGTTTGGAGATATATTGACAATATTTTTCTTCTTTGGTCAGGTTCACAATCTTAATTTGACAGTTTTTGTTGGATGGCTTAACTCTTGTAATACCCATATACGATTTTCAGCTACCTAGGCTGTCACTCAAATACAGTTTTTAGACATTCAAGTCACATGGGAAAATCAATGTTTTCCCAACCCACATCTTATGAAAAACCCACGGCCAAAAACACTTTTAGAATATAAAAGTTGTCATCTGAAAGTTTACCTTTTTCTCAGATGTTAAGGTTACAGAGAACCTTTGTTCTAATATCAAAGACTTTAAAATAGTGTACAGTTCCCCTCTCCAAATTTGTGGTTCAGTACCCACAGATTTGGTTATTCATGATTTTTTTAAAAACAACCTGCATCAGACCTTACCCAGACCTTATCTAGTGGTCTAGCGGCAACACGGGGCAGGATAGATCGTCCTATGCTCCTGCCCCGTGTCGCACCGTCATCAAAATGGCTACTGTGAGTTCCTGTTGTAGTCTCAAGACTACAATGGGAACTCATAGCAGCCATTTTGATGATAGCTTTGCATGGGGCAAAAACATAGGACAATCTATCCTGCCCCACGTCACCGCTAGACCACCAGGTAAGGTCTGGGGAAGGTCCTGGACACAGGAGGGAGGCAGGAGTGGGTCAGAGCCGGCCCTAAAAATTAACTGCGATTTTTCAATATTTGAGGGCCAGCTCTGCCCCTAACCTCCGCAAATATTGAGGTTCTGCTGTACAAGAAAACCAGTTAAAAATGAAATTAAGCTACAGAGGATATCCATCAAACATTCTTCATCAAGCCTACACAAGAGCCAAGTACATTAATAGGGTTCAGTTGTTATCGGACTTTAAATTACGAAGAGAGGAAGAAAAGCAAGACAATGTTTTCACTTGTGTCCTAAAACATTCAACTATTAGTGCTGAAATAACCAATATTATTAGGCACCGCTGGGACATTGATATTGATCTTAGATTTGTCTTTTCCAGAGGCAAAAACCTAAAAGAATTTCTCAGTCCATCTTCATTATCTCATAGATCCCCCAGTACTTTATCACTACAAAGCCATTTTAAATGTGGATCTTGTTCCTTCTGTGGAGTTAGTATTTTACCATTACGGGTAAAATATATAAGCTCAAAAATGTCAGTACTTGTAAGACAGATCATGTGGTTTGTCATCAAATGCCCATGTGACAAGTTGAATACTGGTATAACAACTAGGGAGTTCAAGACCCATCTGGCTGAATATAAATCTAATATTAAAAGACATATTATCAATGAACCTCTAGTGCAGCATTGTATTTCCAGCCATCATAAATTCAATTATCTTAGATGTTTTGTAATTAGAAACCATACAGAAATATCCAAGAGAAGAAGATTGTGCTCTTGTACTTAGAAGAAGAGAATCCTTTTGGATTTTTACCTTACAATCATTGCATCCAAAAGGTTTAAATGATAAAATTGATTGGGGTGCTTTCTACTGATCTCGTTTCGTTTATCACTTGATGTTTTTCAATTTTAACTGAATCTTTCACCATAGTTTTTTGATTGTATGACAAAATTGTCTTACATTGGTTAAAGTCTTCAGTGGTGTCTGAGTTTCTCGGCACCATCTTTTGAAAGCATTGTTTACATCAGGTAGCGTTCCAGTTTTGATGCTCTTTTAAAAGCATGTTTCTTCTTACATTGTTATACAGTATATTTTCTACATTCGTCACATTTGTTATTTGTTTTTGCAGCACTTCCCTTGATGAAGCCTTGAATTTCAAGGTGAAACAGAGGCCCTGTAGCACACCGCAAAGCAGTGCTTGTGTCTCACTATAGTGATTACCACAAAAGATAAGTGCTGTTTTTTATACAGCTGGCACTATCTTTTTTGTTAAAAAATCCGTTAAAAATTTGTTAAAAAAATTTAAATTAAAACCCATTTATAGTAAGGGATTGCGATCAATGATTAAGAATATAAGAATAGCCTTACTGGGTCAGACCAATGGCCAATCAAGTCCAGTAGCCCGTTCTCACAGTCGCCAATCCAGGTCACTACTACCTGGCCAAAACCCAAGGAGTAGCAATATTCCATCCTACCAATCCAGGGCAAGCAGTGGCTTCCCTTCTGTCTTTATCAATAACAGACTATGGACTTTTTCTCTGTGACCAGAATTAAACACAATACTCCAGATGAGGTTGCACCAAGGGGCAATACAGGGGTATTATAACATTCTTAGGGCTCCTTTTACTAAGCTGCGATAGCGTTTTTAGCATGCGCTGAATTGCCGTGCGCACTAAACCCGCGCTACACGGCTAGAACTAACACCAGGTCAATGCTAAAACCGCTATCGCAGCTTAGTAAAAGGAGCCCTTAGTCTTGTTAACCATCCCTGCTACATTTGTTATAAAGTTGTAGTAATATGGCCTTAAAGGTCTCTAAATGTGCTCATTTCCCCTTATGATGAATCTCAGTTTGTGCTTTGATTATATATACTGGTGTTTTGGGATTTTCTTGGTGTCAAAGATTACCCAGAGATCAGAGATATTCAACACTGGTATCTTGATATCTATCCAATTAATTTAGGGCAAGAACAAAAACCTAAATAGTTCCCTTACCCAGGTACTCATAAATCTGCCCATTGTACCCATGATATCTATATAGGTGTCGTTACTGAATATTGTGGCATTTAAATGAAACACTGTCATGGAGTTTGAATATTAGCACAGTAGTGCTTGCTTTTTTTGCAATTTCCTTTTAGTTTTGAAATGTCAAAAACAATGAATACAAATGAAAAATTACAGTGATTACCACCAATTAACATAAATAGTGATAAATGAAAACACTAGGAAACATCTAATCTAATCTACGATTTAAGTTTGTATACCGCATCATCTTCTATAAGGAGCTCAACTCGGTTAACACGTGAATATCTGATTAGATAGATAGCTTTTGAATTGAAAGAGAGATAGAGTTAATCAATCCATGAGGGAACAGGACCTTCATAATCTTGGAGCTATCAAAAAAAGAAAAACTTAAATATAACAAAAAAGATCTGGAAGCTAAAGCCTCGGCACCCTGAGGTTACGGTGATAAAAAAGTCTAATGTGGCTTCGTTAAAGGGGGGGGTAAATGCTCAGGAAAATGGTTTTGATTATCGACACTTGGACATCCCAGTGATTAGGACGTCCAAGTTTTGGGGGGACATTTTAGTTTTGTGATTATGAGCCCCTTAGCTTCCAATAAAGCTTTTAACTGAGACGGGTATAGAAAATGCATTTCAATGAATTTAACTTTAGAATACATTTGCAAGGAAATTGAAGCGTAAATAAAGCTTCCAAAGCAAATGCTTCAGGGTGTAGTTGAAAGTATAATTATCTCCTTTCTTGGGCAACCATAGAAAGGTATGGAAAAATCTAAATTCTTTGAACCAAAAAAACCCCCCTAGCATTTTGGAAATAAATTCTCAGTGTTCCCTCTAAGGACTGAGTTAATGTAAGCAAACATTTTTCTTCATGAGCATTGAACTGAGTTGATGTGAGTGAAAATTTTCTGTTACATTACCTTGTGAGCACTTCTTTCAGATACCTACACAGACATGCGTACACACATATACATAACCACTCACAAGGAGGTTGGACATGAAACATGCTCTGCATGCTTTCCCTACTTGTTCATCTGAACTTTACAGCTAGACTGAATTTTACTCAGATATTGATGTTTAGTACAGCTTAAAAGGGAACACCGCATACCCTGTATGAGCACCATTCGTACAAAGGAAGGTAGGAACAATAGAGTACTTTTGAACAAAGCAGGGAAGAACCCCTTCATTGTCTACCAGCTGCCTCCCCCGGTACTTTTGTTACTGAGATATTATATACTCTATATGCATTCCTGGAAATAATATACCAAAAAAACCCCCAAAAAACAAAATAATGCATGGCAAAATGATACAACAGAATATTTATTTATTTGATTTTTTAGCTTGTCCTCCCAAGTGAGTTCAGAATTGGTTACAAATCAGGTCTGCATACATTTTCCCTATCTGTCCCAGCAGGCTCACAGTCTTTCTAATGTACCTGAGGCAGTGGAGGATTAAGTGACTTGCCCAGGGTCACCAGGAGCAGCATAGGGTTTGAAAACACAACCTCAGGATGCTGAGGCTGTAGCTCTATGCCACACCCTCCTTCAGCAGCAGCAGTAAAGGGTAGGAGAGTGGTGCAGGAGGGAGAAGGTGCTGGTCCTGACCCCATCCATTGCACAGTGGGGCTGAGCAGTTGCATGGCCTCCTACCAAAAGATCATGGCTGCGTAGCCACACACTTTAGAAGGAACAGTGCTCAGGACCATACTATGGTTCTATACAAGTTTCAAGTTTATTAAAAGATTTTTTAAACTGCTTAATCAGGCTTCTAAGCGGTGTACAATATAAAATTTACATAAAAACATTAAAACTGGGGATACTGGATAAAATCAAAGTGTCATAATAAAGCACTGATAAGACGTATAGACCTACTTCAAACAATAGGAAAATGGGGGAGAACTACAATCGTAAAAGAAAAGTGCAACAAAAAGGGAAAATACAATAGGTTAGGGTAAAAAGTAATAATTTTTATTTAATATTTGTCCTTAAGAGGACAGTTGTTGTCCAAAAGCATCCTGGAACAAGAATGTTTTTTAGTTTTGCTTTAAATTGTTTTATATCGGATTCACTACGCAAATGGTTAGGCAGTGAATTCCAGAGAGTAGGGGCAGTGACGGCAAAATTATTGGAGCGTAACGTATTGATAATTTTAAAGAAGGTATGACGAGAAGATTCTGAGACATTGAATAAAGAGATTTTAAAGTGTTATAAGGAATTAAAAGTCTGTTAATGAACTCTGGTTGATTGTTTAATTTTGTTGTAAATGTTAAAAGTAAGATTTTATAACTGATTCTATGTTCGACTGGTAACCAATGTGCACTAATCAGAAGAGGTGAAACGTGATCTTATTTCTTTGCGCCACAAATCATCTTAGTAGCTGTGTTTTGTACAATCTGAAGCCGTCTAATTTCCTTTTTTGTAATGCCCTTATACAGGGCATTACAGTAGTCTATCCAAGAAATTACTAGGGAGTGGATCAATGTGTTCAAGGAGGCTGGTTCAAGTAACTTTGCAAGGGAGCGTATCATCCTCAGTCGATAGAAGCATTTCTGAACGATCGTGCTAATGTGAAAATGATAAGAAAATTTACTGTCAAAAGTAACTCCTAATAGTTTTAGAGTAGGGACAATTTTGATGGGGAGCGATTCAAGCTTCAGGGGGGCCTGAAGCGTTGTTCCTTCCTTAAAAGGAAAAATCATGAGTTTTGATTTGTTGATGTTAAGAAAAAGTTTATTTGAGTCTAACCATGATTTAATTTTTCCTAATTTATGGTTAATGGATGTTACATCTTCTGTATTGTTGAGATCAATGGGATAGATTAATTGCACATCGTTGGCGTAAGCAAACGTGGTAAAACCAATAGATTGGCCCACCGTCAGAAGGAGTGACATAAAGATATTGAAGAGCAATGGTGACAAAATGGAACCCTGTGGTATTCCATGTTTGGTAGAAAAAGGTTCAGACGTTGTGCCATTAAAAATGACCTTAGATGATCTATCAGTAAAGTAGGAAACAAACCAGTCCATGACCTGGTCAGATAAACCGATTTCATGAAGTCGTGATAATAGCAGGCTGTGATCTATGGTATCGAAGGCAGAGGAGAGGTCTGCTCCAAAAACTCTTTTTTTCCTGACCTCATTCTCTATTGTTCCAACTCCACAAGATAATAGTAAGCCCTGCAAACCTGAGCCTCCAAATCACTGTAGGGCTAAAATGTAGGATTGGGGAGATCTCAGGTTCTAAAATGGTATAGCTCTAGAAATTGTATCTTGGTGCCAAAGACTCCCTGCTGCTCAGTTCTACTGTCTATTCACTCAGACCTCTTTCAGATCTGCCCTTCTTTCCAGTGGTGTACCAAGGGGGGGGGGGGATGGCATGCCCTGGGTGCAGCCTTAGGGGGGTGCACAGGCAGCCTGGTCCCTATCGCGCTCTCTCCCTCCTTACTGCCGCCATCCTTTGTGGCACTTTCACCCTCCCCCAGACCCGGTTTGGTCCGACAAACCTCCCTGCCCTGTGGCCGGCGATCTAAACTTTCTTCTTACGGCAGCCATGGTGTTATAGTTGCATATGGGCTGCCGTAAAGGTCGTCTCTGATGCAACTGGAAGAGGAGAAGGTATTAGATGGAAGGGGTAGAGAAAGAGGGCACATGATGGAAGGAGGGGATAAATAAAAGGAGGGCACATGATGGGGGGAAAAGGATTGAGTTAGGAAAATACTGGAGGGGTGAGGGAAAGAGGTGGCGAGTTGTAGGTAGACAGTAAAAAAGGAAATTGATGAGAGGGTAGTAAGAACGTAATCTAGATGGATGCAGAAAATAAATTGAAAAGGAAAATGAGGGAAGAAAGGGATTGCAGAAATGAGGTGTGGGAGAGGGAAGGAGAGGAGATAGATGCCAGACCAATGGGGGTGAAAGGAGAGATGGAAGGGGGAGACATACAGTTTCTGGAAGGGGTATAGAAGGAGAGAAGATGCCATATAGGGGCAGAGAGATGGCAGACAGTGGATGGAAAGAAGAGAGTAAAAGACGAGGAAAGCAGAAACCAGAGAAGACACAAATTTTCTATTTATTTATTGCTTTAGGAGACATGTGTCACTGTTTCTGTGGTGTTTCATTGTATGCAGAGTCCAGCTTCTTGCTGGTTCAATTTAACCTTTGTCTATGTTTTTCTATTTTATCCCCCTTTTTACAAAACTGCGGAGCGTTTTTTAGTGCCAGCCATGGTGGTAGCAGCTTTGATGCTCAGAATTCTATGAGCGTCAGAGCTGTTACCACCATGGCTAAAATCCACACTACAGTTTTGTAAAAGGGGGAGGGGTTAGTTTGTGATGACATATTCCATACTAGGCGAAGGTGTTTTCTGTGTTCTGGTTTTCTGTTAGGATTGACGGTGTAGGATTGATCTGTACTAGTCTGGCTTGTTTAGTTTTACAATGGGTGTATTGCTGTTGTACTGCTCACTGCAGTATGTAAGATGCTGTCTTTTCCTAGGTACTCATGTGTGACATATGGCTTGTTACTAAAAATCATGTTTTTCGTACAGATGGGGGGTGTCAAAAAATGATGGGCCCTAGGTGTCACATATGCTAGGTACGCCACTGCTTCTTTCCAATACAGCCATCACTAAGCCTCATTTCCCACCTGAATTCCTTAGTCTGGTACTCATTTTTACATCTCTTTCTCTTTCCACTCTTTCCTCTCTTTCCTCTTGATGACGCAAGTGCTAAAATCCATGTCACCTGTGTGCTGTCACTGCTTCACTTCACATCTCCCACTCAGTTCATAGTATATCAGTTTCGTTGTCTGGTCTGCTTCAGTCTTGTGGTTTCAATCACATGGTGGACCTTTGTGCATTCAAATTGTGAGACTGAACCTAAGAGACAGAAGAGGTGGGTATTAAGACCACTCCGTTCCTGCTGTCTGGGGAGCATAAGCAGAGGAGAAGACTCAGAATAAAGAAGATGTGACCCTCACTAGAGAGTGACACAGGGACAAATTTTTCACCAAAGGAACTCAAGTTTCAAGTTTCAAGTTTATTAAGTTTTTAATATACCGACCATCAACAGGTATCTGGCCGGTTTACAATAAAATTATTAAAAGAGAAAGGAGTCATAAATATAAAAAGCCGATGGGTGAACATTAAGAACATAACTTGACTAACATGAAAGTGAGGATAAGAGGGAAAGGAGGGGGAAAGTTACATGTTTTGGAGAAGAAAGGGAGAAAGTGGGAATGGGGAAAAACATATTGGAAAGGGTCGCTTTTTTAAAGCGGTTGGTTAAACAAATTGGAATCAGCGAAGTGAAGGAGAAAAAAAAAAGAAAAAAAACCAAGAGGAGAGAAATAGAGAAGAAGAAGAGAAATAAAGGAAGGTGGCTTTAAAGACAGGCAAAGGCGTCACGAAATAAGAACGTCTTCAAGTTGGTTTTGAATTTATTACATTACATTACATTAGGGATTTCTATTCCGCCTGTGCCTTGCGGTTCTAGGCGGATTACATTATAGAAGATATCTGGACAGTTCCAGTTGAATTACATTTCAGGTTAGGAGTATATTACAGTAACAGTAAAGAGTTATGATACTTCAAGTTCACAGAAGATAATACTTGTCACAGAAGTTATTACATATGACAGAAGATATTGCATTTTGCAGAGGTAATACATGGCAACTCGATCGTTTAAATCAGGTGTAAAGTAGAAGAGTTACATTACATTTTAGGTCACAGACAAAGAGATAGTATAGATGGGTGTTTCCGAAGTCATTGGTTGGGAACTCGTTGGGTGGTGGTTAGAGTGATGTTGTTCTTCTCTAAGTTGTTGTGGTAGGGCATTCCATAAAGTTGGGGCGACGACTGTAAAATTTATTTTCTGGGTATAGTAGAACTCTTTTACGGAAGGAATTTGTAGAAGTTTCTGGTCTGTTGACCTCAAGGTACGTGAGGAATATTGGGGGATGATGACCTTATCAAGATATAGAGGCTGATGTGAGAGTTTTATTTTGAAAGTGAGCAAAATGATTTTGTAGGTTATACGATGTATGATGGGCAACCAATGTGCCTCTTTCAGAAGTGGGGTAACATGATCATATTTGCCTATTTTGTAAATGAGTTTTATTGCTGTATTTTGCATTACCGGTAATTGTAAACGGCGGGTTTTTTTTTGTGGGAGGCCGTTATAAAGGGAATTACAATAGTCTAAGTGAGAGATAACAAGAGAGTGAATCAGAGTTGTGATTGCCTCTGTCCCTAGAATCGAAGTTAATGAACGGATGAGACGAAGTTTGAAGAAACAGATTCTTACTACTGAACTGATTTGATCGTGAAATGTAAGATTCTCATCAACTCAATTTCCCCGTCCTGTTCCTGCAAGTTTTATCACTGTCCCTGTCCCCGCCTCATTCTTGTAAGCTTTGTCTTAACTACACAAGCCTCAAACACTTATGATTTTAAAATGTTTGAGGCTTGTGCAGATGAGGACAGAGCTTGAAGGAATGGGTTAGCATTACCCATCCCCCTTTCACTATGCTTTGCTTGCATAAAGAGATTCTGATTTAATTTCTGCTATTAAGCAATCCTCATATTCACACATCAAACACTCATTCATTATACAGTCCCTCATATGGACAGAAATGTTTAAGTACTTTAGACCATTGTTACAGAACAAACTTTCATTCCCTTCCCCCACACAGTACAGTGGTGCCTCACACAACGAACTTAATTCGTTCCAGGAGCAAGTTTGTTATGCGAAAAGTTCGTTATGTGAAACGCGTTTTCCCATAACAATACATGTTAAAAAAAATAATTCGTTCTGTAGCATAAAATATGCTAAGATGACATAAAAAAAGATAAATTTTTGGTTATTATTTTTATTTAGATACATCTAAAAACATAATTGTTTTTTAAAACAACACACATTTTTTAAATTTAAAGACAGACTAAGTAGAGTCTAATTTTACAGTGAGAGAGGGCAGAGTCTCAGCGGCAAAAACTGGGACTTAACTGTTCATTTTTTTTTTTTTTTCTACCGTGTTTCCCCGATGATAAGGCAGGGCCATCAAATAAGTCAGCCCCCCCTTTTTAGAAAAAAATGTAAAATAAGGCACCCCCCCGCAAATAAGCCACCCACCGATACCTGCGCTTACCTGAATCGGGTGGTACAGTGGGTGACTCCGTGTGGTCCCTGGCACCCCCGACACGATCGGGGCAAGAGGGAGCTCAAGCCCTCTTGCCCCCCCGACTCCCCGACACGATCGGGGCAAGAGGGAGCTCAAGCCCTCTTGCCCCCCCGACTCCCCGACACGATCGGGGCAAAAGGGAGCTCAAGCCCTCTTGCCCCCCCGACTCCCCGACACGATCGGGGCAAGAGGGAGCTCAAGCCCTCTTGCCCCCCCGACTCCCCGACACGATCGGGGCAAGAGGGAGCTCAAGCCCTCTTGCCCCCCCGACTCCCCGACACGATCGGGGCAAAAGGGAGCCCAAGCCCTCTTGCCCCGCCGATTCCCCAACTCCCCGACAATATCGGGCCAGGAGGGAGCCCAAGTCCTCCTGGCCACGGCGACCCCCCTAACCCCACCCTGCACTACATTACGGGCAGGAGGGATCCCAGGCCCTCCTGCCCTCGACACAAACCCCCCCTCCCCCCAACGACCGCCCCCCCCAAGAACCTCCGACCGCCCCCCCAGCCGACCCGCGACCCCCCTGGCCGACCCCCACGACACCCCCAACCCCCTTCCCCGTACCTTTCTGTAGTTGGCCGGACAGACGGGAGCCAAACCCGCCTGTCCGGCAGGCAGCCAACGACGGAATGAGGCCGGATTGGCCCATCCGTCCCAAAGCTCCGCCTACTGGTGGGGCCTAAGGCGCCTGGGCCAATCAGAATAGGCCCGGGAGCCTTAGGTCTCTCCTGGGGGCAGGGCCTGAGGCACATGGTCGGGTTGGGCCCATGTGCCTCAGGCCCCGCCCCCAGGAGGGACCTAAGGCTCCCGGGCCTATTCTGATTGGCCCAGGCGCCTTAGGCCCCACCAGTAGGCGGAGCTTTGGGACGGATGGGCCAATCCGGCCTCATTCCGTTGTTGGCTGCCTGCCAGACAGGCGGGTTTGGCTCCCGTCTGTCCGGCCAACTACAGAAAGGTACGGGGAAGGGGGTTGGGGGTGTCAGGGGGGTCGCGGGTCGGCTGGGGGGGCGGTCGGAGGTTCTTGGGGGGGGCGGTCGTTGGGGGGAGGGGGGGTTTGCATCGAGGGCAGGAGGGCCTGGGATCCCTCCTGCCCGTAATGTAGTGCAGGGTGGGGTTAGGGGGTCGCCGTGGCCAGGAGGACTTGGGCTCCCTCCTGGCCTGATATTGTCGGGGAATCGGCGGGGCAAGAGGGCTTGGGCTCCTTTTTGCCCCGATCGTGTCGGGGAGTCGGGGGGGCAAGAGGGAGCCAGGCGGAGAGAGGGCAGTTAAGCGCAGTGCCTGCGCGGAAGGATGCAGCTCGGGCGACTTCGTTGTGTGAAACGAAGTTCGTTGTACGAATCAAGACATAAAGTTCGTTGTGCGCAGCGTGCGCTGTGCGAGGCGTCCGTTGTGTGAGGCACCACTGTACCTTACTGACTCATGCTGCATTCAGACTTCTGGGCTGCAGTCCATTTCATTCCCCTGAGAGACATATCCCCCTACTTCCATAAGAGATTCCTCACTCTCTGAAGCAGGATTGGAGCTATCCTTTGGAGCAGCATTTGGCCAGCCTGGTTCATGGAGCTTTTCCCTTCCAATTAGCCTCTGCTTGGAAAGCAAAGTTTTGTCAGCATGGCAGTGCTGTGGGACTGGAGGTTTCTTAGCAGAAGGCAGTAAGACAGAGCTCATAGACTTCAGTTCCCTGTTCTGTGAGGAACATCCTTCCCTCCAGGTTCCTGTTTGCCTGTGTGTATTCTCAGCTGGCCTTGATTTATTCTGCTGTGGAACTTTCACAGGTGCTCTAACCACATTCTGCCTGTCAACTCCACCCCTTTCCTTAACCCTTGCTGTGTCAGATTGCCTGACCAGAGGTTTTACAGGAGAATTAGATATTAATAATAATAATTGTATTTCTTGTATACTGCCCTGCCATTATTTCTAGGCGGTTCACAACAGTAGATAAATACAATCGTATACACATTTCTATGGGCAGAATAATACATCATGGTTAAAAAAAACAACTTAAACATGCTAGTATTAATATCTCAATTAAAAATACAACCTAATTATAAAAAAAAATTTACAAACACCGTATGATAAAATCATTAAGAAGCATGAAGATCAACATTCTTGGTTATCAAACAGATGAATTTTTAATAATTTCCTAAATATAGGAAAAGAATATGCCTGAGCAATCAGCGGGCTTATCCAGGAATCCACTTTCCCTCCCTGATATTCTAAAATCCTATCAAAGAATGTTTTATAGTGACGACCCCTAGGGGTGGGGAAAATAAACATGCCCGAATTCCTGGTATGCCTTTTTGAATTAAACAATTTTAGATATGATACCAAATAAGAGTGTAGTAGTCCAAAAAGGGCTTTATAACAAATACACCCGAATTTAAAAAATACTCTGGCCCCCAAACAGCAGCCAGTGTAGTTTGGCATAAAAAGGACTTACATGATCATATTTTTTAAGACCAAAAATTAAACGAACGGTAGTATTTTGAACCAAAGTCATAATGCAAGCTTTTTTGGGTAGTCCTAGATCAGGGGTCTCAAAGTCCCTCCTTGAGGGCCGCAATCCAGTCGGGTTTTCAGGATTTCCCCAATGAATATGCATGAGATCTATGTGCATGCACTGCTTTCAGTGCATATTCATTGGGGAAATCCTGAAAACCCGACTGGATTGTGGCTCTCAAGGAGGTGACTTTGAGATCCCTGTCCTAGATAAACAATATTGCAATAATCTAAATTGGACAATACTGTGCTCTGAACTAGTAATTGAAAGGATTCCATGTCAAAATACTTCTTTAAAGTCTTTAATTTCCACAATAGTGCATAACTTTTTTTGATTAAAAGATCTGTATGTTTCCTAAAAGTCAGACTACGATCCAATGTTATACCCAAGATCTTCAAGTTTGACACTATCTCAAAATTTTGACCATTGATTTTGATTGTTGATTCCTGAATTTTATCATTTGGGCTAGCTAAAAAGATCTTTGTTTTTCCAGCATTAAGTTTTAACCTAAACTGCATCATCTATGATTCTACCTTTTCCAAAACATTGGAAATCTGAGTAATTAGTTCATTTGAGACGGTCTTACAAGGTAACAGAATAGTAATTTCATCTGTATATGGTTTATAAAAGGGATTATAGTGGTTTGGAACAGGTATTCTGTTCTTCTCTGCTATTCCTTCTCTGTTTTGCCCTGCCTATCTGATCTTAGCACTGGGAACAGAGTTAATAGGCAGCTTCCTTGGCTTAGGAATAGGCACATTTGCTTTAGTGGTAGGGCTTAACGCAGGTTTTAAGCCAGTGACAGGGGCTTCCCTGTCACAATACATACATAATACACATATACATATGTATATGTTTGGAGTCTAATGAGGTTGTAGACACAAGGGTGAATCAATAATTAAAGGCAATTGTCAAATTACATGATAACCAGAACAGAGTTAGTGAAATACCTGTTGGATAGTTTATCCATGCACAGTGCAGTGCTCGGCCTTTAGTCATGTGGCTGCCACTCGGTCAGAAACATGGAAGCTCCATTGCAAGATTGCACCATTGAGGAACAATGTGCAACAGTGCGCTTTCTTTGGGCAGAGGGAATGAAAGGTTTATGAGTGGGTAAAAAGGTTTCAAGTGGGAAGAACAGTTGTAACCGATGAAGGTCATTCTGGTTGCCTATCAACACTGCGCACACAAGAGCACATTGACAAGGTGGATGCCTTGATTAGAGAAGGCTGATGGATAATGGTGTCTCAATTGGCTGCAGGTTTGGATATTAGCTACAGATCTTCATTTGCTATAATGCATGGTGACTTGGGATACAGGAAAGTCTATGTATGATGGGTTCCCAAACTACTTCCTGACCTGCACAAATAACAGCATATAGAGGTTGCAGCCCAGTTCCTCAGACGGTATGAAGAAGATCTAAGTATTCTGGAGAGAATTGTCACTGACGATGAGACATAGGTGTATCACTGCAACCCAGAGAGCAAACCACAAAGCAAGATGAAGTAAAGGAAGCAGTGCTCACCTAGATTCAGGAGCAGCTGAAAAACTCTGCAGGAATGCAGAAGCTAGTTGAAAGATACAAATACATTATCTTGCATGGGGACTATGTGGAAAAGTGATATGTTCAATTGCTCACAATTACTTCTATTAAAGCTGTTAAATGTATTTTGCTTTTACTTTTTTATTTACCCTCCTATATACAGTATACAGTACTATATGTACTTAGGGATGTGAATTTTTAAAATCATTGCACTCTGTGAATGTTCTATAAAACTGACTGCTCAACATGTATGTAAATTTACATATGTTACTGCCTGTTTTTCTAGATAGACTGGAGGCTTTCCTGGAAGCTGGGTTATCTTAAAGTATGCAATATACACTGCATTAGGTCAGTACACACCAATGCCAGAAAAAGTATTTTAAGGTGGAAGAAAAGCCTCAGACACGGAGAGGTGTTCCCACTCTCTTCCACCCAAGCATCACTGGCAAAACCTTTTGCATATAACTTATTACTGGTAGGTGGAAGCCTGAAAAAAGTCAGAACTAACTAGATAAAACAGACTAGTTAGAAAAGAGCCAGGCTGACGATTGTTTTGTGGCTTTTAAGCATGTCTTTTTTTTTTTTTAATTCTTTATTCATTTTCAAAATTACCATAAGTGTTATACATGTTCAATCACATTAACAATACATATATCACTTACAAGCTATCATTGGTACATTGCATAAACTCTTATCCCTCCCCCTTACTACCCCTCCCTCCCATATATTCCAATATCTTATAGAATATGTAATAATAAAATATCCCTCTCCATTGCGCCTGTGCCATGTGCTCAGTATCAAAATGCCTAGCTACAGTAAAGATAACAGAATACTAGCCGATACATGGAAAACATTGCGATATGTAAGCAATTTAACAACTATTCCAATTTACAAATCTACAAATCAATCTATAAGGGTGAACTCCAAGATCCAAATTGGCGGAGAAAGGCTAGTCTGGAAGCATTGGATGATAGCAGGAATACGTATATTGGATGACGTTATTTCTAATGGTATCATGCTTGAATTTTCATAGTTGCAACATAAATTTGGACTTAATAAATCAGAAAATTTTAGATGGTTGCAACTGAAGCATGCCATTCAGTCGGGGTTCCCTGATTGGAAAAACCTTAATAATCATTATAGTATGGAGTTTCTATGTTTTCAGGCAGACTTCTTGGGTCACCAGGCCACCCAGTGGTACAAAGTATTAAATGGATTTACTAAAAAGAAATTAAAAACTGGTCTAAGAGATATTTGGAGCATTGAGATTAAGCATGAAATTACTGCATCCTAATAGCCACAAATTTGGTCTTGGAGGATGAGATGTACAGTGTCAGCATCTATGAGACAAACTTGTTTTTTTCTTTTGCATAGAGCGTTGTGGACCCCTGTTAGGTTGGAAAAATTAGATAGCTCTTTGTCTAATAAATGTTGGCACTGCCATCTAGAAGCAGGAACTTTAGATCATTTATTGTGTCATTGCCCATTTATTATGAATTTTTGGAAATCAATTTGGGACCAAATTAATAATTTATTAGATAACCCAGTGGCATTATCCTATGATACTGTGATATTTGGTATGGAAATGAGAGCAAAGAGCCAGATTTCTGTGAACAACAATAAATTATTACTTATAATGACTGGTGTTGCCATTCAGCAAATTACATATAATTGGAAGGATTGGAGGAGATTAAATTATAACTTTTGGTGGAACTCTTTATGCCATATCTATAAAATGGAAAGATTTATTGCAATACAGCGGGGATACTTCAGGAAATTTCAGGATGTGTGGAAACCATTAACAAAATATTGTACGGATTAGTTGACATTGTTTCCCTTAAATTTATCAGTTTTAAGCATGTCTTAAAGTGCGTACACATAGTAGGCCTGCAGATACTTATAGCTGGGAAAGTAGATGAAGTTTCATACAAGCTATTTTATCCAGATAAATGATTTTGAAAAAAAAAATTCTTATTTTTCAGGGGGAAGACAAATGTTCTATATGTAAATAAGAAAACTATCTATTTTTATTAATGTGTAGCTACAATTCAGTGCACAGTTGACTTTTGTTGAATCTGCTATTCTGGTCAAGTGGTGTCAGCTCTTGCCTTTTGTATTTTCTTGTGTGGATTCATATTGTAACAACAGTACATTACAGGAAGGAAAGAATAAAAGGATAGACTGGAAAAAATAGTGGCAAATGATAGATGGGATACCTTCTGAGAAAGGAAGAGTCAAGCTTGAGTAAGATAAGAAAGAAGAACACTGGAATAAAACGCAAAATGAGAAATTGAAAGAGATAAAATGGAAATACACTGTATAATAGCATTTTAGAAAGGATGTACAATAGGACTTGAGATGTACAGGTCAGTACATCACAAGTTCTACTAAAATCTGAAGAAAAAAAAAAGAATTGCCAACAAAGAGCCAGTTCTAAAATACAGGGTGAAATGAATGTTTATGTTTATGTGCGACAGGAATATCCATTTTAGAAGGAGGAGTGACCTAGTGGTTACAGCAGCTGTCTCAGCACCCTGAAATTGCAGGTTTGATCCCAGCACCACTCCCTGTGACCCTCCATTGCCCCAGGTACCATAGTTTGATTGTGAGCCCAAAGATAGGGAAAATACTTATTGTACCTGATTACCATTCAATGCAAACCACAAATATAAGTGGCATATAAATAAATAAAAGTGAATTTCTCTGAATTATCAACTGGATGGAACATTAACATCTATGTAGCAGCACATGTGTGTCTGCATTAAGAAATGGCAACATAGATATTACATGCAGGAACATAAATCTTTGTCATTCATTTTAGAAACATAAGTGTCCATTTTACCTGAAGCTTTAACAAAGTGGAATCCCTTGCCAGTTCTGCTTATGGGGTGAGGAGACATCAACTATGGGGGATTAAGGAAATGATCCCTAATCCCTCCAATGAAACACTGTGCAATAGTAGAATCTTTTTATGGGGACAGCTAGACATCCCAGGTAGAAGGTCTAAATCTGTGGTTCCCAACCCTGTCCTGGAGGACCACCAGCCTCCTCCAGCCAGTCAGGCTTTCAGACTAGCCCAAATGAATATGCATAAGGCAGATTTGCAAGCCTGTCACCTCCACTATATGCACATCTCTCTCATGCATATTCATTAGGGCTATCCTGAAAACCCAACTGAATGGTGGTCCTCTAGGACAGGGTTGGGAACTACTGGTCTAAATTACAACGTTCATCTTCTTTGACGTAGAAGATGTCCCTTGTTTCCTTTCTAAAATGGCTAATAAATGTCTTGGGCCTCCCTAGCCCTGCCCACAACACACCAAGATTATGCCCCCTTACCATATTTTTCAGTTTTACATATTTATATCCCAGCTTTGCAAAATTGTAATTTAGACATTCATACACTATGAACTTCTAAATGCTGGGTAATGGACCTCTAAGACTTTAATAGCACTTCTAAAAAAACAAAACACTGTAGAGTAATGAACCTAAAAAGTTATCAGTAATGAAATTCAAAGAACTTTAGTTTTCTATAGGAAAATATGTTTTATGTGTAAACTATAACAAGTGATATGAAAATGTAAGTAAATACATCAATGATCATTGCAGAATCTAAAACATTGTATTGAAGCATTGCAAATTTGTATTTAATAAATGCAAGACCTGGGGACACTGCTGCCAACAAGATGGCAGCTTAATTTGGAGCTCCTGCATCCTGGGCTAAAATTGTCATTGACTGGAAAGAATCTTGTAGTTTTTTGTTTTTTTATACAGTGAAATCTTTGAAGTTGTGATCTGCAGCTATGAAGCCAACAAAGTTTGCAGCAAGAGGTAAAATTATCTAAACATGACACCCAGCCTCTGCTTCAAGAGGGAATGACAGAGCTGCTGCAAATAAAAGAAATCCTCAAGGAGAACAAGGATGCCATGTATACCTTGCAAGAAGATATGAATGTTATCAATTAACAAGACATAATAATGTCACACTTGAATGGAACATTATGCATTTTAAGAAATCATTTCTTGAAAGGGAATAAGCTTGTGGGTTAAAACATATGTGGAGGTACACCCTGAAAAGAACTGAGTTAAAATAAATTACTGTATTTGCCGGCGTATAAGACGACTTTTCAGTACCTTAAAATCCTCCCCAAAGTCGGGGGTCGTCTTATACGCCGGGTACTGTTTACATGCCCTTACTTTACATGCCCTAACATCTCCTTCCTTACCTCCTTACGGTGCTTACGGTACTAGTAAACCTGCCGGGACATCAGTGTGACAAGGGTGCCAGCTCCTTCATCCTGCGCAGCGGGAAGCAGCGGCGCTCTGGCCCCACCCCTTTTCTCTTTACTACGTCTCTCGCACATGCAGCCGTGTGTGGAGTCTAGCCCTTAAGGAAGTTGCGGGGGCGAACAGGAGGCTTTTGAAGGCTTTTAAAGGGAAACTGTCATGCCAGCAAACTTGCTAGGGACTTGCCCGGCACTTGCTCTCTCCCTCTATGTGTTATCTTCCTTCTATCATTGACAGTTTCAGTTTGGTTAACAGTTTAGAAAACAAATAGCATGGCAGCTCCCATGGGTTTATTGTTCTATTCAGCTTTAGTGAATTAATTAAAATTGTTGAAATAAATTCTGATGTTCTTTTAAGTTTTATTTGTTGTGCAGAAGGTGTGCGGAAGAAGGGGTAGTCTTATATGGCGAGTATATAACAAACTCTATATTTTAACTGTAAAAGTTGGGGGGTCGTCTTATACGCCCAGTCGTCTTATACGCCGGCAAATACGGTAGTTGAAAAACACTTTCTGTGAGTTAAAAAGAGGTAGAAGATAGTGGGGTCTCCAGCTTGGGAAGCTGGAAATTGATCCTGAAGAGCTTAGAAACCATGAGTTTGTGCTGCATAGATACAAATCTATGTACTTATATTCATGTTGTAGGTGGCTCTCTAGCTGGGTAAATTCTGGCTTGGTTAGTACAGGCTCTTTTCAGAACTGGAAGTCTGTGCATCAGCAGAGGAGTACCACTGGAGGCACTTCTGAATGAGCAGATAGGGGATCTCTTGAGAGCAGAGAGCTCAGGGCAGAGGACAAGCAGCTCTTAGGAGGTTGCCTTGAGTTTAGCTCTTAAGAGCTAAGTAGAGAATGACACAGGGCCAAATATTTCCACTTCCCTGCAGGAACTCGATTTCCCCATCTCGTCCCTCTCCCAGTCCCATTCTTGTAAGATCAGCCTTAACCACACAAACCTCAAACACTTATTATTTTAAAGTGTTTTAGGTTTGTGCAGATGAAGACAGAGCTTGCAGGAATGGGGCAGGGACACAAAAAGAACTCGCTGGGACGGGATGGGAAAATGAGTTCCCATGGGAATGGAGAAAATTTTGGCCCCGTGTCATTCTCTAGAGCTAACCTCAAGGCAAGCAGCCTTGGGGAATAGCTCAGGATAGAAAAAAAATGGCCCTGTGGAGGCACTACTGGTGCCTGAGGGCTGAGAAGATTAGAGGGAATCCTGTTGAGGGCTGGTAACCGGGACCCCAGAATGGAGCTACCCCAAAGACCCCTCTTGAAGACAGGGGAGAGTCTACTGGTCTGTGGATTGGCACTAGTAGCCCAATTCAAGAACCAGGCTACAGGAGTGCGTATCACCACTAGTATCCCAATCCAGGAGCTAGGATACCTGAGGTGTAATTGGTACCAGTGGCCCAACAAAGGAGGGAAGCTCCTTGAAACAGAGGAGGGGGCCCTCAGAGCTCCTGGACATCCTTGAGACTAGAACAGGCCTGGGAGCTTGGCCGTCATATACCAATGGAAACTCAAGTGGGGGGTGAGACCTTGGGGCTTGGGTGAGGGTGGATCTGACAGGAGAGGAGGGACTTAGACATATAGCCACACCATTCCTAATGGTTAAATTAAAACATTGGGAAGAATATTACAGCTGCAGAAGTGACAGCCCGACATTATAGGTTTAATATCCAAAAGGATCAGAACAAAACTATTGAGGTTTAGAGGGTCAAAAGACTCTGAACTGATGGGACTAAATTATAGACTAAGGTTGTACGGCTAATAAAATTAGTTTTGGTTTAAACACTAGAGAAGTTAAGCTGTTGAATGTGGTTCATTGAATCATAGTAAATGAGAAGGCCGATGTACATAGTTCAAATAAACCTTTTAAATTAATTAGCCAACCTTGTTCACAGATATTTGTGTGTGTGTGTGTGTGGGGGGGGGGGAGGGGGTTCCTGGGGGGAGAAAAAGGTGAACCCACCTGCTAACACTTCTTTTCCCCAGGTGGAGGCATTCAGCACCAATTGAGTGAGGTACCGATGGAGACTGCCTTCAGAGGACTCCAGTCAGGTTGAGACCTAGACCCAGAGCTGCCCTGAAGGGGTGTTACACAGCTTAATAAGGCTTCTATGTAAATTAATCTAAGTATTGTTGGATTTCGCAAATTCAGAAGTGATATTGGTGTTAATTTCTTGTAACAAAGAGCTGTGCATGACATATTGAGATACTTGGGCCACAAGTTTTGGATTAGCCTAGTTAAAAGTCCTGACTTGAACCCAGTAGAGATGCTGTGGCAGAATCTGAAATGAGCAGTTCATACACAGAACCCTGCCAGGGCATCTGAATTGAAGCAGTTCTGCAAAGAAAAGTGGGCTAGGATTCCTCAACAAGGATATGAAGGAGTTATACTGTATGAAATTATAGGAAGCATTTGGTTGCAGTTATTGCTGCTAAAGGTGGTAACCTGAATCTATAGGTCATTCTTTTTTTCATTTTTATGGCCATCCGCATGAGTGCTCTTAAAACTTGGCTGTTTCAGGAATCCTTTACAAACTAAGAGAATGGTTGCTCGGCCATGACTCTAACCAGATCTTTACCCTCCCTCCTTTCCCCAAATCCTATTGTGTATGTCTATGTAATAAATGAATTTTACCCCCTGTTTTACAAAGGTGTGCTAAGCTTTTTAGTATGCGCTAAATATTATTGCGTACTAAACACTCGTTAAACGCGCTAAACGGCTGGGAGGTGTTACTTCATGCTCCCTACAGTTGAGACATGAGTCCACCAGACTTCGACATTTTTCCAAAGTTGAAACAACTTATGCGTGGACATCATTTTGCATCTCTGGAAGAGCTTTTTTCCGCTGGTACCCGAGCCATTCGGCAACTGAACAAAAACGGTGTCATGGATGGCATAACGAAGCTTCCCGGATATTGGGACTCGGTCATTGCAAAGCAGGGAGACTATATTGAAAGATTGTAAAGAAATATTTGGAAAAAAAAATAAAACGTAAATAAATAAAAAAATAGTGTGCATTATTATTATTTTTTAATACTTTATTGATTTTTAATCAAAAACAGTGTCATACAAATGAAAGATCAAAAGATATTCCACATATTCCACTATTATCTATACAGGTAACATAAATATCATTCAATAATTTCATTTTCCTAGATATAATAATATCATAATATATTCTAATATACAATACAAATAAAGAATAAAGTTACCCAAATATCACTATCAATATTTATTCCCCTCCCTCCAACCCCCATCCCCCTGGATGTGTAAAGATAAATAAAGAAAAGAAGAGATATGATGAAAATACATTTTTATGTTTTTACAAATTTAGTCAATGTGCTCCAAATTTTATTAAATACCTCACTAAAACCCCTACATTCTGCATTAATTCGTTCGTATCTGTATGTAGTACACACATTCACCCACCAAAATGTAGAATTAATTCTATCATGGTTTTTCCAATTACTTGTAATCAATTGAATGGCTATACCTGTTAGGATCATAAATAGACTTTTATACTTATCTAAAGTGGGTTTCACATATAAAATTGTTCCACAAATTATAGCCTCATATGACATTGGAACATTTGAATCTAGTACTAAATTTATTTGTCCCCAAATTGACTTCCAACATATTAATATAAACAGACAAAAATACAACAGATGATCCAAAGTCTCTATACCAGTATGACAATGCCAGCATCTATTAGACTTAGAACTATCTATTTTATTTAATCTAACTGGGGTCCAGAAAATCCTATGTAACAAAAATATCCATGTTTGTCTCATAGATGCTGACGCTCAATCTCCAAGTCCAAATTCGTGGCCAACGAGACACAGAAATATACTGTCTTATCTTGATGCTCCAGATGTCTCTAAGACTATTTTTTGGCTTTTTATTCAATAGTGAAATGACTCTCATACTTTACCTGTCATGCCACAACATGCTAAAACAATTACAAACAGTCCAAAATACAGTCCTAAGACTAATATACTCGCTGAAAAAATATGACCACATTACCTCAGCTTTCCAAGACTCACACAGGCACGTACAAGCACGTATACAACACAAATTCTACACCATATTCAGACCCCTAAATGGAAATTGGTCACGCTATCTGAACAACCACCTAATCAGGAAAACAACATCTAGGCCAAGGAGTACTCAAGCACACTTTACCCACCCCAATCAAAGGCATGTAAAGCAAAAAAAAAAAAAAAAATGACAGTCTACTAGCCACCAGAGCAGCGAAAATAGACCGTAACCTCTCAAATCTGCTGATCACGACACCCAACTACAAAACATTAAGGAAAGAACTGAAAACCGTACTATTCAAGAAATTTGTCAAATGATCTAACCAAACCATATCAACCCTTCCCAGATCCCGACACAAACTAGAGCTATCAACCTTTAATCTCCCTGGGAATGCCCAGGCTAATTTCTTGTTGTAAACCACCTAGAACTGAAAGGTATTGGCGGGATAGAAGATACCAATGTAATGTAACATCAGAAATATTTTCCCCATTTGTAAGCACTCAGTCCAGTATGACCCCATCCAACATGGGTTCTATTGCCAACTGCTGGAACAGTTCTCCTTGTCGAGAATCCAGGCTCTCCCTACTTCTAGAAAACCCCGCAATAGGGATACCCTAATCAACATTTAGCATGTTAAAATCACCTATAAGTTAAACTTCCCCTTTTTTAGATATATTCTGAATGTCTACTATTAAATCTCTGTCCACGTCTTCTGTCTCTGAAGGAGGCCTTTATATCATACCAATATAAATATATTTACCATTTCCTCTTTCTTAATTGATCCACAGTGCTTCTTCCTTACCCTGCAGATCCTGCAATTATGTGGCTTTAATATGATCTTTAACATATAAAGCTACTCCCCCTCCCTTTCTTCCTACCCTGTCTTTCCTGAACAGATTATAGCCTGGTATAACTACATCCCAATTGCGACGTACTTCTGGACTCAGTACCGTAGACATATCAGCACTTGTTTCTCCTGTTTACTGCTGTTAGTCTCAATACCTTATTTATCACGGACTCCTGAGGAAGGTGTGTTGTCCGAAACACGGACCGTGTCGGGTGTTCTGGTTGGTAATAAGGTTATATACCATTGATGTTGCAATAAACAGTGCCTGCAGTTTTTGAATTGTTTTTTGCTTGCTGCTTGTCCTACTGCAGTTTTTGTTGGATTCTCTTTTTGTGTACTATAACTACATCCCAGTCATGGTTTTCTGTGAACCACATCTCCATGATCGTCACTATATCCAACTCATTTTCTTCCATCACAGCTTCTAGATTCAGAATCTTGTTTCCCATACTTCGAGCATTTGTAACATAGTAACATAGTAGATGACGGCAGATAAAGACCCAAATGGTCCATCCAGTCTGCCCAACCTGATTCAATTTAAATTTTAAATTTTTTCTTCTTAGCTATTTCTGGGCAAGAATCCAAAGCTGTACCAGGTACTGTGCTTGGGTTCCAACTGCCGAAATCTCTGTTAAGACTTACTCCAGCCCATCTACATCCTCCCAGCCATTGAAGCCCTCACCAGCCCATCCTCCACCAAACGGCCATACAGACACAGACCGTGCAAGTCTGCCCAGTACTGGCCTTAGTTCAATATTTAATATTATTTTCTGATTCTAAATCCTCTGTGTTCATCCCACGCTTCTTTGAACTCAGTCACAGTTTTACTCTCCACCACCTCTCTCGGGAGCGCATTCCAGGCATCCACTACCCTCTCCGTAAAGTAGAATTTCCTAACATTGCCTTTGAATCTACCACCCCTCAACCTCAAATTATGTCCTCTGGTTTTACCATTTTCCATTTGCTGCTTTCCAGACATTGTCCCCTTTTCAGTGATTTACTTACCCGAGGGCTGCAAACAAACACAGCTCACAAGACTGCAGCGTAGGCTGGTGTCATGTGGTGAAACCGGTACATCTGATCTTCTATTTTTGTCTTTTTTTTCTGCTTCATTTCCTTTGTGGAACTTTTTGGTGCTATTTGGATTTTGTTGTTTTGCAGTATATAGAATCCAGGGGAAAAAGTCAAATCTAATGATTCAGAAGTGTGAACTAAGATTCAGAGAAGAACCTGATGTGTGAAATTTATAGTGTTAAGTTTTTGGTGACCTGCATGTGAAATTCAGCAAGCTGCATATTTTTTTTCTTTATCACAGTTTAATCAATAGCCATTCAGTGGTAGCAATGACAATAGCAACAATGCAGGTGATTCTTCCTTTTCACTTTCTTCTGTCTGGAGATGCCATACAGATCACTTTGGTCGCCAGCATTTCTTTTTTTTTTTTCATTATATTTTTATTTTCAAATTTCATAAAAAGTGTACATAATAATAAAATATATTTGATACATGCATGGTATCACTTTTATATCTATCACAATGTATATCTGAATTTGATTTTCCCCTTCACCCTCCCCCCACCCCTTCACCACTTTAATATAATATTTTCAAATTTTATAAAAGTATATAACATATTAGAATACAATTGATAATTATTCAATAATATATTTATATCTAATGCAATATATTCTGGATAAATTTTATTCATTTTCCCTCCCCCCACCCTTCTATTATCCCTTAATCATTTGTTACATTTTGTATCATATATTATAATATATTATATCTAAATTGTTTTCCTTACCCCCCCCTATATGTGTGTCATAAGAAGATCTCTAAAAGAAGAAAGGAAGAAAAAGTATTCTATTATTTAATCATTACAGTATTTTGTCAATGGCCCCCATATTTTTATAAATTTATTATATGTCCCTTTTTGTATTGATATTGTTCTTTCCATTTTAAAAACATGGCATATTGTATTCCACCAAAATGTATAGTTTAGGTTGTTGTAATTTTTCCAATTGTTAGTTATATGTTGAATGGCAACCCCTGTCATAATTAATAAAAGTTTATTATTTTCTGGTGAAATTTGACTTTTTTTTCTCATCATTGTTCCAAATAAAATTGTATCATATGATATTGCAATATGATTTTCCATTAATTTATTAATTTGTGGCCAAATTGAATTCCAAAATATTTTAATATAAGGACAGTAATATAATAAATGATCTAATGTCCCTGGTTCTAGATTACAGTGCCAGCATCTATTAGACTTAGAACTGTCTAGTTTTTGTAAACGAGTAGGGGTCCAAAAAGCTCTATGTAATAAAAAGAACCATGTTTGTCTCATAGATGCTGACACTGTACATCCCATTCTCCAAGACCAAATCAGTGGCCATTGAGATGCATTAATTTGATGTCCAATCTCAATGCTCCAAATGTCTCTTAGACCATTTTTTGGTTTTTTATTCAAATATCCAGATATTAATTTATACCACAATGCGGCTTGATGTCCCAGGAAGTCTGCTTTAAAGCATAAGAACTTTAAACTATATTGATTGTTTAATGATTTCCATTCAGGGAACCCAACCTGAATGGCCTGCTTCAATTGCAACCATTTAAAACTTTGTGTTTTATTAAGACCAAATCTATGTTGCAATTGTGAAAAATCCAGCAGTTTACCTTCTGAAATAATATCATCTAGAGATCTAATTCCTGCAATAATCCAGTTCTTCCAAAGGATTTGGGTTCCGCCTACTTTGATCTTGGAGTTTATCCATATGGATTGATTAGTTGATTTATATATTGGGATGGGTGTTAATTTATCAATAAATCTCAATGTTTTCCAAGTATCCATTATTATTTTATTTTCTCTGTATCTTTTAGGTATATTAATACTTGGTAAATGTACTAAATTTAGGGGAAACATAAGGCGCCATTCCAAATATAACCAATCTGGTGCATTATCTATAAGTTCTGGGAGGATCCAATACATACCCTGACGTAGAATATAGGCTTGATGGTACCTATAGAAATTTGGAAAATTTACCCCTCCCTCCTTAATTGATTTTTGTAAGGTTACTAAAGCTATTCTAGGTGTTTTACCAAGCCAAAGAAATTTTGTTAAAATTCTATTAAGCTTCTTATAAAAGGACCCCTGAAAATAAATAGGTATCATACTCATTTGGTAGCAAACCACAGGCAAGATCATCATTTTAATAGTTTGAACTCTCCCCCACCAAGATATATGTAATGGGTTCCATTGTTCACATAACTCCGTTACTTTTTTTAATACATATTTTTCATTTTCTTTTACCGTATCTTCAATTGTTTTTTTAACTTGAATGCCTAGATATTTAAATCCTTCTTCTTTCCATATGAATGGAAAAATATCAAATAATCCTTTTACACAGTAAACATTCAAGGGTATAATTTCAGATTTATTCCAATTAATTTTATAACCTGAAAATTTGCCAAACTTATCAATTAATTCCAATAAAGAAGATAAGGTAGACTCTGGATTTCTCAAATAAAGCAAAATATCATCAGCATAAGCCGAAATTTTATATTCCATATCTGAATATGGAATTCCTTGTATCTCCCTCGTTTGCTGTATTGCTAACAATAAGGGTTCTAATACAATATCAAATAACAAAGGAGACAAAGGACAACCTTGTCTAACTCCCCTCTGCAATTGAAAACCATCAGATATCTTATTATTAATATTTAATCTTGCAATCGGGAAGCTATACAATGTTTTTACCATTTGTATAAATCCAGAACCTATACCAAACCATTCTAACGCCTGATACATAAAATTCCATTCTACCCTATCAAATGCTTTCTCAGCATCTAATGAAACTGTAAATGCCGGTTCATCCATTTTTTTTGACAAGTTTAGCATGTGAAATAATAGTCTAGAGTTATTGGAGGAATGTCTTTTAGCAACGAAACCCGTTTGATGCATATCTATAATATGTGGGAGAGCTTTGGCTAATCTCAAAGCCAAAATTTTAGCAAATAATTTATTATCAACATTTATCAGAGATATAGGCCTGTAGTTCGAAACCAAAGTAGGATCTTTATTTGGCTTAGGTAAAACAATTATTATTGATTCAGCCATAGTACCTTTTATATTACCTTTTATAAGTTGTGTCTGATATAATTTTAATAAATGTGGGGAGAGGATATTTTGAAATGTTTTATAAAATTCTACTGTGTAACCATCACCACCTGGAGCGGATCCAACTTTAAGAGATCTCAATGCTGTTTCTAATTCTTTTAATGATATAGGTTCTTCTAAACTTCGTTTTATATGATCAGGAATCTTAGGTCCATTTATTAAATCTAAAAATTTTTTTTCCATCTTTTTGTTTCTCCAAATAAGGTTCGGAGGAATATAGATCCTTATAAAAATTTAAAAATTGTTTTAATATTATATTTGTTTGATTTGTTATTATACCATTATCATCTTTTATTCCATTAATATTAGTTCTCCTTTTTTTTGCCTTAAGATAATTTGCTAATAATTTTCCCGCCTTATTAGAATTTCCATAATACATCGTTTGTTTGGAAAACAAATCTTTTCTTATCATTTTTGAAGTTAATTCATTATATTTACCTTTTACTTTCAAAAGAGTTTGCAAAACTTCATATTCCCATTTGCTTATCAATTTAGCTTCTAATATTTTTATTTCTTTTTCTAATTCTATATGTTGTTTTTTAATTTGTTTCCTAATAAAAGCTGAATATGATATGATATTACCCCTCATAGTTGCTTTAAATGCATCCCATACATTCTCTATAGATGTATCTTCCACTAAATTTATTTGAAAAAATTCATTAATTTGTGTTTTAAAATTTTCCAAAAATTTGTCATCTACAAGCAATGCATTATCAAATCTCCAAAGAGGTCTATTATTTTCTAATTGATCTAATTGTAATTCTATCCATATTCCTGCATGATCCGAAATGATAATAGGATCAATGGAGGCTTTACTCACTTGTTGCACTTTATTTGTTGAAACAAAAATATAATCTATTCTTGAAAATGATTTATGAACCTGTGAACAAAATGAATACTCCTGATCATTAAAATGAAGAATACGCCATATATCTTTCAAATCACATGATCGAACTAAATTATCTAGACCTAAAGATTTAATATTTTTACCTGGTTTTTTATCCAATAATGGATCCATTACAGCATTAAAATCTCCAGCCACCACTAAATTAGAGGCAGCCAGTGGTAATAACATATTTTGTAGCTTTTTGAAAAATTCTGATTGATTCGAATTAGGGGCATATATATTAAATAACGTCAGGGTATCATTTCCCATACCTATATCGATATGTATCCATCTTCCATGTGGATCTGAATTTTTTACCTTTATATTGGCCATACATTTTTTATTTATAAGGATTGCAACCCCTGCTTTTTTACCCACTGCTGGAGCAAAAAAACATTCTTTTATCCATCCACCTGATAATTTCTGTGATTCCTTCATATTAAGATGGGTCTCTTGCAGACAATAAATATCTGCATTTTGTTTTTTTAAATATGTTAATATTTTTTCCCTTTTAATTACGTGATTCAGGCCATTGACATTAATAGAATATATTTTAAAAGACATTATATATTTTAATACTTTTCATTATCTTATTCCTCCTCTCCTCTTTCATATTTAATAACCAAAAAATTTTCTTCATGACACACATATTTAACCCTAATGTATCTCCCTTAATTATTCTAATAAATATTCTTCTTATCCCTCCCTTTCCCACCCAATACATTGGCTGCTTAAGGATACACATTGGAACTATAATCCTAACATTCTCCCCATTCCAGGCAATCAATATTCAATTGTTTAAATAAATTTCCCTTCTATCTATCTATATTGATCTTTTATATTTATTTAATCATTTTCCATAACATTTTATTAATGTATCATTTTCCATTTAACAATATGTTAATTTGTATTTCCTTAGTATTATGATTTCAACATATAATTATTTTAAACTTATATGCAGTGTATTATTTAATAATTTTCATATATTCTGTTCTTTCTTTCATATAATTATTATTGTCTTTTCTTTGTGTTGTTTTCCTCCATTTCTTCAAATATTTCGATATGTTGTATTTCCTAATTTTTCATAGAGTCTTCAAAACCTTTTTAATATATTTTGTTAATATATCATAGGTTCTGGTTTAGAAAGAAACTCTTTTAGTTTTTCGGGATCCTCAAAATATAAAGACTTGTCTCCAGATGACACTCTCATTTTCGCTGGATAGTATAGACCATATTTAAATCCTTTTTCTTTGAGTAGAGGTCTCATATCTAGTAGTCTTTTCCTTTTAGTTGCTGTGTTTTTGGCGAAATCTGGTAAAAACCATAATCTTGATCCTTTATAATTTAAGTTTTTATCTTTTTTTGCAGCATTTAGTATCTCTAGTGCTTGTTGGTATCTCAACATTTTGAAAATGATTGGTCTTGGTCTGTTTTTATTTTCTAAATTTTTTATTGGGATTCTATGCGCCCTTTCAATTTCAATTGTTTGTTTCAAGTCTAATTGTAGAATTTTTGGAATTAAATTTTCAAGGAAAAGGATAGTATTTTTTCCCTCTAAATTTTCTTGTATTCCAAAGAGTTTGATGTTCTTTCTTCTTCCTCTATTCTCGTAATCCTCCAGTTGATCTTTTAATTTATTTAATTCCAGGTTGTCGTTTTTACATCTTTTTGATTCACATTCTATAATTTCCATTTTTGATTCTAGTTCAGTTGTTCTTTTGTTGTTAACTTCCATTTGTCTATGTATATTTAAAATTTCTTCTTTCATTTCAGACATATTAGTAATAGTTTCTTTCAGCATTTGTTTGATTTGTTTTAATTCTTCCATGACTTCAGCTTTGCTTAATGTGTCTGATTCTTCGATAGGAAGTGGTATCTTGCTTGGTGTTATTTGTTCTTGTTTCTGTCTTTTTGCAGATGTACCTGTCTCATTTTTGTTTTGTCTGGTACTTGCCATGTTATTGTTCTCTTTTCCTTGGTTATTATTATTTCTTGTATTTAAATCTTTTAGATTTGGTATTCTTAGGTTTTTAATCTCTTTTCTTCCAAGATTTTGTTATCTCTTTGAATTAGAAATTTTTCTTTTTAAGCTCTTTTCTTTTTCCTTTACCAATATTAGTTTGAAAATTCTTTTCTCACTTTCACTTTTTCAATGATGTAGGGGAACTCTTTTTTTTTTTTTTTTTTTCTCTCCTCTTACAAGCCCAATCGCAGCTCTGATTAAGGAGAGCAACACTTTTTTAGAGTTATTTTTTCTATTTTGACCAATTTTAAGCAATTTTCTTCTGTTTTTTCTCAGCGTCTCTCAAATTCCTCAATATCTTGCTATTTCAGTTTTTTAAAGTTCCGTTGAACCTTTTTTTCTGTCTCCTCTCTCACAAGCCCAATCGCAGCTTTGTCAGAGGAAATTGATATTCATTTCAGTATTTGTTTTTTATTAGTAAGCTGATATTTATTTGTCTTCAGTGCTTCAGCACCCAATTTCTAAGAGAAAATGCAAGTCCTCCTCTCTCTCAATTTTTTTTTTAATCCCCTTTTTTATCAAAGAATAATCTTTTTTTTTCCAATATAACTGGTCAGAACACAAATTCCTTTTTTATAATTTTTCCAGTCAATATTGATCTTTCACTTGTACTTCGCGGTTTCAACGCTGCATTCAATTTCAATGAAACCGCCAAAATCACAAATGGTTCTCTGCCATCCCGTTTCTT
Source organism: Geotrypetes seraphini (assembly GCF_902459505.1). Taxonomy (NCBI): domain Eukaryota; kingdom Metazoa; phylum Chordata; class Amphibia; order Gymnophiona; family Dermophiidae; genus Geotrypetes; species Geotrypetes seraphini. The sequence continues at coordinate 411,735,735 of NC_047085.1, forward strand.
GTCTGCACTTATCTCACTTCAACTGCCGCAATTCAGGTTATATATTTTTTTTTTTTGGTTATATTTGATCAGATCTCAATCTGGTCTTTCACATTCATCAGCATCAGTACTGCTGCAAAGTCTCTCGAATCAGTTGAAATACAGACAGTTCTCAACTTTCCTGACTTTTAACAGCTTCCTTTTTTTCTGTTTCAGTATATATTTGTTCAGAATATAAACTTTTCTCCTCTTTTTTTCTATTTCGCCAAACTGTTCAATCACATATACCACGCGGTTTCAGCGTTGCATTCAAACTTCAATAAACCGCCAGCACAAACGGTTCTATGTCTTCCCGACTTTCATCAGCACAAATCCCGCTTTAAATATAGCAATTCGGCTTTTTTTTTTTTCTTTAGTTATATTTTGTCAGAACATATCCATTCTTTACTTTTTCTCAATCTAACATATATCTCATAGTCTCTTAAAATCGCCGACACTGACAGCTCTCTGCTTACCGACTCCCTTCAGCTTTTTTTTTTTTTTCAGTTTACGTTCGTCTCTCCGTCTCAGCACTGCTTTCAAGTCTCTCCAAACCTCCGAAAACACAGACTACTTTCCCGATTCCCCTCAGCTTCTTTGTTATATCTGATCAGAATATAAACATATACTTCAGCGCTGTATTCAATTCTATGTAACCGTCAGCTCAAACGGCTCTCCGCTTTTCCGTCTCCTGTCTGCACATACCCTTCTTCAAATACCGCAGTTTAGGATTTTGTTTTGTATCTTTTATTCAGCTTTCCGTATATATATTTTTATATTATTATTTTGAAGGAAAAATTTTTTCTTTATTTCATTGCCTGGATGGTGAGGAGCTTCAGGATCACACCTCCATCCGTGCTCGCCCCACCCCTTTTCTCTTTACTACGTCTCTCGCACATGCAGCCGTGTGTGGAGTCTAGCCCTTAAGGAAGTTGCGGGGGCGAACAGGAGGCTTTTGAAGGCTTTTAAAGGGAAACTGTCATGCCAGCAAACTTGCTAGGGACTTGCCCGGCACTTGCTCTCTCCCTCTATGTGTTATCTTCCTTCTATCATTGACAGTTTCAGTTTGGTTAACAGTTTAGAAAACAAATAGCATGGCAGCTCCCATGGGTTTATTGTTCTATTCAGCTTTAGTGAATTAATTAAAATTGTTGAAATAAATTCTGATGTTCTTTTAAGTTTTATTTGTTGTGCAGAAGGTGTGCGGAAGAAGGGGTAGTCTTATATGGCGAGTATATAACAAACTCTATATTTTAACTGTAAAAGTTGGGGGGTCGTCTTATACGCCCAGTCGTCTTATACGCCGGCAAATACGGTAGTTGAAAAACACTTTCTGTGAGTTAAAAAGAGGTAGAAGATAGTGGGGTCTCCAGCTTGGGAAGCTGGAAATTGATCCTGAAGAGCTTAGAAACCATGAGTTTGTGCTGCATAGATACAAATCTATGTACTTATATTCATGTTGTAGGTGGCTCTCTAGCTGGGTAAATTCTGGCTTGGTTAGTACAGGCTCTTTTCAGAACTGGAAGTCTGTGCATCAGCAGAGGAGTACCACTGGAGGCACTTCTGAATGAGCAGATAGGGGATCTCTTGAGAGCAGAGAGCTCAGGGCAGAGGACAAGCAGCTCTTAGGAGGTTGCCTTGAGTTTAGCTCTTAAGAGCTAAGTAGAGAATGACACAGGGCCAAATATTTCCACTTCCCTGCAGGAACTCGATTTCCCCATCTCGTCCCTCTCCCAGTCCCATTCTTGTAAGATCAGCCTTAACCACACAAACCTCAAACACTTATTATTTTAAAGTGTTTTAGGTTTGTGCAGATGAAGACAGAGCTTGCAGGAATGGGGCAGGGACACAAAAAGAACTCGCTGGGACGGGATGGGAAAATGAGTTCCCATGGGAATGGAGAAAATTTTGGCCCCGTGTCATTCTCTAGAGCTAACCTCAAGGCAAGCAGCCTTGGGGAATAGCTCAGGATAGAAAAAAAATGGCCCTGTGGAGGCACTACTGGTGCCTGAGGGCTGAGAAGATTAGAGGGAATCCTGTTGAGGGCTGGTAACCGGGACCCCAGAATGGAGCTACCCCAAAGACCCCTCTTGAAGACAGGGGAGAGTCTACTGGTCTGTGGATTGGCACTAGTAGCCCAATTCAAGAACCAGGCTACAGGAGTGCGTATCACCACTAGTATCCCAATCCAGGAGCTAGGATACCTGAGGTGTAATTGGTACCAGTGGCCCAACAAAGGAGGGAAGCTCCTTGAAACAGAGGAGGGGGCCCTCAGAGCTCCTGGACATCCTTGAGACTAGAACAGGCCTGGGAGCTTGGCCGTCATATACCAATGGAAACTCAAGTGGGGGGTGAGACCTTGGGGCTTGGGTGAGGGTGGATCTGACAGGAGAGGAGGGACTTAGACATATAGCCACACCATTCCTAATGGTTAAATTAAAACATTGGGAAGAATATTACAGCTGCAGAAGTGACAGCCCGACATTATAGGTTTAATATCCAAAAGGATCAGAACAAAACTATTGAGGTTTAGAGGGTCAAAAGACTCTGAACTGATGGGACTAAATTATAGACTAAGGTTGTACGGCTAATAAAATTAGTTTTGGTTTAAACACTAGAGAAGTTAAGCTGTTGAATGTGGTTCATTGAATCATAGTAAATGAGAAGGCCGATGTACATAGTTCAAATAAACCTTTTAAATTAATTAGCCAACCTTGTTCACAGATATTTGTGTGTGTGTGTGTGTGGGGGGGGGGGGGGGGGGTTCCTGGGGGGAGAAAAAGGTGAACCCACCTGCTAACACTTCTTTTCCCCAGGTGGAGGCATTCAGCACCAATTGAGTGAGGTACCGATGGAGACTGCCTTCAGAGGACTCCAGTCAGGTTGAGACCTAGACCCAGAGCTGCCCTGAAGGGGTGTTACACAGCTTAATAAGGCTTCTATGTAAATTAATCTAAGTATTGTTGGATTTCGCAAATTCAGAAGTGATATTGGTGTTAATTTCTTGTAACAAAGAGCTGTGCATGACATATTGAGATACTTGGGCCACAAGTTTTGGATTAGCCTAGTTAAAAGTCCTGACTTGAACCCAGTAGAGATGCTGTGGCAGAATCTGAAATGAGCAGTTCATACACAGAACCCTGCCAGGGCATCTGAATTGAAGCAGTTCTGCAAAGAAAAGTGGGCTAGGATTCCTCAACAAGGATATGAAGGAGTTATACTGTATGAAATTATAGGAAGCATTTGGTTGCAGTTATTGCTGCTAAAGGTGGTAACCTGAATCTATAGGTCATTCTTTTTTTCATTTTTATGGCCATCCGCATGAGTGCTCTTAAAACTTGGCTGTTTCAGGAATCCTTTACAAACTAAGAGAATGGTTGCTCGGCCATGACTCTAACCAGATCTTTACCCTCCCTCCTTTCCCCAAATCCTATTGTGTATGTCTATGTAATAAATGAATTTTACCCCCTGTTTTACAAAGGTGTGCTAAGCTTTTTAGTATGCGCTAAATATTATTGCGTACTAAACACTCGTTAAACGCGCTAAACGGCTGGGAGGTGTTACTTCATGCTCCCTACAGTTGAGACATGAGTCCACCAGACTTCGACATTTTTCCAAAGTTGAAACAACTTATGCGTGGACATCATTTTGCATCTCTGGAAGAGCTTTTTTCCGCTGGTACCCGAGCCATTCGGCAACTGAACAAAAACGGTGTCATGGATGGCATAACGAAGCTTCCCGGATATTGGGACTCGGTCATTGCAAAGCAGGGAGACTATATTGAAAGATTGTAAAGAAATATTTGGAAAAAAAAATAAAACGTAAATAAATAAAAAAATAGTGTGCATTATTATTATTTTTTAATACTTTATTGATTTTTAATCAAAAACAGTGTCATACAAATGAAAGATCAAAAGATATTCCACATATTCCACTATTATCTATACAGGTAACATAAATATCATTCAATAATTTCATTTTCCTAGATATAATAATATCATAATATATTCTAATATACAATACAAATAAAGAATAAAGTTACCCAAATATCACTATCAATATTTATTCCCCTCCCTCCAACCCCCATCCCCCTGGATGTGTAAAGATAAATAAAGAAAAGAAGAGATATGATGAAAATACATTTTTATGTTTTTACAAATTTAGTCAATGTGCTCCAAATTTTATTAAATACCTCACTAAAACCCCTACATTCTGCATTAATTCGTTCGTATCTGTATGTAGTACACACATTCACCCACCAAAATGTAGAATTAATTCTATCATGGTTTTTCCAATTACTTGTAATCAATTGAATGGCTATACCTGTTAGGATCATAAATAGACTTTTATACTTATCTAAAGTGGGTTTCACATATAAAATTGTTCCACAAATTATAGCCTCATATGACATTGGAACATTTGAATCTAGTACTAAATTTATTTGTCCCCAAATTGACTTCCAACATATTAATATAAACAGACAAAAATACAACAGATGATCCAAAGTCTCTATACCAGTATGACAATGCCAGCATCTATTAGACTTAGAACTATCTATTTTATTTAATCTAACTGGGGTCCAGAAAATCCTATGTAACAAAAATATCCATGTTTGTCTCATAGATGCTGACGCTCAATCTCCAAGTCCAAATTCGTGGCCAACGAGACACAGAAATATACTGTCTTATCTTGATGCTCCAGATGTCTCTAAGACTATTTTTTGGCTTTTTATTCAATAGTGAAATGACTCTCATACTTTACCTGTCATGCCACAACATGCTAAAACAATTACAAACAGTCCAAAATACAGTCCTAAGACTAATATACTCGCTGAAAAAATATGACCACATTACCTCAGCTTTCCAAGACTCACACAGGCACGTACAAGCACGTATACAACACAAATTCTACACCATATTCAGACCCCTAAATGGAAATTGGTCACGCTATCTGAACAACCACCTAATCAGGAAAACAACATCTAGGCCAAGGAGTACTCAAGCACACTTTACCCACCCCAATCAAAGGCATGTAAAGCAAAAAAAAAAAAAAAATGACAGTCTACTAGCCACCAGAGCAGCGAAAATAGACCGTAACCTCTCAAATCTGCTGATCACGACACCCAACTACAAAACATTAAGGAAAGAACTGAAAACCGTACTATTCAAGAAATTTGTCAAATGATCTAACCAAACCATATCAACCCTTCCCAGATCCCGACACAAACTAGAGCTATCAACCTTTAATCTCCCTGGGAATGCCCAGGCTAATTTCTTGTTGTAAACCACCTAGAACTGAAAGGTATTGGCGGGATAGAAGATACCAATGTAATGTAACATCAGAAATATTTTCCCCATTTGTAAGCACTCAGTCCAGTATGACCCCATCCAACATGGGTTCTATTGCCAACTGCTGGAACAGTTCTCCTTGTCGAGAATCCAGGCTCTCCCTACTTCTAGAAAACCCCGCAATAGGGATACCCTAATCAACATTTAGCATGTTAAAATCACCTATAAGTTAAACTTCCCCTTTTTTAGATATATTCTGAATGTCTACTATTAAATCTCTGTCCACGTCTTCTGTCTCTGAAGGAGGCCTTTATATCATACCAATATAAATATATTTACCATTTCCTCTTTCTTAATTGATCCACAGTGCTTCTTCCTTACCCTGCAGATCCTGCAATTATGTGGCTTTAATATGATCTTTAACATATAAAGCTACTCCCCCTCCCTTTCTTCCTACCCTGTCTTTCCTGAACAGATTATAGCCTGGTATAACTACATCCCAATTGCGACGTACTTCTGGACTCAGTACCGTAGACATATCAGCACTTGTTTCTCCTGTTTACTGCTGTTAGTCTCAATACCTTATTTATCACGGACTCCTGAGGAAGGTGTGTTGTCCGAAACACGGACCGTGTCGGGTGTTCTGGTTGGTAATAAGGTTATATACCATTGATGTTGCAATAAACAGTGCCTGCAGTTTTTGAATTGTTTTTTGCTTGCTGCTTGTCCTACTGCAGTTTTTGTTGGATTCTCTTTTTGTGTACTATAACTACATCCCAGTCATGGTTTTCTGTGAACCACATCTCCATGATCGTCACTATATCCAACTCATTTTCTTCCATCACAGCTTCTAGATTCAGAATCTTGTTTCCCATACTTCGAGCATTTGTAACATAGTAACATAGTAGATGACGGCAGATAAAGACCCAAATGGTCCATCCAGTCTGCCCAACCTGATTCAATTTAAATTTTAAATTTTTTCTTCTTAGCTATTTCTGGGCAAGAATCCAAAGCTGTACCAGGTACTGTGCTTGGGTTCCAACTGCCGAAATCTCTGTTAAGACTTACTCCAGCCCATCTACATCCTCCCAGCCATTGAAGCCCTCACCAGCCCATCCTCCACCAAACGGCCATACAGACACAGACCGTGCAAGTCTGCCCAGTACTGGCCTTAGTTCAATATTTAATATTATTTTCTGATTCTAAATCCTCTGTGTTCATCCCACGCTTCTTTGAACTCAGTCACAGTTTTACTCTCCACCACCTCTCTCGGGAGCGCATTCCAGGCATCCACTACCCTCTCCGTAAAGTAGAATTTCCTAACATTGCCTTTGAATCTACCACCCCTCAACCTCAAATTATGTCCTCTGGTTTTACCATTTTCCATTTGCTGCTTTCCAGACATTGTCCCCTTTTCAGTGATTTACTTACCCGAGGGCTGCAAACAAACACAGCTCACAAGACTGCAGCGTAGGCTGGTGTCATGTGGTGAAACCGGTACATCTGATCTTCTATTTTTGTCTTTTTTTTCTGCTTCATTTCCTTTGTGGAACTTTTTGGTGCTATTTGGATTTTGTTGTTTTGCAGTATATAGAATCCAGGGGAAAAAGTCAAATCTAATGATTCAGAAGTGTGAACTAAGATTCAGAGAAGAACCTGATGTGTGAAATTTATAGTGTTAAGTTTTTGGTGACCTGCATGTGAAATTCAGCAAGCTGCATATTTTTTTTCTTTATCACAGTTTAATCAATAGCCATTCAGTGGTAGCAATGACAATAGCAACAATGCAGGTGATTCTTCCTTTTCACTTTCTTCTGTCTGGAGATGCCATACAGATCACTTTGGTCGCCAGCATTTCTAATGTAGAGTTGGCTATCTGCAAATTTCTCAGGTATTGTGAGATACTGATATCAAGTATCTCTGCAGGGAGATGTATTAATCAAAATTTGTATTATTGCATTTAGTTACTACAGACAGAGTAGCAAAGCAAATTATTGTATAGTTTTCCCTTGATTTTATCATAGATGCATTTATTTCATAAATCAGACTTTATAAAAAATATTAGAGCAGGGGTTCTTAACCTGGGGGTCCATGTATGGTTTTCAGGGGGTCTGTGAAGGTCAGATAAAAATTAAGGGCTCCTTTAACTAAGGTGTGCTAGGACTTTATCGCGTGCAATAGCGCGTGCTACATTGCTGTGCGCACTAGACCTTAATGCCAGCATTGAGCTGGCATTCATTCTAGAATCGTACCGTACGGTGTAGTGCGCGGTAATTTCCTGCGTGTGCTAAAAATACTAGCACACCTTAGTAAAAGGAGCCCAAAGATTTATATTCACTAAACAGCCCGGTACTGTTGATTTTTCTAGCAGATAATGAGAGAGTAGAAGTAGTAGTAGTAGTAGATCTCTATTAATTTGCATAAGAGGATTGTATTTCATAATTATAGTGAGTGGCCATTACTTTTTGCATAAAAAAGGAGTGTTTAGACTGTTTAAGTTTAATAATACTTCCCCCTCTTTTACGAAACTACAATAGCAGTTTCTAGCGTGGGGAGCCGTGCTGAATGGCCCGCACTGTTCCCGACGCTCATAGGAACTCAATGAGCGTCGGGAGCAGCAAATGCCATTCAGCATGGCTCCCCGCGCTAGAAACTGCTTTTGCAGTTTCATAAAAGGAGGCCTTTGTATATGTCATATATGAATGAAACAAATCATGATAAATAAAGTACATTATATTCATTGCATTCAAAGTTGTGTTTATGTGAATATTTCCGGGGAAGGGGGTCCATAGCTTTCATCAGGTTCTTAAAGGGGTCCGTGACTCAAAAAAGGTTAAGAATCACTGTATTTGAGGTATTATAAAATAATATATTATTTTGCTTCTGTTGTAGGTATTTATCTAAATAACCGAAAAAATGCTCAAGCTGTGAATACCAAAAACCCTCCAACAAAATCCAAAATCAAACAAACAGGCAGGAAAAGACCTCAAGAGCTCAGTGAAACAGAGTTGCAAAGCCAGATAGCATTCATGTACTGATCACATGTTTTGAGCAATCAATGGTCAGAAAAACCTCCACCTTTTTAATTTGAAAACTCCCCTTTCTTATAAATTGTCCTGTGTATTTTTTTTTCCTTATTTTTTCTTTGTTCCTTTTTAATCATTTCTTAATATCAATTTTCTTTATATTAGTATCAACAATATATTAAAGTCCTTCCCACTTCGCAAGGAACCATGGAAGAGCAAACAAAGTTCATCCAAAATAGAAAAGATTTTCACTTAGCTGAAGAATATAGCTGATCCAGCAAATGAAACAATCTGATGTACCATATAGTTTTAAATCTAATGCTCACTACATATCTATCTATCTGTCTATCTATTGTACATAAAGTATTACTGCTAGCAATGCCAGTATGATGAATTATGGCAAAACTGTTTACTTGTATATAACCCCTGAATACCCCTCACTTGACCAGATAGAATAGCTGCCATTGTAGCAGGATAAAAATGTCATTTTTTTTGTACTATTTTAATGAGGCAGAAGTGTTACTCAGTTACTAAACAAGCTGAGGAAGATTTTCTTTTCTTAGCATAATGTTGACTGTACAAGGTAGAAACTAACTCAAGACTTCTGGATTAGGCTTAAAAATAAGATGTGAAAATAATTAAATGCTCATATTATCCACAGTATAGCCAAAGGTTAGATAAATTCTATGAAGATTCTGCTGCCACAAGTGAAACAGCGCTCATTATCTTTACTAATCTCTAATTTAATACATATCTTATTGTTTACCAGTTTTTGAAAACTAATGTGAAGGAATAATCAGTAGAGAACACTGAAAAATACATTTAGAGCTCCTCTTACTAAGCTGCGTTTTTAGCGTGCGCTGCCCCCCGTGCTACGCGGAAAAACTAACGCCAGCTCAATGGAGGCATTAGCATGTAGCGTGCGCGGCATTGCAGCACACGCTAAAACCGCTAGTGCAACTTAGTAAAAGGAGCTTGTGTCTTGTGTCTTGATTTTCCCCTCTGTTCTCTTGTAGTTCTACCATCAGTATAAAATAAAGATGTTGAGACTTATTGCCATGGCTAATTGTATTAACATTACTCCAGAGGAAATAGTTTTCTTCAGTAAGTTTCTTAGGATATTGCTCTTCAGAGACAATCCAGTTATTCCTCTGCAGAAACATTTGCAATTTAGGATTAGTGAAATGATGATACTTTAGAAATATGAAGGGCATTTGTTATCGTAGATGTGCTAGAGGTTTTATTATTATTATACAATTTTTCAAGTTAGGAGCTCTTTTACTAAAGTGTGATAGTTTTTATACTTACTATATATTTAATGAAATAATGATGAAATAATGATGTAGTGCAAAGCCTGTGCAGTGAATGCACGGGGTATGCACTGTATCTGCTCTGTATTTTCGTGCACAGGGCACACAGTGAACATTCAGCCACTGGGTTATATGCTTAGGCCGATAGCATGAGGCATTTGTGCTATCAGCCTGGGCATGCAACATGATGTTAAAGTCCCTTATGAGACTTCTGAAGAAATCCCCCCCCCCCCTTTTCTCACACTGCATTGCCGAGCAGAGCAAGCTAAATGCTGAGCCACCAATATAAATAGAATGGGTGGTTCAGCATTTAGCTTGTTCTGCTCAGCAGCAGCACAGCTTGATCGGGGAGGGGTGGTGTTAAAAGTAATAGGATAAGAGATAATATCCTATTATGGACATGGGACTGGTTAAAAAAAAATAATGGGTCTAAAAACAGAGGAGAGGGAGATAGATGGTGGGCAATGGGATTTAGGGATGGAAGGAACAGAAAGGGAGAGATGGTGGACCCTGGGGTGGTGGGGAAGGAGGGAAAGATGCTGGATGAAAGGGCAGTTGAGAAAAGGTGGATCTGTGGATGTAGACGAAAAAAGGGGAGGGAACGGAAATGGAAGTGGAGGATAGAAATGGCAGATGGATGGTTAGAACGGAGAAAGAAGGAGACCCTGGCAAGCAAGTTATCAGAAGACAACCAGAGCCTGGGACCAACAAGATTTGAATAATGACCAGACAGCAAAAGGTAGAAAAACTAATTCTATTTTCTGTTTTTATGATTACAATATGTCAAATTTGAAAAGTGTATCCTGCCAGAGCTGGTATTAGACCACAAACGTGAGCTAGGATTTAACAGAGAGGAAAAGTCTTTTTTGTTTGTTTATTTTGTATACACCACAGTGCCAGTGTGGTTAGGAGTAGGCAAAGGGGATAAAGAGGCTATAAAAGAGGTGAAGAGGATATAAAATAAACCCACCAGGATGTTTTTTAAAAACACCAAATTGGGCAGGAGAATTGAATCGAATCGAAAAATCGATTAAATAGGCTGAAACAAATCAAAATATTTTTTCCTGAATCGGGCAGCACTACACCACATCTAAAATAGATATAGCAGAATTAGAATAGGAACAAACAGAATGGTTGCGGGAATACAACAACTCCTCTATTGGGTAAGACAAAAGAGGTTAAGGCTCAACTTGGAAAGGAGAGGGCAGAAGACAGATATATATAGTAACATAGGATAGTAAATGATGGCAGATAAAGACCTGAACGGTTTTGGGTATATGCTTATAAGTGGTATGGTATGGTGTAATGTGTATAGTTTTTTTATGTAAAGCTTGTAGGGTCACACTTGTGGAAATTTATGGTATAGAAGGATATTTGAGGAATATCTGAGAGGTTGGTTATATGTTTTGGAGGAGTAGAAGGTATGTAGGTATATGTGTGAATGTACGTGAAGGGGATATGAGTAGGTATGAGGCTGAGTATGTCCTTTCTTCATTTGTCTTCTGTGTTCTTTCCTCTTTTTTCTTCCCTCCAGTGTTCTCCCTTTTGCCCTTCCTCCCTTCTGATGTCCTTTCTCCTGCCCCCTCCTCACCACTAGAGTTTCTTATTGACTTCTACATGGCTCCTCTCAGTCATCTACTTTTCTTTCATTGCAGTTTGCCTTCCTTTCAGGTTTTTGTGGCTGAGCTAGAACTCTCTATCATCATACTGTTTTTTTGTCACAGCCAAGTCTGCCTGTTCTTTATCTTCCAGTGGTGGTCATAGGGTCCCCACCATATACTGCTGCCTCCACTTCATTTTCCAGGTGTCGCTCAGAGGGAGCGTATAGGGCAAATGAGGAAGTATGAATGCTAGGGTGTACAGATAAGGGGACAAAAGAGTGAATTGTTCAAGGGAGTATGGATGAAGTTCAAGAGAGAAAGAACATTGGAATAATACAGGTGGACATTATCTCTATGCATGGCAACACCAGCAGACATCAGGCAGATCAATGAGGAAACCTTCAGTGTCTTATGAGCAAGCAGAGACAAACAGTTCTCAAAGTCCAGTCACATTACTACTACTACTATTTAACACTTCTATAGCACTGAAGGTCATATGCAGTGCTGTACATTTTGGCATTAAATAGGCAGTCCCTGCTCGGAAGAGCTTACAATCTAACTTGGACAGACATGACATAAAGGGTTGGGGATGCAGAACTCAAGGAGGAGAGTTAGAAGTTGAAAGCAGTCTCAAAGAGGTGAGCTTTTAACTTGAGAGCTTGAACACTGCCAGAGACAAGTACTGCCATAGGAATTCAGGCAGTTTGTTACAGGCATATGGTGCAGCAAGACAGATAGGACGGAGTCTGGAGTTAGCAGAGGAAGAGAATGGCACAGATAGGAGGGACTTATCAGTTGAACGGAGTTGGGGGGGGGAAGACATAAGGGAAGAAAAGTAAAGAGAGATAATGAGGGGCAGCTGAGTGAATGCATTTGTAGGATAGTAAGAGGAGTTTCAATTGTATTCAGAAATGGGAAGCCAATGAAGTTACTTTAGGAGAGGGTAACATGAGTATAGCGGCTCACACAGAATATGAGTCATGCAGCAAAATTTTGGATGGATTGAAGGGAAGGAAGATGGAAGACCGGATACCTGAGAGCAGCAAGTTGCAGTAGTTTAAGCATGAGGTGATGAGGGTGTGAATAGTGGTTTTGGTAGTGTGCTCAAAGAGGAAAGGTTGGATTTTGGCAATATTATAGAGGAAGAAGTGGCATGTTTTATTGATCTTTTGTATCTGGTTGGAGAAGGAGAGAGAGGAGTCAAAGATAACTCCGAGATTGCGAGCAGACAAGGCATGGAGAATGAGAGTGTTGCCCACAGAGACAGAGAATGGGGGAAACGGGGAGGTGGGATTAGGCAGGAAGATGAGCTGCTCCATTTTAGCCATATTCAGTTTTAAATGGTGGTGAGACATCCAAGCAGCAATTTCAGACAGACAGGCTGAGACTCTAGTCTGGGTTTCAGTAGAGCTGTCCAGTACAGAGAGGTAGATCTGGGAGTCATCCACATATAGGTGATACTGGAAACCATGGGAGGAGATCAGCACACCAAGTGAGCAGGTGTAGATCAAGAAAAGAAGTGGTCTCAGGTACGGAGCCTTCAGGTACACCAATTGATAGCGGAATGACTGTAGAAGAAGAACCACCATTAAATACACTGAAGGTGCATTGGGAGAGAGGAAGAAAACCAAAAGAGAGCAGAACCCTGGAATCCCAGCAAGGACAGTGTATCAAGGAACATGCAGTGATCAACAAGATCAAAGATGCTCCAAAGATGCCTCCAAAGATGGCTTAACCAGCATTGAGATCATTTGTTCAACAAGAACCAGAAATCTATCCATTGAACTTACAGCAATTAGAGAAAGATGAGATTTTATTATCTTGTTCCTTTTCTTTATGCTTCATCATTATTGATGTCTGATAACTAAAAACATTTGGAGATCCAGTTGGCATGTGTCAACTCACTACTGCCATCGTATGTTTCTGTTCATGATAATGCTGTAAGTATATAAAAGTATCAATGCTTTTTTTTAGTTCAAAAATCTTTTATTGAGTTTAGTATAGAAAGTACAATAAATGTTAACAAGGCAAGAAACATGCATGCCGTACCAATGCAAAGATTCACAAAATATTATCTACATAATGTAATACAGCAGGCAGACCTATGCCTATCTATAAGGAGGAAAGTAGCAGCACAACATTCAGCCAAAAGTACATTAATATCCAAAACACAGAGCACAGAGAGACACCAGAGCCATACACCCATCTGCTTTCCCCTGCGATGCTAGGTGTTAAAAAAAACTGTAGCAAAAGTGGGGCCAATGTCGTCTTAACGGCTTGGTAAAATTTGATAGTAATGCCATCTGGTCCTGGTGCTTTATTTGTTGCCATCTTGTTGATGGTGTCAATGATTTCGGCAGCTGACATAGGGGATGTCAATTTTATGATGATCTGTATCAGGCAAAAGGGGCAAAGAGACTTGTTCAAGAAATACATGTGGATCATCGTTATTATGCGATTCAGTTGTGTTCAAGACTTCATAAAAGTTTTAAAATTCCTCTAATATCTCAGTTGTAGTGGAAGTATCTGTGCCGTCCACCCAGGTCAGGCAGGAAATGGATTTACGTTCACTTTTATGCTTTAAGTATGAGGCCAAAAGATGACCGACTTGTTATTGTCCGCATAATAGTGGGCAGCGTGTAGAAATACAGAATGAGCAGCAGTTTTCCTCAGTAAGGAATTGTATTGAAATCTGCATCTCTGCAACTCCCCCATATGAAGAGGGTTTTTGATATCAGAGTGGTGCGCTAATTCTTTTGTTTTCATCATAGATTCAAGCTTTTGGAGTTCTGCTGTATTTTTCTTTTTAACCATCAAGCTGAACGACATTATCACTCCTCTAATGTACACTTTAAAGGAGTCCCATGTGACACCCCAACTGGTATCCTCAGGAATATTAAAAAGAAAAAATTCAATGATAACTTTTTCCACATGCTCCTTAAATCCATCTTCTGAAAGCAGTGACGAGTTAAATCTCCATGCTTTGGATGGCATAGGGGGTACTAAGTTGTCCAGGGTAAGCATGATAGCAGCATGATCCGATATGGAAATTTCTTTGATAGAGGAGTCAGTAAGGGACTGAAGTAGTGAGCTGCTTATGAGAAACATATCAATCCTCAAGTAGGATCCATGTGACGGGGAGTAGAAAGAGAATTCCTTATCATTTGGTGAAGCATTCTCCAAGCATCGGCTAACTCGAGCTGTGTCATTATGTCTAGCAAAGCAGCACTCGCCTTCATTGGTCTATATATTGCTGTAGAGATCCTATCAAGGCATGGGTTCAGAATCAGATTAAAATCACCGGCAATTATATGATAAGTAGAGTTGGAATTCACAACTTGATTTGCAATCTCCTCAAAAAACTCGGGATAATCCAACGTTGGAGCATAAAGATTAGTAACAGATACAAGGCATTTATTAACACTCAAGTTAACCTGGACCCATCTACCACTACCATCATGAGAAGATGAAAGGACAGTGACATCTGATCTATTTCTGACCAGGGTAAGGACCCCATTTCTTTTCCCTGATGCAGGAGAAAAGTAAGGTAAGTGGGCCCATGGGAGACATATTTTATTAGCTTTTGTAGAACTTAGGTGGGTTTCCTGTAGTAGTATAATGTCTGGTTGTGAGGAGCTTAGGTAGGACAAAATTTTCTTCCTTTTAATAACATTATTAAGGCCCTTAACATTCAGTGATATTATATTAAATGTCATTGAAAAGTGTGCCAATAATGACAAGAATTATCCATAACAGTAATCTCAATTGCTCTAGGGTATTTTCCTCCAGTGTCAACTCTGTACAGGAATAGCAAAATAGAGCTGCAGTCATACCACCGCTCCCCATACAGAGAAAACATCCCACAAAAAAAAACACATTGTGAGTTAGAGAGGAGAAAAAGGAAAACCAGCCATCACAAGCCAGTTTAGAAAAGAGAAACTAGTTAAGAACATCAATAGTGAATAATCAGCATAACATAACTGTAACACAATAACAATTTTCTAGACCACATAAAAGTGGCATAACAGGACCACAGAAAAAATAATGACCACAGGGAAAAGTAGTGTGCATACATCAGTAACGGGTCTGTGCCAGCATATAAATTTAACTCGGCAACATCAAGCATTATGTCCAATCAAAAGCATAATATATAGACAATGAGAGTGAGTAGAAACCACACTCCATAAGTTATAAAAGCAGTATGGTGAGACAGAGTTGTTATAACAGAATTTGCAAATTTGCACATTAAGGACATCAAAAGCAAATAAACATCACAGGAATGATGAAGGAGAAACGTGTAAGGAATATACCTAGACACAGTCTCAGAAAAGAAAGATGAAAGTTTCAGGAAAATATCTATGCTAGCATGTAATTTTAGTACAGTGATATCAAGCAGTAAGACTAGCAGAAGCAAGATTACATTACATTAGGTAGATATTTCTTTTCCGCCATTACCTTGTGGTTCAAGGCAGATTACAAACGAGGTATAGAAGGTAGGTTAGAAAAGAAGATCTCTGGTCATATATAAGCAATGCACATAAGTGGAGAAAAAAAACAACAACCCCCAAAACAAAACCCAAAAACCCAAAGGAACGCACTCCAGTGTCTACAAGAGTAGTATAATGAAACAGTAATGTTATAACAGGATTTGCAAACTTGCGCAGGTAACCAAAGGCTGACTGCCAAGAAAAACCACAGCATAAGAGAGATACCTCCTAGGGAAAACAGATAGGTATAAGTAGAATATGAAATTAAAAAAAAGAAAAGGAGGGAGGGGACGAAAGTCCAGTCTGAAAATTATCTATGATATATTTTGGAGTGTCATATTTTAAACCAAATTAAGTATCTGATATCTTTTGGTGTGCTATTCTTAGTTTGTTGTAATCTGCTTTCTTGGGGTTTAGCTTATGTATTATGGAATAATCAACCAACTCCCCCCCCCCCTTTATTAAGCTGCAGTTGAGGTTTCTACCATGACCTGGAGCACTAAATGCTCCAATGCTGCTCCGATGTTTATAGAATTCCTATTTTTAATTTTAATGCAGAGTTTATATACCGCTAAATCACCACGCAGACTTCAGAGCAGTTTACAAATACAATTAAAATTTGACTAATACAATGGCCACAAAACTAATCAGGTACTTTAAGTAATTTACCTCTCTGTCCTCTTGGGATCACAATCTAATTATAGTACCTGTGAAAGAAATATACATACCAGCGATAGATAAAAGAGAAGAAACAATAATAGAAATAAATCTATAAAAGAAATAATCCAATAAAAGGCACAACAGAAGAAAAGAAAAAAAAACCCAACCCTCTAATTTAAAGAATCCCAAAGAAAGAACTAAAAAATAACCATTAATGGCAACAAAAGCTAAAAAAGTAAAATAAAAATAAACCCCCATCTTAATCAGCTTCAAGTTCTATGGCACAAACCAAGCCAGGCCAGCCTGAACTAACACCATAAAAGTAATTCCTCCACTGCACCTGAAAGGCTTGAACCAAAATCTGTAGCTCCTCCAGCTAGAAAAAGGCATCCTCCATGCTAGTAGGACAGGGTCCCAGCAGTAGGTCTGCACTACCTTGTTGACAAACTTCACAATGGGTATTCCATCCAAACTGCTCCAAGGCCAGGGCCCAAACTCAAGCTTCATTTCTAGGGTCAAATGCAAAATGACCCAAAAGAGCTGCAGGTCCTGCAAGGCCGGATGACTTATATGATGGTGACTGTGATCTTGCAACAGGTGCACTGGGCTCCTTCATATGGTTAATCAGAGCAGTGTTGGAGCATTTAGCGCCCCGGGGCGTGATAGAAACCTCTACTGTGGCTTAGTAAAAGAGGGCCAAAATAAATTGTATTAAATAAAATAAATCTTAGGGGCATTTTTACTCAACCATATTAAGTGCTTTATTAAGTCTACATAATAACTGCTAGAACAAGAGCTTTGTGGTACTTTAGCAGATATGGTGCAATAAACCACAAGTTAATTGCTTTTAATGTCAGGGGTCATGGCATGGGTGAAGAATGGGCATGGAAGGAGTCTGATAGTTAATACACTACAATTATCAGGTGATGTCATGAAATTAATACAGGACCTCTTACCACCTCATAAATAGAAGGCACTGACTGGCATATTTTATAAAGTCCACCTAGAGTTAGTTGTCTGCATCGGCATGCCTAGCCAATGTAGGCACTTAATTTAATTGATTAATAGGTTGAATTGGTGCTGATAATTGGCACTTAGCACCTCATAATTGATTTTAATTGGGACATAATTGAAAATTAGGCACCTAACTCAAAAAAATTACAATTCTAAAAAAAGTAGGCACCTTGTCCAAAGCACCTACCTAAAAATAGGCATGGTTAGAGGCAGATGATGGGTGTTCTTTTGTGTTAAGTACCTCTTTGTAAATGGGGCACCATTAGGAACCTAATCCCCTCCTTTACAAAGCCATGCTAGCGTTTTAGCGCCGGCCACCACGGTAACGGCTACGTTGCTCATAGAATTCCTATGAACGTCTGAGCTGTTACCGCCGCGGCCGGCACTAGAAACGCTAGCACGGCTTTGTAAAGGAGGGAGTAACTTAGGTGTAAGTATTTAGATGAAGAAAACCCTGGCTTAAATAGAGTATGCCTAAAGTTAGGATGCCTAACAACACCTAAGCAGACTTAGGCAGTGCTAAGCAGGATTCAATAATGTGTGCCTAACTTTTATAGCATCACACTCGTTGGAGCCTAAATTTTAGGCACATTTTATAGAATAGGGCTCTAATAGGGAAAGTCTATAAAAGGTGCCTAAAGATAGGTACCAAATAGGTGCCTGTTGGGCACCTAATTTAATTAGTATATTGGCTTCAATATACAAAATACAAATATCAATAATAATAAAATGCTAGAGGCGCATGCGCTCTTGAAAATTTGTGAGCGCTGGTGCCGTGAGGTGTGCTTCTGTGCCAGTCCTCACGGCGCCTGCGCGTGACTGTGCAGAAGACACCAGTGACTCCTCCCTCCTGCTCCTCTTCAAAGCAGTCTGCTGAGGTTCGCCAGCCGCTGTAGCGAACCTCACAAGCCGCTCTCCACCTCCATGCAGAAGGAGTCGCCGTGTCACCTCCCACCCTCACTCGCCGCTGCCGCCACTGATCCTCCTCTTCAGAGCAGCCTGCGATCGTGGCCGGCTTTAAAGAACCTCACAGGCCGCTCTCCAGCTTCAGTAGCACGCTCCCTCTGATGCACGGGATCGCGTCAGAGGGAACGTGCTACCGAGCTGGAGAGCAGCCTGCGAGGTTCGCTAAAGCCGGCCACCACGATCGCAGGCTGCTTTGGTGAAGAGGAGCAGGCCAGAAGACGCCTGGATGTTGGAAGGGTAAGAAGGGAATCAATACCGGGAGCCAGGGGGAAAGGGAAAGGGGGCTGCTTTGGGGGGGAGGTGTGTCCTGGGGGCAGACAGCTTTGCTCGGGGGGGGGAGACAGAAGGATACAGACAGCGGCCAAGGAGAGAGAGAGAGATAAAGAAACACAGATAGACAGACAGACACATCTATTATAGCACCCGTTAATGTAACGGGCTTAAAGACTAGTACAATATAAAATTATGAGATTTAATAAACAAAAAATTGTGTGATAGGTGCTTATCTTTTTAGGCACGATTCAACATACAATAGGTGCCTATCTTATGGTGCCTAACTCCAAAGTAGGCATATTTAGGGGGTGGAATCTAGTAAAGACTCTCTTGAGAATAGAGATGGTACTTGGCCTGATGGTCATACTCGCAACACTATTATGGCCTCAGATCAAACAAATAGTCCAAGTTCAAAATAGTAATGTTTTAAATGCAGTTTCTGTGCCAAACTACCCAAAATGCATGGAAACACCAGCATCTCTGCCTTCTCCTTGTTTTTATGCTTATAGGGCCTCCTTTTTAAAAAAAATATTGGCTCTGTTGAATATAGTAAAATCACGCATTATCCACTGTTCTAAGATAATGAGCTGCTACAATGCAATATCATGCAAAGGAACTCATTAACTCAGAATTCTCTGTCCAGTGGTACACAAAGATGTTTTCACTTGCTGTTTTGGGTGTTGTTGTTTTTTTTATAAACCTTGATAAAGTGTAATTTTCTTTTTTTATACTAACCCTAGACCTCAAGTTCACAAGGAACTTTTCTACACAGCTAATTTGCATGCATCGAAAACAAAACTTCTGTTCAAATGAGGTCACTAACCTGCAGGAAATCCTACGCATTGTTTGTCAGTCTTGATGTTTAATAGGAACCATAATATGTGACACTATAAAATTTACCCTCTGGGAACCAGAAATATTTTGAGTGAATGTCCTTTATCATTAGTATAGTCAGCCTGATTAATAGGTTCAAATTCATGCCATCTAATAATGCAGTTGCTTACTTGAAATGTATTTGCAGTTGAATACATCCAGTTAAGAAATGGAGTAAACAAAAGTTAACCCGTGCTTTTCTCATGTCTAATGATGTCCTACTGTGAGACATGATAAGCGTGGCATCATCACTCGTTTTATTGATACACAGTTTTTCAAATCTATATACTTATTTATTGATATGTATTTGTTTGATATTGTTCTCTTTCTTAAGACAAGACACATAAGAACATAATAGCCTTACTGAGTCAGACCAATGGCCCATCAAGCCCAGTAGCCCATTCTCATGGTGGCCAGTCCAGGTCACTGGTACCTGGCCAAAACCCAAAGAGTAGCAACATTCCATGCTACCAATCCAGGGTAAGTAGTGGCTTCCCCAATATCTTTCTTAATAGCAGACTATAGACATTTCCTCCAGGAAATTGTCCAAACCTTTCTAAAACCAGCTACACTATTCACTCTTACCACAACCTCTGGCAATGTGTTCCAGAGCTTAACTATTCTCTGAGTGGGAAAAAAAATATTTCCTCCTATTGGTTTTAAAAGTATTTCCCTGTAACTTCATCAAGTGTCCCCTAGTCTTTGTAATTTTTACGGAATGAAAAATTGATCCACTTGTACCCGTTCTACTCCACTCAGGATTTTGTAGACTTCAATCATATCTCCCCTCAGCCATCTCTTTTCCAAGCTGAAGAGCCCTAACCTTTTTAGATAAAATATTGTAGAATGCATAGAACATATTCAGTGTCATTTTAGATAGTTCATGTATGGGTGAATATCAACATAGAAATAAAAATGTGTAGAAAATGTAACATATTTTACAAGCTTCTGCTAGTAGGAGTTCAAAAAATTTGCTATGTTGGTCTTTCTGTATATCTACTCACTGAATTATTACCAACTATTTTACATATTTTACAAGAACAGGCCTTTAAAATAGTTTCAATCTAAAATTGAAAGAGGAGGAAGAGGTGCATCAGAATCCCTCAACGTTGGCCCATGCACCAGCTGCTGTGTCAACCCCAACTACTAAGCCCAGATACCTTGAGCTCCTCCTCCTGCAAGTCTCCCTCATGTACAGACTTAATGCAGGAGCTCAGCGCACAGAGGCAGATCATGGTTCAAATAGTGGGCCTGCTACAGAAGCTGATTAAGCGGTGCTGGCTGCCACACTGAGGGCCATGGACACAGGGACAGAGGAGTGATCATACTGGGACAGCCCAGAGGTATATCCAGCCAAGTATCCTGTTCTCAACAGTGGCCAAGCCAGGTCACATGATTCAAATAAATGTACAACATATATCATGCTACTTATCCCACTCATAACTGATAGTTTTCCCACACGCATCTCAATTATCTAAATATTTAATTTAATCAGAGATTTATAGATTGCTCAGTGCCCTTAAAGGTTCAAGAGATTTACAGGAACCCATAGAACATGGGGAATTTACAAAGCAGTTGATAAAACATTTTACAAACAAAAGTTTACAGAATTAGTTGGTACAACATTTTACAAACAAGAGAAGACGAGGCAAGCGAGGGCTTGCGGGAAAAAAGAGAGGTAGGATCATGAGATTCAGAACCCTTGAAAGTCTAATGGATCATTTTGTTAGGAGATGGATGTTGTAAAGGAATGTTTTCAGTTTTCTTCTGAAGTTCAGGTCATTGGTTTCTGATCTTGCTTCCATGGAGAATATCCCACAAGGAATAAACACTTGTATGTGACTCCTCTCGTTAAGGCCATAACGCACCTTTGTAAAAGGAGCCCTAGGGGACACTCGATGAAGTTACGGGGAAATACTTTTAAAACAAATGGGAGGAGTTTTTTTTCACTCACTAGTTAAGCTCTGGAACGCATTGCCAGAGGTTGTAGAAAGAGCGTATAGCATAGCTGGTTTTAAGAAAGATTTGGACAATTTCCTGGAGGAAAAGTCCATAGTCTGTTATTGAGAAAGACATGGGGAAAGCCACTGCTTGCCCTGGATCAATAGCATGGAATGTTGCTACTCTTTGAGTTTTGGCCAAGTACTAGGGACCTGGATTGGCCACCTTGAGAATGGGCTACTGGGTTTGATGGACCTTTGGTCTGACCCAGTAAGACTATTCTTATGTTCTTAAAGAAAGTGAACAAATTAAAATTAGGACAAATATCCTCGTTGATAGCAAATCTCAGGAAGTTTTTTTTTTTTTTAATAGACAATGGTGTTAAAAAAACATAGCATTCCAGGGGTTATCCATAGTTCTGTCACAAGAAACTCATAGCAGATCCCTTACTTCAGGTGTCGTCAATTCTTGAATAACTGACTTTAAAACATATTCATCTTTTTTTTCTAAAGTCTACAATCTGTACAGTATAGCAATGTGGTCCCTTAGAAATAATATAAACACTAATATACCCCCTACTGCAGTTCATATGCTTCATTATGTGATCCATTAATTGATCCAAAACATAGGTAGAAAACATTTCTCAGATCTTTTTCAGTCCAATGCTGTTTAGAGTGAATAGAATGTAATAAAATCTCTGCAAACACTATATCATCATTGCTGTAGATCTCTCTCTCTATTTTTTTTCCCCTGCGTCCCTGCAGTTGGTCGTTGAGAGTATTGAAAAATCATTTTCTAACAGCGTGTGTGGTAGATCATGCAGTTCCTTTCTGATTATTACACCTTTCCCTTTATCTACTCCCCCACTTGCCTACACACATGGGCACTGGTACTGTACATGTAATTGTTGACTTTGGATCACTACAGAAAGCAGTAATAATCAGCACACAAAGGCCCCTGCAAGCTGCTGTTTTTCTAATTCATTGTGGACTAAAAATTTACTTTAATGGTTTATTGTATACCCTGTACTTTAAGCTACAACCAATGCAATAAAACAAAGACATTATGCTTTTTCACATCCTGATATCCCCAGCAGTATATAATACACATATGAATTGTAGCTTTATCTCCATTAATAGCTAAGAAGGATAATTTTGTAAACCATTTTCATGCCTAAAATATTCTTTTAAATATATACGTGGCTACCCCAAAATTTTAAACTACAGAACAGGGAAGGGGATGGGTAGGCAGGAACTGACTGTTGAACGCCAATCTTTGGGGAGTCCATGGTCCCTGTGGCCTCCCCCATTCCGATGCCCAAGGATAGGTCTATCTGGATAGTGAACTTAGCCGGCCAACCGTAAAATGTTGGCAGTGACCAGCTACGTTGCACAACATAGCTGGTCACTGGGCTA